>NW_025999863.1:584933-594916 GCF_001458135.2 Marmota marmota marmota
AGGGGACCTGGGGCGCCTGCTGAGACTGGGCAGAGCCAGCTGGCCGAGGGGAGGCCCTGATGGTACGGTGGCCGAGGGACAGCAAGAGCCTTTGCCCCAGGCCTTGAGAAGCTGGGTGTGGGCTGGGCCTGAGGAACTGTGGGCAGCAGGCCCAGCCTGTGCCCTAGCCAGCCCACCCGGCTTGCCGCTGCCCCAAGACTGGCGGGGGCCCCACGCTCCACCTGTAGCGCTGGCGTAGACCACTCTGGCCAGGGGCAGCTTGTTCTGCAGGTCCAGCACGGCCTTGCCCATCTTGGTGGAGCTGGCGTTCTTGGCCTTGTGGCACTCATCAAACACAATCTGGGGTGGGCGAGGGTTAAGGAGCATCCCAGAAGGGGTGTGGGCAGCCCAGGCCAAAAGCCCTCGGGCCTGGGAACTGGGAGCCAGGCAGAGCCGTATCTGTCAGCTGCTGGGTGACAGCTTCCAGCAGGCCTGGGGAAGTGCAGGCAGGCACACAGGCACGGCTGCCGTCGGGGATGGCGAGGTGCTCACCTCTGCGTCCTGGGTGCAGTTCGGTTTCCCGTTTTGTACCTGGGTTAGAACCAGGGCCACTGCACCTCTGAGCTGCTACATCCTGAGGTCTGTTTCTCTCGATTTTTTTTTTTTTTTTTTTTTTTTTATTCCACCTAAATCTGAGACAAGGTCTCATTAAGTTGCCAAGGCTGGGCTTGAACTTATGATCCTCCTGCCTCAGCCTCCCTGGTCACTGTGACAGACTCAAAATAATAAAATAATAAAAGAGGACGGGGGCGTAGCTCAGGGGCAACCCTCTGGATTCAACCCCAGTACTGATGTGAAATAAGGTGACCCTGTGTGCCTGCCTCCCTGGCCCTTGACAACTCCCAGCAAGGCCCAGCCCTCGGCACCAGGCCTGTCTCTAGGACAGCGGGGACTCTGGGTACCATCTGCATGCCTGCAGGCTGCACAGAGGCCACCATCGCCTCAGGACTCATCACAAACACCCACACAGAGTCTCTGGTCACTGTTTGGCTGGCCAGTGCCAGGCCAGGTCTCGGCAGGGGTGGGGGGCAAGGGTGAGCTGTGGAATCCTGCTCCTGCTGGGAAGTCCAGGCCTGCGGGGTCTGGAGGCTGGCCCCGGTAATGCCTGCAGGATACCACGCCCTCAAAGGCCTCCCCGCACCACTGGAGAATCTGCCGCAGACGCGTGCGGTGCTGCCCACCAGCCTGGCTCTCCCCGATCAGGGCGGAGTAGGTGGCGAAGAGGACGCCCTCCGAGGTAGTGTTGTCGCCGTACTTGATCTGCAACAGGCGCAGGCGCAAGCATGGGGATCCTCGGCCTTCCCGGCTTGGGTTCCCCTGTGGAATGGGAGTGGGCACTGCGGGGCTGCCCCCCGCGACCCCCGCCCTTCCAGCATGGGCTTGCGCCCCCCCCGCACCTTGCTCAGCGCGTGCACGGCGATGCCCGGGGCCTCAATGTCCCGCAGGTCCCGCTCTGCGTCATACTTGAGGTCGTTGGAGACACTGAACCTGGGGCGGCAGCCGGGTCAGGGACAGCCCTGCCCCCTCCCCGCCCACTCCCTGCCCTCTCGAGCAGGCGCTCACCAGAGGGCCTTCTTCCTGCCACGCAGGTAGTTCTCTACGATGATACCAGCCACTGTCCGGCCCTTGCCCACGCCAGCCCCGTCTCCAATTAGGAATCCTGCGCGTTGCCCGCTGGGCAGCAGGACCTCGTGTTGCTGCGGCACGATGGGCGGTTAGAGCCTGGGCTTCTTCCCTCCTGAGCCAGCCCCTCCCCCAGCAGCTGGGGTCTGGGGAGTCACCTGGCAGGCATAGGTGATGGCCTCCAGCTGCAGGGCAGACAGGGCCCCGCTGTCTGCGGTGGGCAGTGCCAGGGTGTAGGTGATGTCAGGTGGAGGGACACTAGACAGTGTGCTGGTCTCCACCACACGGTCTGGGTGCTGCTTCCCGAGCTTGGCTGGAAGGGGCAAGGGGCAGTCAGGCTCGGGCCTCAGTGGCTGGTGAGTAGGCTGGGGACAGGAAAGTCTCACCAATCCCCTGGGGCAAGGGGACCAGGTGCACTTTGGCCCTTGCCCTGTGGCTGTGGCCCTGGGCCCACAACCCCTAGTTGGGGTCCGCAGGGTCTTGTCCTGGGGCTGAGGGTGTCCGAGTGCCCCAACCCAGCAGAGCCACTCACATTTGGACGGCACATAGTCTGCGTAGGTCTCTGCGTGACCCAGCTCTTCAGCCTCCTCCTCCTCTTCGTCCGCCTCGTCCTCCTCCTCGGGCTGGCTCTGTGACTGCAGGTGCATATGAGAATCCAGGGGCCCCATGCTGCCACATCTGGCCTAGCCTCCCCTGGGGATAGCAGCCTGGCTGCCCCAAGCCAGCGAATGACCTGGTGGGGGTGGCCTGACCGTACCCCCAGGTGGCACCTGGGCTTCAGTTTCCTCATCTGTAAAGTGGGCACTCGCTGCGCAGTTGCCTGAGGTTTGAGATCCCTGCCTCGGTGGGTGCCCAGGGTGCCCAGGGTGCCCAGGAGATCTGGGAAAGGGAAGACAGGGAGCCCGGCCTGGCTCACCTGGTAGCTGACGAGAAGCGGAGTGCTAGGGAGGGAGGTCCCGGGGTCCTCGAGGCCTGAAAAGGGCCCACTGTGCAGGAACAGCTGCAGGGTAGACAGGGTGTCAGCTGAGGCCTCCTGAATGGCTGGGCCTTGGCCACCCTGGCCCCGAAGGGCCTTCTAGGCCAGTGCTCTGCCTCCTCCTGCCACCTGGGAAAGGTACTTACTAGTTTTCATGGACAACAGCCCTAGCCCCTGGTCTCACAGGACAGGCTGGGCAGGGTCTGGTGGCTTGAGGCCTTGTGTGTATCAGACCATGGTGGTACACAGGCCCACAGGAGCACAGGGGACCCTGGGGGGGCTCCTTTCCAGGGAGAAGATGAGACAAAACTCGGGGCTGCACGGCATGTCGGCTGGGCCCCTAGGCAAGGCCACTGGTGATACTAGCCTGGCAGTACTGTACAGGAGGCCATTTGATATGGTATTTGAGGGGTACAGCAGGCTTTCTGTGGGTGAATAGGTTGAAATGCCCCGTTGTGCGGTGGCCAGGGTGAAGGGATGACCAGACCATGGTTCACTTTGGAGAGGCAGATAAATTGCCTGAGTTGCATCCTGATGGACAGAGGACAGGGTAGGCAAAGCTGGCCATGGGGCACTGACTCTGGGCTGGCAGCCAGGCCTGGCCTCTGGACTGAGTGTGTGTCACTCATGGCCTCCTCAGGGCCTGAGAACTGACCAGAGTTGTGAATGGTCTGGGAGAGGACCCTGTCCTGACCTGCCCACCCTTGGCGAGCAGCGTGGCGGTCACTGTCCAGAGCACTACACTGAGCCCAGTGGGCCCAGGACACAGCTAGGAGACAGAGGACCCAGATAAGAGCCTGTGTGGTTCTAAAACACCCTTTTAGATGTGTGGCTCTCATTTCAGCCACAGTGAGCCCAGCCTGGACACCGTGTGTGAGCCAACAGAGCCAACAGGAGTGACCGCCAACGCCGACCCCTAGCACACCTGACCTTAGGACCCAGCAGGCTTGGCCCCTGAGCTGCCCCCGCCCCAGGGCCATGAAGAGCTGGAGGCTCATGGGGGAACAAGGGTCCTGGGTCCCATCCAGGCGCCGACTCTCACAGCCTGGTTTTCCCGTAGGTGAGGGACACCCCAGATCTTCTAACATCTGCAGGGCTGAGGGTGGCGCCCAGGGCCTCGCGCTGCTGGCGAGCCCTCTCCAGGGACCCACAAGCCCAGCCCACCCTCTGTATTTCATTTTGAGACAGGGTCTCACAAATTGCCCAGGCTGGCCTCTGCCTCTCGAGGGCTGGGACGATAGCCCTTGCCACCGTACTGGCCCGACCAGAGATTTTTAAGAAAAAGTGAAGGAAGTCCAGAGAGTCACAGTTCCCACTCAACCTCTAGCTCTCTTTACTCAACACAAAGCCAGGCAGACCCTGCGTGGGTTCCTGGAAGACTGGTCATGCTCCAGCCCAGGTGGGCAGCTCTGCAATACTAGGTTGCAGATGGCCTTGTGCCACCCACTGAAGGCCAGCCAGGCCCCTAGGGGTGGGCAGTGCCTGCTGGGCACAGATCCCAAGGGGAAACAGGCCTGAGTGGCCCCACATGGTTGTAGAGGGTGGGGTCAGTGCCAGGTGCTCGGAGCCTCCTGTCCCCCTTACTGGCCCCAGCCTGTCAGCTATCCAGGGTATGTGCCCATGTCAGCATCCAGAGGCGGGGCTGGTGTCCAGAGCCTCCACTTCAGGCCCCCCAGACCCATTCCTAACTTGTTCTCCCAGTCTAGAAGCTTCTTTCTTGCCAAATACCTTAGAAAGGGCTGGATGGGTGTTGTCCTTTGGGCACCACTAAAATTAGGGGCCAGAGAGTTCTCTGGGGTGGGTCTCCTGGGCACTGCAGGGTGCTGAGCAGTGTCCCTGACCTCTACCCAGCAACAGCAGTAGCTCCCCAGGGTGGCAGTCGAATGTCTCTGGAGGTCACCAGAGTCCCCTGAGTGAGAGTTACTACCCAGAATCCCTCTTCACACCCACGGGCAGGAGCCTTTCTCCAGGGACAGAGCAGGGTGAGGAGAGGCTGCCCCAGCCCGGGGGGAGGGGGGGGCGGCGAGGGGCTCGCGGAGTCCGGGCAGCCCTGGCAGAGTCCGGGGCACTGACCTTGTCGTGGGTGGACGAGCTGGTGTTCACATCCCAGATGGTGGGCACCTGGCTGAGGCTGTCTGCTGGCAGGAAGTCGGGGGTGTCTGCGATGTCGGACAGGGAGTCAATGGACGAGGAGAAGATGGAGGCGTTGGAGAGGTCCTCGAGGTACGAGGCGTCCTGGAAGACAAGCCCCGGTGAGGCAGCACCAGATGTGCACGACGGACAGCAGTAAACAGACCGTCCATCATGGGCCGTGAGCAGGAGTGGGTGACACAGCTGCAGGGTGGAGGGACCCAAGGACCTTGTGCTCAATGAGAGCCGGCCACACAAGGCCACAGCGTGTGACCCAGCGACAGGAGGGTCCAAGACGATGTGGACTTGCAGTTGCAGGGCTGGAATGCTGGGGGCAAGGGGGGGCTGCTCAAGGGTATAGGGTTTCCTATTGGGGTGACGGAATGCTCCAGAACCCATGGTTGCACAATCATGAACATACTGACACCACTGACCCGCACCCTTTAAATGAGTGAATCACACCACATATGAATGGCATCTCAGGAAAAGAAGCCTGGCTCTTCCTGCCGTCCCGGCCACTCGGGAGGCTGAGGCGGCAGGATGGCAAGTTCAAGGCCAGCCCTGGCAACTTGGAAAGAACTTGTCTCAAACTAAAGTAAAAGGCCAGGCAGGGTGGGGAGGGGCCAAGGGACCCTTGCTGTGCAGGTAGTGCCACCTGTGGCTGGCGTCTGCCACACTGAGTTGAACTGTGTCACTTACAACCTGTGAAGAGATGGGGTGCAGAAACAGCGGAGGGTTGCTGCAGTCTCTGACTGGAACCTATCTTCACCGCCACCTGCCACCACCCCACTAGCACCTGGGACCCTTGGGGAGCCTGCCCCCGCCCAGGGACCCCAAATGCAGGGGCACTCACATTGCCCCTCCCTGTTTTGCAGACAAGACCCCGAGGTCCAGGGCAGCACCCCGAGAGCCTGGCTCAGGAGGAGTGCCATCTGCCCGCTGCCAGCACCCCCAGGCCCAGCGCGCCAAGCCCTGCTGCCTTGCCCTGGGCCAGCAGCACTTCTGCAGCAGGGCTGGGATCCAGGGGGCTGCTAGGACCCCCACACTCAGCCCTGACAGCAGGCTAGGGAGGGGGCAGGCCCGCAGGGTGCAGGGCAGGCTGGGGGCCACTGAGAAGCCCAGAGAATGTCGCCCTGTCAGCTGAGTTTGGGGTTCTGGGCTCCGGGGAAGCATTCCTGGGACCTGGTCAACGGGCAGACACCGGAGGATGGAGGGACCAGAGGACACAGGTCCTCGGTCTCAGACTGGCTTCAAGGGCATAGCTGGGCCACCATCCCCGCATCTCAGAGGGCACAGAGGACAGGAGACCCCTGATCTCTCTTGCCCTGCTGCGGGCCATCCTGGCTCATCCCACGGTGAGGTGCCTGACATTCAGATCCCGATTCCCGAAGGTAGGAGTGGGGGTGGGACTCAAGTGTCTGTAACCTCCTCAGGGTGTGCCCAGTCGGGCCCTACCTGATCTCTGTGGTGGGGCTCTGGCTAGGGTCTCCTGAGGACAGCTGGTCAAGCCCACAGGACATACACATTGGAGTCCTGTGGGCACCCATGGATGCACAGGGCCACCCACAGCCACCAGCATGCTGGCAACGTCCCTGGGACCCCTTTGAGGGCCTGGATTGGCCTCCTCTTACCTGCCCCAGGACCCCTGGTCCCCCTGTGGACAGAGGCACCAAGGACGCTTGGGAAGCAGGAGGGGCAGCTGCTTGCTATGGGCCACAAGGCTGCCTCCCGCCCAGTGCAGGGAGCAAGTCCTGACAACCGCCACCCTTGGCTTAGCTGATGGGGTGGGAGCTCTGCACACCCCACCCCTCCTCCATGCCCAGCCTAAACCCCCTGGGCAGGAGGTGGGGCTGAGGGCAGATCCGAGACCCTCAGCACGGGCTCCCCCCCCCTACCCCCCCGCCCACTGGTAGGAAAGTCCCTGGAGGAGAACCCAGCGCTGGCGGGAAGGCAGGTAGCTGCCTGCAGGACCGTGGCCCTTCCTGCCCTCAGGAGCCTGGGCGGGGGCTCCGGAGGCAGAGAAGCCCAAGAGCCCAAGGATAACGGCGAGAGCAAAGAGGGGTATGTCCACTGCTCCACAGCGGCCAGGCTGGGCACCCAACAGATCAGCAAGTCACGCAGACCCAGTCTCAGGAACTGGCTGCTCCCGTGAGGCCACTTGGTGACAGTGGGTCCAGCCTAATCTGACCCAGGCCACCCATCCCCTAGTCTTGTCCCAGACCATCTCTGGGCATGACAGCCTGAGTCCAGGTGAAGGGGACAATGCCAGGGAGCTTGTCCTGTCCCCAGCTCTGGGGCTTTGGTGGGCCTGGAATAGGGACACCCCACTGCAGGTAGACACGTGCCCGGTGGGGGTCCAGCAGGTGGCCACAGGGAGTGCGCCCTGTCTCTGGCTTGGTGGTGGGGCTCCTCACTGAGCCACCCCTCACAGGGGCTGAGAGCTGCCACCAGGGAGCCTGCTTCAGGGCTGGGGAGGGGCGGTCATGCCCAGCCTGACCAGGGTCTGCGGGACACAGAGCAGAGCTCTCATGCCCTATGGGCTGCACTCAGGGGCCCTCCAGCGGGGGAAGGGGAGACGCCCCAACTCGGCAGGAGACCAAGGCCAGGGCAGCAGCCAGGGCCTGTTGAGGGCACAGACCTGGAGGGGGCGGAGGACAGGCCCTCCTGGAGCGTCCTCCTGGCCCCACCCCGTCACAGAACAAGGAGAACTGACAGTCCCAGCTGAGGGGCAGCCCATGAAACCTCACCACTCCTCTCAACACCGTCCAGGGAGCCCAGAGGGGGTGTGGTGACGGTGACACACGGGGTCCTGATCGGGTCCCAGGGCAGGAGAAGGACACTAGGGGAAACAGAGGAACCTGGGTAAAGTGTGGGCTCTACCTGTCGATGATACAGTGTATCTATGTAGGCCACTAGTGTGACGAGGGAGTGTCACGCATAGTGTCACCATGCGTGTGGGGTATGGCCCCTGCATAACTCGGAGCCCACGCCAGCTCTCCTGTGCCCCGGACACAGCCTCCAGCCTGCACCTCACCTTCCTTCCCCTTGCAGAGCAGGATGCCCCACTAGGCACCTGGGGCACTGGCCCCTCACTCCTCAGGGTGGGGAGAGACAGGCCCAGGGCCCTCTAGATCTCACCACTGTCTGGCCCCACGAGTGGGCTAAGAGGGGGTCAAGAGAGACCCCTCCCCATAGGCACCCATGCCCCACTTCTGTCTGGAGGTGGGTCTGGGACTTGCCTGGTCCCTCCTCGCTGCCCCACTGCTCCCCAGTCTTCCCCAAGTGCCCGTCCGTCCACCCGGTGCTTGTCCCAGCCCTGCCCGAGCTCATCTGTGACCTCAGCCCGTGCTGTGTGCCCACTGACGGGGAGTCCTGAGCCTCCCGCAGGCTGCCCTCCAAAGTCTGTGCTCAGGGCTCCTCCCTGAGGGAGGAGGGAGCTGGCTGGCGGCCACGCCCAACAGTGAGGATCCACCAGGGCCTGGGGCCACCTGGACGGTCTTAGTCTCTGCCTTCCAGGAGCCCTGGAGGGGGCAGGAAGGAGGCAGGACCTGGCCTGGGTCTCCCAGGCTGCGGGGGGGACATTCAGAACACTAGACACACCCCCTCCTGGTCCAGGAAGCTGAGCCCAGAAATGACCCCAGAAACAGGTGCTGCCCCACCCCTGCCAGATTCACAGGGAGCCGAAGGGAAGGATGGGGGACCTGGCCCTACCCAGTCGAGCAGAGCCAGTCTCAAATTGTACCCACCCTGGTCCACAAGAGGTTCTGATACCAGTCTCACACTGGGCCGGGAAAGGGATAGATGGACGGCAGCCCCGCCAGCCCGGGAGCTCTGGCTCTGGGGCCCTCCCTGGGGCTGGACTGGGCGCCTCCCGTGTCTGCTCTGGCCTGGCCTGCCGGGGTCCCAGAGCTCTCCCAGAAAACCCTCTCAGATCCATGCTCGCTGCCAAAGAACAACAGCAGGGCCAGGGGCTACTCACAGCCTGGGTGCTCCTACCCTTTGGGACATTTGGAGGGACAGGTGGGGTCTCTCTCTCCAGGCCCCCACCTGAGCCCCGGCACCATTCGCCCGAGGGAGCAGGAGTGTTACCTGGTTGAGAGCTGCAAACTGTAGGCAGAAGCGCAGTTGGGACATGGCTGGGAAGGGTGGCTGTGCCGGCCGCTGGACAGGTCCCCTGGAGGAGCCGCCTGAGAGTCTCCCTCATGACCGTGGAGGCAGCCCGGCACCGGTCCGTCCCAGGCGGACGGGGGCGGGGGGAGGACTGCGCTGTCTCAGGCCGGCTGCATTTGCATGTTGGGTTAGTCACGGCCTCGCGCCTACTTCCTCTAAGGCCGGCTGACTTTCAGGAAATGATGCCTGCCTGGTAAGTCAGGGCAATTACTGGCAGAGCGAGGAGAATTACTGTACGGGGCGTAATCCAGCCACAGACGGGCTGTCAACAACGCAGGGCTGCCTGGTCTGGGTGCGCCCTGCCAGCCTAGCCAGGCTCCTCTGGGGCACTGGGGTGGGGGCAAAGGCGAGCGGGCACAGGTCTCAGTTTCCCCAGGTTGCTAAGGTGCCAGGTTCTGTTCTGCCTGCTCCCTGGGCCTGGCCAGGGCCAGCTGCTGCTCCGGGGTCTTCACAACAGTTATGGGAGGCAAGGTTTCTGGGAACAGAGGTCCAGCCCCCTGCGCTCCCTACACACCCCCTGCCCGCCCGGGGAACTCCTCTCCATCTGCTGCGGATGTGTGCTCCCTCTTGGAGAGCAGTTCCCAGAGGGGCATGCTAGAGGCCACAGGCAGGACAGGGCACAGGGCTGCTGCCCGACAGCTGGGGGTGGGCACAAGCCTGGGCCCCACCAGGCCTGGCCTCTGGCCTGCACCCAGTGCCCAGCACAGCCTGCAGGAACAGTGGTGGCCGAGAGGAGGGCTTCAGCTGTGGTGGAGAGCTAATCTGAAGGAGAACACGCTGGATTGGTCATTCGGCCAGCAGAACTCTGAACAGAGGAATATCCTTCTGCCTGCCCAGCCAGGGACCCTGGTCCAGACTGTAAGGTGGCAGGGTATCATAGCAGGCACCTGGATGAAGGACCTGCGTGGGCATTCCTGATGATACCCGGAGTTGGGTCCTGAAGACCCAGGGCCAGAGGGACAGAGTGAGGGTGCCTCCACTATGGATTTCAGTAGCTGGAGCAGATGCGGTCCCACGTGCCTGTGCCAGACTGCCCCCCCCCCCC
>NW_025999863.1:595439-633115 GCF_001458135.2 Marmota marmota marmota
CCCCCCGTAAGGTGAGGAAGCAGTGCCCCCAGATGCCTGCGGAGTCCAGGTGGTGGGGCCACTCCCAGGGCTCCAAGGGGAACCAGGAGGCCCCAGAGGCAGCACCCACAAGGGCCCCCAAAGGGCTGTCAGTTCTAGACTCTGAGACCCTTCAATGCCCAGCGCAGACCAAGGTCACCACCCCTCAGCCATGCCGGCAGACCAGCTGGGGCAAGAGGGCCCCCACCTCACAGCCCCAGGGTGGCTAGATCTAGACAGTGCATGACAGCCAGGGCCAGCAGCTGGCAGAAGGACCCACGCCACGCGTGGCTGGCAGGGTGTGGGCAGCCAGCCACTGGGGGCCACCCGCCCACACCCAGCCCAACAGAGCGACGTGCAACCTGCAGCTGAACCCCAGGAGGGAGCCTGAGAGGAGGGAGGCAGGTCGCACACAGGCTGGACGCCCAGTGTCCAAGGCACAGCAGCTCACCTGACCACACATGCAAACAGCCCAGCCCAGCCCAGCCACCCGGGGCGGCCTCAGCCAGGCAAGAGCGAGGTGACAGCTTACATGGACCTGAGGACCTCATGCGTGTGACCCAGTGACAGGAGACGTCCAGGACAGGAGTCCAGAGTCGGGACGTGGACCTGTGGGTACTGGGCTGGGTGGGGATGGGGTAATTGCTCGTGGAAACAGGGCTTCCTTCTGGGTTGGCGGAATGTTTGGAATTAGATAGACACGGTGATTGCAAAACTCCATGATCGTACTTTAAAAGGATGAACTTAATGTGGATTTTTGCCCCCAATACTGGGGATTGAATCCAGGGGCACTTTACCACTGAGCTACACCACCAGCCCTTTTTGTTTTTTTATTTTGCAACAGGGTCTCACTAAGGGCCTTGCTAAGTTGCTCAGGCTGGCCTCAAACTTGAGATCCTCCTGCCTCAGCCTCCTGAGTGGCTGGGATCACAGGCATTGCCAATACATCCAGCAGTTATATGGATTCTCATTTTTAAAAGGGTTAGTAGGAAACTAAAATAAAAAGACACACAAAGTATAGCGCAGACTAAAATCAGGCTGACCAGCATTAATGCTGTGAGATACCCACAGACCACCTGAACTCTGACCCCAGCCCCCCCACTCCTGTCTCCAGAAACTTGCTGTGAGGTAGAGGAGGTGAGGGCCAGAATGAGTGGGTACTTAGGGGATGGGCACTCAGGCTACGGGGATTCATTTTCCAGGGGCAGCTAGAGGGGGTCTCCTGCCTGGGGACCATCACCCACTCCACCCCAGCCTCTCTGCTCACTCTCAGCCTCCAAACTGCCCCTGACTTCCTGAGGAAGGTGTGGCGGTGTGGACCAGAGAACATCTGTGCCCAGGGCTTGGCATAGTGTTAAGAACAGGGCCACAGCTGCCTTGGGGCCCACTGGTTCCACACCAGGAACGGAGCCCACCTGGCACCAGAGCACTGCAGCCACTGGGAAAGGGGCCCTGGGGGCAGGTGGGCATGGCGACAAGGGGCTGCAGGGGTGCAGACTGCAGCTGGGATGAGAGGTGGCCGGTGCCAGGGGACACTGGGCCTGGAGTGGATGTTGAGGAGGGAGGCATGTTGACTGAGTGTCAGGGACAGGCAGAGGACCTGTTCAGTGGCACCTGGTTGGGTGGGCTGTGCCTGTCTGGCTGTGTCCATGCCGTGGGACAGACTGATCCTTAGACCATGTGGACACAGGCCCGGGGCCACCCGACCCCTGCCAGGTCCGGGGCCTCCTCCTCACCTCTTGCCCTCACTGAGCCCTGGAAGGGCATGGTGGCCCTGGCTGGGCCCTTGGAAGAGCCCTGCAGTGGGTGAGCTTCCAAGTCACTGCAGCAGACTGAGCAGGGGACTGCTCTGTCCCTCAAGTTGGGAAGCCGCGGGTCAGAGAAGGCTGCTGGGGCATTGCTTCGGATGTCTGGGAAGAGCCTCTGGCTTCCTGTGGAGTGGGGATTGTGTCTCCCAAAATGACACCTTTGATCCTGACCCGTGGGACCTGTGCCTCATTTGGAAATGGGTCTGTACAGAAGTGACTGATGAGGATGAGGTCACATCAATTAGGGTGGGCCCTCATCTGAGGACAGGTGTCCTCATGAGACAGAGGGACACAGACAGCAGAGCATGGAGGAGGTGGCTGAGTGACAACAGAGGCTGGGGATGAGTGGCCAAAGCCAAGGGACACCTGGTGCTCCCAGGAGCTAGAGACGCAGGTGGACTCTGCAGGGAGCATGGCCCTACACATACTAGACACCAGACCGGCCTCCAGGACTGCAAGGCCCCGGCGTTCTGGGACAGCAGTCCCAGGACACTCTGCTCTCCGCCCCAAACTCTGCTCTGCCTGTGCACAGTCCTACAGGGCCCAGAGGCCTGGGGCAGGCCCAGCCTCAGCCACTGTGTACCTAACGCTGTAGCCAGGGCCTGCCTTCCTGCAGCCACTCCCTGGCCAGTAGCTTTTGCGGGGTCCCCCTCCCTGAAGATCTGCTTGTCGGTGGTCCTCGAAGCCTCCAGCTCCCGGGTTTCCTCAGGCCACGGGGCAGAGGTGGGTCTTCTCAACCTGAGTGGCTGGGGAATTACAGGGCTTGCTGTAAGGATGCCCTCTCCCTGTCTCTCCCTCTCTTTCCACCCATTGCCGGTAACTGGGAAGCTGCCCGTGGGTGGGCCAGGCCTCTGACCTGCTGAGCTGCGTCTGCAGAGCAGGAGAGTGGAGGCCAGCTGCTGGGTGGCGGGGGCTGGCAGCTCAGGCGGCACTCTCCCGAGCGTGAGCTCATCCCTGGCTTCCCAGCAGCCCCCAGGCTGGCAACAGCACACTGCTCCTGGACAAACACCCTCCTGATAGTCCGGCAACACGGAGGGACCTGGGTGCAGGCCCAGCCTGCTGACCACTCCTGGGAGGCGTCCTCACAGATGGAGGGCCAGTGGCCATGTGGGGGAAGGGCAGAGCAGCTGAGATGTGGGGGTCCAGAAGTACCCACCCCTGGAAGTGCAGGGTGTCTGTGGGGGATGGGCACTGGGGGCGACAACCGAGGCCTGCAGTCAGGACCCCAGGGACCTCGAGGCAGCACTGCACCAAGGATGGGTCTGGGGAATGCAGCGGGTGATGAGGAACCCGAGGAGGGGCCGGGGAGCCTGCACAGAGCCCACTCAGCACAAGGAGCAGGCCAGCGGGGCTCCAGACGCTGCTGGCCCCAGTGTGTCCTCAAGGGCACCCCAATCCAACCCAGCCTCATCTGGAACACATGTCCAGCTACTGTCCAGCCCGACTCCGCCCAGCAGCTGCGCTCACCACAGCAGCCACTCCACTCGAGTGAGCTCCAGAGATGGTGGACACCAGCACAGCCCACACAGACAGGTGGACACGGTGCGGTCTCGCTCACCTGGAGTGCCACCGGGCCACGAGCCGGTGACGTCCTGGAGCTGGTGTGATGGGTACGTAGCTCAGGGGATGTAGTAAGAACCACAGAGCGGGGCACTCGGACATGGTGTCGTGTCTTTTCTTTTCTTTTTTTTTTTTTTGAGGGGTACTGGAGATTGAATTGAGGGGCACTCGGCCACTAAGCCACTTCCCCAGCCCTATTTTGTATTTAGAGACAGGGCCTCACTGAGTTGCTTAGTGCCTTGCTTTGGCTGAGGCTGGCCTTGAACTCGTGATCCTCCTGCCTCAGCCTCCAGAGCTGTTGGGATGACGGACACGCACCACCACGCCCAGTGAGATGATGCCTTTTCTGTTTTATGAATCATCTCCATTTATAAAAACCATGGAAGCAAAGCCACCAGTCCAGTACTCCCACACACCTGCAGCCCTGTAGGGCAGTCCTCGGGGAGCCCTAGAGCTGCTCCAGGCCACTGCCCAGGGACATGCAAGCCTGGTGGCCCCATGCCACCCTGGAGACAGATGGCTTAGTGAGGAAAGGAGCCCCTCTCCAAGGTTGGCTTAGTGGGCGGTCAGTAGTGCCCCCCCCCCAGGGCAGTGGGGGGGCAGCGGCTCTCAGGACAGGCCCCAACGTTCTGGTGGCCCTGTAGCACTGCTGGCCATGCCTTGGTCACCGCACCATCTACAGTGACCCACGCGTTGCATAAACACCCACGAGCCTCCCAATGAGAAGAACACTAAGCAGCAGGGGAGAAGGGACACCTGTCCCTACAGAGAATTCCAATGATGGAGGAGCAGGCACGAGGCGGCCACCCAGCCACACTGCACGGCGGGTCCACGCAGGCTCCCACGGTGTCCAGGCTGTGCATCCAGGGGACCACCCATGCTCCCCGCGTAGGAGCCCGCAGACACCCCCTAGCCAAGTGTCGCGCCTGGTCCTCAGCATCAGAGATGTCCGCATGGGGCCTCCAAACTGGGCCCCCAGGAGGACCCACCACCACAGCTGCAGGACTCCTGCCTGCACTGCAGAACCTCCAGCTCATCATGGGACAAGCACTCGCAGCACAGGGACGTCCACAAACAGCTGGTGAGGTTCAGCAGGACATCCACAGGAGCCAGGCGGCATCTGGGCACCAGTGCTGTGCCAGGGTGGCCCGGCCCTGAGGCCATCTCTCACGGGGAGGCTGAGGGAGGGCGGTGCTCAGGGACTCGGTTCCTGCAACATTTCCACGAATCTGGACTGTCTTAACTCCACGGTTGGTCAGGAAGCCTCTCTGACACTGAGCTGCCGTGTGCCAGAGCCCAGCTCTCCAGAGAGCCCCTCCTGCAGCCAGTCCTCTGGTACTGGACCCAGCGGGCAGCTCTGCAGAATCCAGGCAGGGAGGCCGGAGCCCAGACTAACCAGCTCAGGACAGGGAGGACGCATGGTGCCCAAGGAAACTGGGAGGACTCAGCAACAGAGGGGCGGGCTCTCTCCCGCAGGCCAGGGGTCCCAGGGCTCGCCGCCTTTCTCCTTTGTTCCAGCTGCCAGGAGACCCAGGGCTGGCAGCTGTCAAGGAAAAGCCTGGTGGTTCCAGCCTGGACCCAGCCCTGCTCCACGCCACCCCAGCTCCTTCTGAGCTGCACGACAGCGGCTGGAGCAGAGCAGCTGGCCGCCAGCCGCGTGGAGGCCCAGTTTCTTCTTGCTGCCAGGCAGAGCCCTGCCGGTGCCACAGCGGCCAACAAGCACCTGCAATGTCTCAGCTCTGGTCGCAGCCGCCTTGGCCACCCTGGCCAGACCCAGGTGTGCAGGCTGGCCCTCCCGAAGCCCAGGGAGAGTCACGTCCCTCTCTTCCAGCTCCAGGGCCAGCAGCCCAGCGTCTTCCAGGCTCCCTGACTCTCACCCTCCTGCCTCCTCTCAGGAGGACCCTGAGGTGACCCTGGGTGACCCCAGCTCAGGGCCTCCCCTGATCCCACCTCAGAGCCCTCTGCCCTGGGAGGAGGACGGGGCTCCTCTGCCAGCCGTCCTGTGTGCCAGCAGCAGGGGCTGTGGTGTGGGGAGGCTGGCCAGGGTCAGGTCTAAACTTCCTGCATCACAGGACCGAGGCCCAGCCAACAGGCCTGGGGTCCTGGGAGGGGAGAGGCTGGCAAGGACCAGGCGTGTGGCTCTCTCCCAGGGAGGCCTGTGTCCAACCTGACCCAACCAGGGTGCCAGCCCCAGCACGCTAGCAGGCCTCGGGTGCAGTAGGCACTCAATGCACGGCATAGGCGGGATGGCACGGCCCCCTCTAAGGGGCGGGCACTGGCCCACACTTGCCAGACCACATGCCGAGATGAGCAAGGCTCACACATGCAGCAGCCAGAGGGGCACAGCCACCCCAGGCTCCTGCACTCTTGGCACAGCTGGGAGAGAGGCAGGGACGAAGAAATGAAGGACATGGAGAAATGGACAGAGAGAGACAAGCAGAAACAGACAGACAGACACGGAGAAGAGACAGAGACCCAGAGAGACCCAGACAGAGACGGAGCCAACGTGCCTCGTTCCCAAACCAGATGCCAAGCCAAGGCACCCCAGGACGCAGCTGGTTCCTTCTGTGTGTGGCACGTGATGCCCCCAGGGCCCCACCCACGCCAGACCAGCAGCCCCACACTGAGCCACCGAGCCCTTTCCAGGCTGCCCTGGAACTGGTACTCCTGCCCCAGCCTCCCCAGCAGCTGGGAAGACAGGTGTGCCCCACGGTGCTGGGCCCACCAAGCCACCAATATCCCGCAGCGCGACACCCCTTGGTCCCTCACTGCAAGCGCAAGCTGGCTCCCAGTCCAGCACAGGGCTCCCTGTGGGGTCACCTGGCATGCTGGACCCCAGGGCTGCTGCTTAGCAGCGAGGTGGGGCTAGGACCTGGGGGGCCACCTCTGTGGGGAGGCAATCTGTCTAGTGCCCCATTCTGGCACAGCTCCCTGTCATGAAGAAGGTGCCTCCTAGCACACTGGTGCACAGACCCAAGGTGACGCCCCCAGGGCCAGGCAGGTTGCTCCTCCTGCCCACAGCAGTCAAGGCTGCTCCCAGAAATCAAGCTACACCTCCTGCTGCTAGCAGCACCTGACCAGCACCAGGGGCCCCAGGCCAAGACAAGGTCATCGGGTCTCCGGGAGGACCTATGGCCACAGTGTCCCAAGTGAGATGCCCTCGGACACCAGCCACAGATGAGTTTGTGGCTCTTACCTGAGGGAAGTCGCTGCTCTTTGGCAGGAAGCTGGGGGCGGTGGCCACAGCAGGGTAGCTGGTGTCCGGGCAGGGCTGGCTGCCAAAGGAGGTGGGGCTCATGAACTGACTGGAAAGAGAGATGGGAGGAGGTGACCGTGGGGGATGGTGGTCTGCTGGGCTCACCACTGGGGCTCCCTCCTCTCCCCAAACTGGAGCTCAGCAGAGTGACTGCAGCAGCTCCCAGCAGACACCGTGCGGCACCCACTCCCGATGGTGACCACCCTGCATGCAGCAGGCAGGTCGGAGAGCCCACTGAAAGCTCTGCTGGCCCTTTTCACACGACTCCCTGGCCTCACGTCCAACTTACATCCTGACAGGGCAGACAAAAGTACAGCCCGGAGACCCAGGAGCATCTTCCTCCAAGGTGGGATCCTGTCACTGTCCCCACACCGTTCTGCCCTTTCACCCCAAAATGAGGAGTAGCAGGGCCAATGTGGCCACCCCAACGTGGCCACCCCAGCTGGGAGGCTGAGCCTCAGGTGGGCTGTGCAGAGGTGGGGACAGGGAGGAAGGGGTCAGTGCCCCTCAGCCTTCCTGTTCCCAGCTCCCAAGTTCTGGGGCTCTCTTGGCTCCCAGGACTGCCACCCCTCATCCCTGAAAAACGAACATGAAGAGAGCATCTCACCTGTCTTTCCCGTGCTTTTGGAAACCATCCCCCACCCCGTTCTGCCCAAAACAGTCACTCCAGGATTATCACCATTATTTTGGTACTGGGGATTAAACCCGGGGGTGCTTAACCACTGAGCCACATCACAGCCCATTTTGAGACAGGATCTCACTAAGTTGCTTAAGGCCTCAGTCATTTGCTGAGACTGACCTCGAACTGGCAATTCTCCTGCCCCAGCCTCCCAAGCTGCTGGGATGACAAGCATGCTCACTCCAAAGTATTCTAGAATTCCCAAAAGTTCTTGCTATGAATAGGCCCACTTTCAGGCCCACTCCCCTGGCAAACTCCTACTGATCCTTCAAAACCCAGTTCAGCTGTGGCCTTCTGGAGAAAGGTTCCCTCCTGGTTCTACTCACCTCCCAGTTCCTAACCAGCCTCTGCACCAGAGCCCTGCCTGGTTCCCCACTCTCACCCCTAGGCCCTAGGCTAGGTCTTCCTAATGCGCCCCAGCTGGTCACAGTACAGGCCTCAGGTAAAGACAACCTCTGCAGCCCTAAGCATCCAGGCCCAGCCCGCAGGTCAGAGCTGGCCAGGCCCACGCACCTGGGCTGTCAGCTCTAATTTCAATAGGGCCTTGGGCAACCAGTGCGGCCGCCCAAGGGCAGGTGGGTGAGGACCAGGGCTCAGACACTTACTGGCTGTCACTGGAGAAGGCTGGATGCGGTGCCTGTGGGAAGCTGCTCCACCAGGGGTAGGGATAGTGCAGGAGGGGGTTCTGGAAGTGAGAGTGCAATCAGGCACAGGCAGGAAGGGGGGGCCAGACCCCAGCCTCACCCTGCCACAGCTGCTGCCATGGTCAGAACAACGGGGGGGAAGCAGGGCTTCCCTGCTGGCCACCCAGGCACTATAGCCCCACCGTGCCTCGGTTTCCCATCTGAAAGAGAGCCCAGGGCCCCCGCCCAGGGAGCGCCCCCACCAGGTCCAGGGCCCCTGGAGTGGCAGGGGGACTGTGGATGAGATTCAGGGGCAGAGTGTGTGCCTAGCTCAGCCCAATCCAAGGTGAAAGCAGGGCCTCATGGGGGGTACTGAGGCCTTCCCCAGGGTGTGGGGGGCCACTCAGTAGTGTCCCTTAGTGCCCCAGGGTTAGCCCCTACTGGGGCCCTGGCTTCTTTTGACTGGCAGATGGGAATTCCCCGTGGTCACTGAGGAGAGGCCACCGGCTGGGCACCCTCTTATGGTCACAGCCAGGTCTGACGGTCACATCAGCTACCAGGGCAGGGGGTTGTTTGCCACACTCCTGGCAAGGAAGCCCTCCCCAGACCCCTATGGAGCCGGACAGTTCCCTTTGCCCAGCCGCATCCACTCAGACTTGGGACCAGGGTGCTAGCTGGCACCAGCCTAGGCGGCTGCACGGCCTCCCTCACCAGCTTTGCATCCTCACTACCCTACCCCAACCTCCTGGGGTCTGCCAGCCTCCAGAGCAGGACCCCAGCAGCCAAGCCAGCCCAGGCCAGCCCAGCCACAGCGGACCGCTGGGCTTCCAGGGCTCCAAGGGCTGCTGAGGCAGTCTATCAGAATGGACAGTGAAGCGTCTCTCCAGCACAGGGCCCGGGGCTCTTAGGCTTCCAGCTCCAGTACCTACCCTCCTCAAGAACACAATGGGAGGAGGCGGGGCCACCATGACCAGGTGGGGTCTGCTGGCAACCCCACATCTCCCCAGAGCCCTGGCCTAGTGCCTTCGGCCTTCTGCCCCAGTCAGGGAGAGGGAAACCCAGGCCCAGCCCGGCCTCCCCAAGGCAGAACTTTCCAGAGCATACTTGGGCCTTTAAGATGAGCTGCAGTAAGCCATCTAGTGTGTAAGCAGAGGCGAGAGGACTGAGGCCCAGCTCTCCTAGCATGCTCCACCTATGCCTAGGCTGCCCTGAAGGAGCCCCAGGACCAGAGGACCCCCTAGGTAGCACAGGCTCTAGGCCTCCACCTGGTGAGGGATAGTAATGGCTTGTCCACCCAGGCCCCCAACCTCTGTCCACTCAGGGGCACCTGATCCTCCTTACAGGGTGACTCCACATAGCTGGCCAACCAGAGCTTTCTTTGGGACTTTGTGCTGGTACCAGGGGTGGCTCCATCTTCAGAGGGCAGGCCCTGGGGTGTAACTGGCCAGAGTTGGGCAGCTGTGCTCCAATTAGAATTTGTCTAGGGATTTTCTACTGGAGTGGGAAAGGCAGTCTGGCTTTCTCTGAAGCAGGAAGGGCAGGCCAGGTCCCCAGCATGGCCTGTAGATGGCCACCAGACACCCTGCAGCAGCCTAAGCTTGGTGAGCACCAGGGAGCCTTCTCTCTGGGGGCTGGGGACAGTCAGGGTTCCGTCCACACCTCACACCAGGGACTGCATCCCCGCCCTGCCCAGATGCATTTCTGAGCCCTGACAGCTGCTCAGACAGAGCCCCAGCCTGCCAGTCAGTAAAGGGGACATGGCAGCAGGGACAGCTCCATCCTCTGCACAATGCCAGCTCTCCTTCTGACCCAGGAATCCTTTTTTGGATATACCCCCCACCCCCAGAAGTAATCCATGAGGGGGCAGAAAATACGGCAGCACTGTTCATAGCAGAGGAAAACTGGCCTCTCCCCAAGGGCTTAGCAGCAGGGAGATAATTAAGGGAATGATGGCTGTGCAGATGAGGAATCACCAGGAGGAGGTGTCCGTGGCCATGACTGGTGAGCAGCTGAGGGAGGCGGAGGTGGGTGCTCAACAGCTTCCCAGGAGGGGAGGACAGAGAGGAGCTGGGCACAGAGCACGACGCCCTGGGCTGTAGGCGCGGGACACCAGCCCAGCCCTTCATTCCGGAAGAGTCGGCTCCTCTCCCAGGGATGTGCACAGGGTCTTTATGCAACGTAGCTCCACATTCAGCCACAGCAGGGTGGGGTGTGGCACAGCTGTGCAGGGTGAGGGCTCGGGTGCCCCTGAAGCCTTTCCAGCGCAGGTCTGGGGAACCCTGGTGCCTGCACCTCCTCCCACGCTCTGGAACACAGGCAGCCGTGTCCTGGCTCTGCGGGAACCACAGCTGGCTTGTTCTTGCTGCCGTCCTCCCGCCCAACCTTCCTCACCTCCTGTGTCCTCTGGAGCAATGTGCAGAGCCCCATCTGTGTCAGGCTGGCTCTGGGTGGACAAGCACCAGCCTGGGCCCACCCCAGCAGAAGGAAGGAGCTGAGGTTTTACTGAAGAGTGGACCCCATAACAGCCCCAGCCAGAGGCACCTGCCCGCTCTGGGGCAGCCTCCCAAGTCACACCCCACTGGGCCTCTGGCAACTCCCAGCTCCCTGTGAGTCCCCACTCTGTTTTCTTTTCCACTGTGGCAAGAGCCAGCTCTGCTCAGGGCCCTTTCCTCCTAGGGACCTGGCACCTCCCACAGCTCTGACATGACGGGCAGAGCTGAACCCTGGTGTTCTGTGTCTGGGACACTTTAGTGGTCAAACACTGGAAGCAACAAGATGTCCTTGGGTGGGTAACTGAGTCAGGGCAGAGGTCCACCCAGAACAGGGGACGGTACGTGGTGCTGGAAAGAAAGAGCTCCTGAGCTATGAGACGGGAGCACCCCAAAGGCAGCTACCAGGGAGGCCCCAGGCTGCAGAGGCCACTCCCTGGGCAACTCCAGCCTGACATCCTGGAGAGGGCAGAAGTGTGCCCACAGCCCAGCAGGGGGGCAGGGCAGCAGGCAGAGCCTGGAGGACTTCTAGGGCGTGGAAACTGTGGGGTACTCCCATGTCAAGAGCCACAGACTCTCCAACACAGAGTGACCTTCAGGTAGGCTTCTGACTTGAGTTCATGACAGTGTATTAGCCTTGACCCACCAGTTCTGACAGGCTGGCCACACTAACACAGGACGCAGTGACAGGGACACAGGGCTTTCTGAACAATTTTCCTGTAAACCAAACACTGCTTAAGAAATTGTCCATTAAACTGAAAGAGAAAACAATGAAGTGATCCACTCTGGTTCCCACAGGTCAACTTGAGCTGCCCTGGAAGGGACAGCCAGGCAGGGCAGGGGCAGCATGGAACGGCTCTCCCAAAGGGCCAGAAACTGTTTTGAAAGAAAACATCTAGGATGCCATGGCCCACACATATAAACCCAGAGACCGGGGAGGCCGAAGCAGGAGGAGGGCGAGGTCCAGGCTAGCCTGGGCCACTTAGGGAGACCCCGGCCCCAAGTAAAAGGAAAAGGGCTGGGTGCGGCTCAGTGGAAGAGCCCCTGGTTTCAGTCCCCAGCAGAGGGAGGGCCTGGGTGTGGCTCGAGGCAGAGCACTTGCCCAGCAGGCTGGAGGCCAGCAGGAGGCACATAGCCCCAAGACTCTTCCTGCAGCTGGAGGCCAGGGCAGACCCTTACCCTCACACAGGACCCTCTCCTGACATGGGGGAACTGGGGAGCCAGGCTCCGGACTGAGAAGATTGAGGTCAGGGTCATGGACAGGTTGCCCAGTGCAGCGTCCCACATGAAGGCCACCTTGGTCAGCATTCACCTCGCAGTGTTCAACGAGTCCTGCTCAAGCAGTCCAGGAGATCGGGGTGCTGGGGCTCACCTGCAGTGGGGACGTGGGACAGAGGAGGCTGCCCGCTGGCGGGGGCTCATGCTGAGGGCACTCCCCATCCATGACAGGCCCCACTGCAAGCATCAGGTGGCAGCAGGTGAGGGCTGGGAGACCCAGGGCCACAAGGCACCTATCTGGGCTTCTTGCTCCGTGGTGGCGGCATCTCGTCCTGTGGAGAAAGAAGTGAGGCTTCTTCCTGAGGCTGTCCTGAGACTCACTGCTCCCTCCCAACCTGCAGGCCAGGCTGCCTGGGAGCTGCTGGGCTGGGCACTGGAGCCTCCAGGGGCTCCTCCTGCGCGCCCCACCCACCTCCCCTGCTGCTCACAGCCCTCCTCCAGTCTTCTGGGAGGGTCCTGCGGTACCACCCACCTCCAGTCTGCAAGGCTGCAGAGGAACACTGCCCCTCAGCACCACATGAGACTGCCAGGGGGACTCCTGGGGGTACTGAGGGGCCCAGCTGATCTGGGAAGAGCCCCAGACCTGGTTTTGAGGTCAGGGTGCACTAGTGACAACACTGAAAATGTCCGTGGTCTGGATGGCAGGTGGACCTTGAGTCCCCACACTGTCAGATGCCTGAGGACAAATCTGACTCTCCCAGGGGGCTCCTGGCTAGTCCCACTAAAGGGCCAAGAGCCCCCCTTTGGGAGACAGCAGGGACCCCAGGGCAGCCTGCAGGGCAGCGGGCGTGCTCTATGGGCAAGCAGCCCGGAGCCTTAATCACCCAGGCAGGCAGGAAGGGGAGGGCAGCCACACCGAGGCCAAGCTCTGGAGTGAAGAAATCCGTGGGACTTCCAGTAAGCCCTGTCCAGCCACACGCAGCAGCTTACGCAACCCCGTGGGGGAGGGGTGCTGCCTTCTGCTGTGCCCCAAGCACAGGGGACAGCAGCAGGGAAAGGGCCCACAGCCTGTCAGGAAGCACAGGGATGTCTGCTCTGTCCCAGCCCCAGGCCAGCCTACCCTCTGCTCTGCTCAGTCCTGCTGTGGAGATGTCACTTCCTCCTGTGGCCAAATGCCTGGACTCTGGGAGGCCCTCCTCGCCTGCAGGCCCTAAGCAGCGACCGTCTCCCACAATGAACACAGGGATGCTTTGTGAGCTAGGGTCTTGGCCATCCTCATCAAGACTCTGGGCCACGCAGGCCTGCAGGGAAGCTTGGCCCCACTCCTCACAGCCACCCAACCTCAGACGACTTGGCACCTGAGCTCTGCTGGGCCTCAGTTTTCCCACTGGGAAATGGTCTGTGTGGGGGTAGGTAGGCAAGGCCGCCAGACACTCCAGCTGCTGCAGGCATCCTTCCCCAAGGTCCGGACACGACCATGCTGGCTTCCCTCTCAAGGGGGGGTGCTGGCCCCTGGGCAGGATCTACATTCATCAGGGCTCAGTCACTGTGGAGGGCACTGGGCCTCAAGGAGCAGGCCAGCCAGCACCCCTCTCTGCAGAATCCCAAGCTGACCCTTTCCACACGTGGGGGTGCTTACTGGCTCCAAGGACAGCTATGGACTGCAGGGGAGGGGCCACCTGGGCAGTGCCCAAGTGACCTCAGGTGGTCCTTAGGGCACGTGGGTTGTATCCAAGGACCCAGCAGCAAGCAGGGCCTGCTCCCCGGCACCCTTTCCACTGGCCAAAGTGCACCTAGTGGCACCCCCCCTGGTGGTGTTGGAGCCCTGCCCACCACCCCAGCCACCAGGCCCGGTGGATGCCCATTCCAAGTGCAGCCCTAGGAGTCTCAGGCCCCACGCTGCCAGCCAAGGCTCAAGGATACTGTTACAAGAAAGAGCCCTCGTCACCTGCAGGGAAGACTTCAGACTTAGCCGGAGAGGTCACGATGAGGATGGTGTGTGATCTGGGGACCCCAGCTGGCTTCTCTGACCATGAAGGGAGTCCAGACCTGGGCTGGAGAGGGAGTCCAGGGAGAGGTGCAACGTGGCCATGTGACCAGACAGCCACTGGGCACCACAGACTGTAGGTGAGTGCAAAATGGCGCAGCCCTTGGAGAATAGCCCACAGCACCTCAAAAGGAGAAGTAGGTGCCAGCAGACCTAGCGACTCCCCCCCAGCACACATCAGAGACGGGAAGGCAGGTGCACACAGAGGCGTGCACACACCAGCCTGAGGAGGGCTGCACGGCCAGCGGGCACTCAGACAGACAGCAGCACAGCCATCCACCTGAAGCGTCACAGCCACCGGCGGGAGCAAGGTGACACAGCTGCAGCACAGAGGCAGCTGAGGACCTCGTGCTCAGTGAGAGCCAGACAAGGCCACAGTGTGTGACACAGTGACAGGAGAGGCCAGCACAGGACATGGACATGGGTGCAGGGCTTGGGAGGGACAGGGGGTGGGTAACACTGTGCCCAGGTTCCCCACAGGCCACCTTAGCCAGGGTGGTGCCCATCCTTCTCACCTCACCAACAGGTCCCAGTGCCCCAGGCCTCTCACCCCAATTGCTCCTTCCAGACGCACTGGGCAGGGCCCTGGCCCCAGTCCCTGCTAGTGTCTCCCAGGTCCTCTGCAGCCCCCGGCTCCAAGGTCCTACACCCACTGGACCCCCTTCTTACAGTCTTCGCCCCTCCCCTCGTGGCAATGCGAGGACATGCCAAGTCCCTGGGTGTATAGATGCCACCAAACTCCAGCAGGGCTCCAGGCAGCAGCTGCAGTGTGCAAGCCTTGGGGACAGAGACCACTGGGCCACAGAGCCAGGCCTGAGGCCAGCAGGACTCAGCCTGTTCTCAGCCTGCGGTCTAGGCCAGGTGCCCATCTCAGGTCAGGAGCGCACAGGTTGATCCCGGTCCCCACGTGGGGGCACCTCAGATCAGATCTCAGCTCACAGCTGGAGGGGTTCTTAGCTTCCTTCTGAAATCCAGTTTCCAGATGAGGCAAAAGGAAAGATCATGGGACGAGGGACCACTCAGGACCACGACCGGCACCTGCCTCCAGCCTTGCTCCTATACCCTGTGGGTTCTCCTGGCCAGCCAGACCTCAGTGTGAAGCTGGGATGTCCCCACGTGGGCACTACCAGCCAGCCTCTGTGGGCACCAGTCTGAATAATTTTGCATCCTCCTTCCCTGAGCGGAGAGGCTCCGACCGTCACTATAGTGACCTGGACACTGCCCTGGTCCCGGAGGTTGAAGACGCATCGCCCCATGGACTGAGCTCCGCCCACCCGTTCCTTGGTGATGTTACCCCTGTGCCCTGTTTGGCACAGAATGTTCCATGGAAACGCCCTTTGTGTGTCCCCTTTCTTGCTCTGCCCTTGGGGTGGCCTACCCAGGTGTCAGTCAGCCTGCAGACAGTGGACATCACGAAGCTAGACTCCGCCCCCTGAAACCTGACTCTGGCCTCATTAGAATGGCTTCTCCTCAATAAAGGGGTCAGCACGTGCTCTCGCCCTCTCTTTCCACGGACCCTGAAGGTAAGGGGAGCCATCGCAGGACCCCAAAGAAAGATCTCTCTGTGTCTGTGTGGTCATTTCACGCAGCCCAGTCCCCTGGAGGGACCCTGAGTGTTCTAGTGGCGAGGAACGGGACGAGCCTCCTCACCTGGGGACAGCCCTGTGGCCCAGCTGGGGCCCGGGGGGGGGGACGGACCCAGAATCTACAGGGGTGCCTCTGCCCTTGAGGCCAGGCTGCTTCTCTGAGTACAGAGGAACCACCATGGCTCCCATCCAAAAAGAGGGGTGCAAGGAGGGGGCAGCAGGAGACCCAGTGACCTGCTGCCAGCCCTGCCCTCTGAGCTCCAACCAGTGCCTCTCTGCAAAGGGGGCCTGTGGCTGCCTGCACCCACATCCTCACACCCACCCTCTGACCACACAGACCGACCCCCCAACGCTTTCTGATAAGGACACAAAGTCCCCTCGGTGGAGCCCTGACCAGGCCCCAAAGCTGCACTCAGAGGCGGAAGCCCTGGGTAAGGAGTGACAGACACATGCGGAGACTGCTGACTGGCCCGTAAGGACTCTCAGGGCTGGTGGCCATCCACTGCTGCAAGTCACCTGTTCTGTAGTCCCCACAGAGACCACAGGATGAGGTGGCCAATGGCCTACATCTGCTGCCTGAAGAAACCAGCCCAGGAGAGTGACCTAGGCCGCAGTAGGAAGAGGTGCAGGGTAAGGAGCATGGTGGACACAGAGGGACCCTGGCCCTCGGAGCCAAAGCCCAAGGGGCACACTGTGAAAGGGATCTGGCTATGCACAGCCCATAGATCACCTTTCAGCCATGACCTGGCATCTACACAAGCTCAGGAGGGCTCATCACCCACCACTGCAAAATCTCAGGATGGCTCACACCTACCACTGAACACTCAGGAGGGCTCATCACCCTCCACTGCACTCTCAAGACAGCTCATCCACCACTGCAAAAGCTCAGGACGGCTCACACCCACCACTGCAAAAGCTCAGGACGGCTCACACCCACCACTGCACTCTCAAGCTTCTGCAGCCACTGAATGAATATCCCCGGGACCCCAGCACCAGGCAGTGGGAAAAGCCGGTGATTTCACAAGGCTGGGCCCACACGGGGCAGGGTCCTATAGAATCCAGAAACCTGATCAGGGCCCAACTTGGCTGTCCAGGACCATCTAGTGCAGGAGGGGCACCTCTGACCCTCACAGGCATCAGGATGCCAGGCCATGGAGACAGAATGCTGCTGTCCCTCTACACAGAGGCCTCCTCTGAATAGCCAAGGGCTTCAGGGAGGCCTCAACCACAGGATTCTGTCCCCAGTAGGAGACTGACCAGAAAGGCGCACAAGCCAGGGACACGATGAGACATCTGTCTACTTCTTGAGTGAGGTGGCCCCATAGAGACAGCCTGGACCCCTGGAGATGGCAGAGGAGGTGCTAATGTCAGACCAATGGAAATGGGGAGATGCTGACCAGGGGACAGGGAAGGTCTCCTTTCCCGGTCCCCTTCCACAGGGCCCCACGAGCCATCCCACACATTTCCAGTTGCTCTTCTTCACACGGGTATCAGTGGCCACTCAGCCTGGCCTGGCCTGAGATTGACCAGCCACTAGCCTGGGTTCCTGAAAATCCTGGGTTGGTCATATCCAGCTGCTCAGGGTCCCCAAACCCACTGCAGAGACAGCCTGCTGGCCCCTCTTCCCAGGGAAGGGCATGCCCCTCCCATCCTCAGGGCACGCACAGCTCCATCCCCAGCCTCCAGGAGGACTACTGTCCCCACCGCCTCTGTGTCCACTAGGTGACTGCCTATCTCTCCTGAGGCTAGGCCCTGGGAGGGCAGAGGCCTGGTGTGGTGAGCACTTGACAGACAGCTCTTGAAGGGCTACAGGGAGAGCCTGGTCCCTGCAAGGAGTGGCTGAGGGCAAGGGACCTTGGTGGACCCATGAGGACACTGGCCCTGACACCCTAGCATCCTGGGACCCCTTTCATCAGCTGAATGGCTGAAACCACCGTCCCCCAAACAGATGGTTGTAACGTGCTGGGTGGGCCAGTGGAGGGGGAGCACCCCAGGTCTTCAGGGGCATTGGCCCCCGGGCAGCTTCTCCATGGTGGGCAGTGCCCGATGATGAAAAGGGAAGGGTGCATCAGGGGGACCCTTCCTTCATGTTTCTGCTTCTTAATTTTCCAGTGCTAGGAGCTTAGCCCAGGGCTCTCCCCCGAGCTACATCCCCAGTCCTTTCTACTTTGAGCCAGTCTGGCTAAGTTCCCCAGGCTGTCACGGAACTTGCCGTCCTCCTGCCTCTGCCTCCCCAGTCACTGGGGTGACAGGTGCGTGCCACACCCAGCCCCAAGGGTCTTTCCAGAAAGATCATAGTTCTATCTAGTGACCCACCCTGCCCCCCTCACTGAGGCCAGGCGGCAAGAACCTGGCTGCGGGGAGGCTCCTCCTGGGTCAGCTGGCGCCAGCGCCCTCTCCTGCCTACTCCTGCACGGAGACCTCTAGGTTGCTAACAAGGTTAGCAGGGAGCTACCCAGAGAACCTGCCTGCTGCAAGCCACACAGCCAGCCAGGCCCAGCCTGCTTCCCCCCTGAGGGTGTCAGCAGCTCCACAGGCTCATTAAGGAGTCACCAGGCCCACAGGGTGGGTGCACCTGGGTCCCATCCACTCTCCTTGCTCTAGGGCTGCAGGGCCGCAGGAGCCAGCCCAGGACAACTCAGGAGGATGCAGGACAAGGCAGCCAGGCTCACAGCGTCCCCCGAGCTGGGCCCTTCAGGATGGAGAGACAGGTGGACGTCCTGACACAGAAGGAGCAGGCACAGCTAGGGGCCTGAGGCTGGGAGATACCATGCAGAGACACAGTCACGAGAGACGGCCTGCCCCCAGATGGGGGCAGAGATGAAGCCTCTCAGAGCAGCGCTTTTTGCTCTTCAGAAGCTGGGATGAGAACAGTAGGGGCGGGCAACCAGCCATAAGAGTGAAACCTGCTTTGCCTGGGCCATGCCCAGCTCCCTCCAGCCCACCATCCTTGGCCCTGGCCTCAGACACCATCGACCAAGCAGCAATCACCCAGGGCAGCACACAGGAGCCTGAGACGCAGCCCCGAGATGCCCTCCTGGCAGGGACACCCCACCTCACCAGACGCTCCCGTGGGAAGCATGTGTGCGCTGCTCTCACCTGTCCTCTGGCTCGGGAGTCCAGGGTGAGCCCACAGCACGGTCAGTCAACCAGAATGCCAACACTGGCAGAAGGGAGTGTGTGCGCCCACCAGCGTGGATGGGGTCTGGCTCCAACGCAGACCCCTGAGAGGCAGTGCCCAGAACTGAGATCTATCTGCTCACATCATCGAGGAAGGGGCAGGTTCCAGAAGAGCCCCCTGAAGCACGCTGCGGAAGGCTCTGGGGAGCACCAGGCTCTGAGAGCAGCCCAAGCCCTGGGGAACCCTCGGGGATCCATGTCCCTACAGCCTGTGCACAGTTACACAGGCCACCCACACCACAACTCAGAAGGGCCTCATTGGTCCCTCTGCACACACTCCAGGGCCCAGCATAGCCACAGCTGCCTGCCCCACACAGTGCCGAGGGTGCTGGGCACAGGTCCACAGCGCGTCGCCAGCCCCTCTGCTGACCGTGGGAGAAGCTGCACCCCTCGACAGCCCTAAGTCTTCACCTGGCTGAGGGAGGCTGGCTCGGCACACCACGGCACACTCACCAACTGCCACTGGTATCTCTGATCCCCGACCCCAGAAAGGTATCCCCACCTGCCCTGCACACCACCGAGGACCAGCCCCTTCTTTCTGGGCTTCTGTTTCCCCAGAGGCCCATCCTGGTCCTGGCAGAGCCATGTCCTCACAGAAGGGTGCCACCAGGGCCAGGCCTTTCCAAGGGTACCTCAGGGCCCACGACACCAACCAATCCAACCAACAAGTACCCCCAGGAGCCCAAGTGCTGGCAGTGGGCATGTCCTCCCCATCAATGAACAAGGCCATGGGGCCTGCCTCTCTGCCTAACAGCAGGCCTGACCAGGCAGCGAGGCGACTCTGACTGGAACCACCCATTGGTGGGAGGTGGAGCTGGGCTGGAGACTGCACTGCCCCTGCCCTCGCCCATGTGGGAGGGACAGTGTCATCCCTTCAACTGGGCCCTCTGCCAGGTGGACCTGGCAGGTGCCTGACCCAGCAAGGACTGGGTACCTTTGCAGGGCGCTCCCCAGGGATGGGGGCCTACATTTCAGCAGCCCTTTTTATCCTGAGACAGACTCGCTAAGTCACCCATGCTGGCCTCCATTGTGATCCAGCTGCCTCAGCCTACTGCGCTGAAGAAGAATCAGGCCTGGCCAGTCTTGAGGGGTCACACTTCTCTGGACCCAAAACCCATCTCCCAGCCACATAAGGTAGATCCTGGGAATAAAGTGGATGGGTAAAGAGAGGGCCACTCTGACCCTCAGCCCTACCCAGAGCTGACCAAGCCTCATCTGACACACAGGGGCACTGAGCCTGGCAATCTGATGCTGGCCTCTTCTGACCCAGGTGAGGGTTCTGCAGACCAACCCACCAGGTGTACCCTGGGCCAGTTGCAGGGCTCAGCATGAAGACGGTAACTGCTGCCCTCCACCCATGTTCCAGAGTCCAAAGGTACTGAGCACCGGGGCTGGGGTTCTCCCAGCTGGGCCTGAGGTGTGTGAGGGCCACACATGTGCCTAGGGGCACGTCTGGGCTGACCCTCACGGTGGGGAGGGAACAGAGAAGGCACTGGGTGGCCATGATTCCTGTCCACTTGGCAACTATGGGACCTCATTTGGAACAGGGTCTTTGCAGTTACAGCTGGCTAAGGTGGCATCATCCTGGAGTGGCTTGTGCTTGTTTGGCTTCTTGTTGGCAGTGCCATGCGAGGCAAGTGCTCTCCACTGAGCCACACCCCCAGCCTGACTTGTGTTCTTACAAGACAAGAGGCTTGGACATAAATTCAGAGAAGGCCACTTGAAGACAGAGGCAGAAATCGGGGTGATGGGACACAAACTAAGGCGCTGGGAGAAGCAGGAAGGACCCTCCCTAAAGGGAGCGCGGCCCTGCACAGACCTGGGTCTCAGACTTCCGGACTCCAGGCTAAGAAGAGGGTGAATTCCTGTTGATCTGAACCTCCCAGTTTGGGTACTCTGTGACAGCAGCCGGGGACACTCAGGTGGGAGGGCCCAAGCTCTAGCACAAGCCAGCCCTGACCCTCAGCCCATTCCCTGGGAGCCCTGTGGCTGGGAGTGTTCAAGGACCAGGGTGCTCCGGGACATGACTGGCCCCATGTTGTGACCTTGGGTTTCCAGAGCCCCAGGAGGCATGTGGAATGCAACAGCACTGGGTGCCAACACAGGCAGAGGCCACCAGGTCCCAGCATGGGCGCGGCAAGGCTGGGAAGACTGGAGCCAGTGCCCTGGGCTGTGAGCTCACATGCAGGCTAGGAGGCAGGCCCGTCCCTTCAGGATGAGGTCGGGTGGGCCCTCTGAGGAACAGGAGGCAGGGCGGGGTCCAGAAGTGGGCTCCTTTCTTCAGTGTCCAGTTCTGCCCTACAGGCCTCTGGGGAAGCCTGGGCCAGGCCACGCCTCTGTGGAGAGGCCTGCTGCTGCCCGGCCAGCCGGCAGGACCCGCATCCCCGGTGCCCCCACCCTGGCTGAGCTCAGGTGATTCTTCCACAGTGAAAGGCTGGCCTGGCTGGGGGCTCCCTAGGACACCCCCCGCGGCATTCTGCCCACTCCCAGGGTCCCGGGGACCAATAGCTACAGTCCCTCACAGCCTCCTCTGCCCACCCAGGGGGGCACTCAAGGGGTCACAGTACACCCTGATTTCCAGTAGAATTCCCCATCTATCCCTTCCAGAACCTTCCAAGAGGCAGAGGGGCAGGGGAAGAACCCCAGGTGGGCATCTCAACTGCCAGGCTTCTGGTCCACAGGGCTGGCTCTGGAATGGGAGAACATGCACCTCCTCCAGGAGGGTGGGGAGGACCAGACCAGCCATCTCGGTAATCAGCAGGCTGCCAGCCCAAGGCGGCAAGAAGATGCTGCTCTGATGCCAGCCAGCATGGCTGGGCCTACACATCCCAGCAGCTATGAGCACAAGGCCTCACTGCCTGCAGCCCCACGTGTGACCTGTCGAGGGCTTCACAGATGGGGAACTGGCAGGGGCCCCTGGGCTGACTCCACAGCCAGAGCCTGGCACAGTCCACATGAGGCCAAATGAATGCCCAGGAAGTGGACTGCAAGTGGGAGGCCTGGTGAGGGCCCCCGATGGCCTGTCCCCCAGCCTGATGCCGAGAGCTGGAGTAGCAACCAGCTCAGGAAAAGGGGCTGAGATGCCACCACATGCTACCCCAGACTGGGCCACTGTTCCCAGAGCCCCTCACCCAGGGCCAGAGCAAGTATGGGACGCTGTCCACACTCAGCCCCAGATACCACAGATGCTGACACCTGAGGAGGAGAGCTACATCTGAGCAGCCAGGGCCAGATGCCAGACCCTAGCAGGTGCAGAGGGACCGGGATAATGCCTAGAAGCAATGCACCAATGCAGAAAAGGAGGCCCCGAGCCAGGCTCCAGAGGCAGTGACCTGGGGACCAGCTGGCCATGGCGTGCACGTGCCAGCCAACTAGCCCCCACAGAATAGTGCCCTTGCAGTCATGTGGTGAGGAGGGGCTGCACAGAGCAGGATGCACCCACATTTACAGTGGGTGAGCAAGTCATACAGACCTCCACACCCCTGGCCTGGGGCTCCTCAATCGGCTCTGTCCACTCCCAGGTATGGCTCAGTCTTAACTCCTGCCCCCAGCTGAACACGCAGTGCCTGCACGTGCTTGAACTTGTAACCCTCTCTTCACAGGGACATGTGAGAACAGCCCCCTACAGCGGTCAGGGGTCTTTAATGCATGTGTCCTCGTCAGGGAAGCACCTGCTCAGGTCTTGGGCTGATGAGTCATCTCTAAGGGCATCTGACACACTGAGCTGATGGTCTTCTCTGACCCCCAGCTGCCTTTTCCTGAATGGACTGTAAGCTGTACGACTCCCATGTCCTGGTCCTTTGAAACTGACATGGCCTTGTCTGTCTAAGGCCTATGAGGAGAGGCATTTCTGCCACCCCATCCTGGCTGCTACCCCAACCTACTGTTGGCATCTTTTGGAGAATTTTGAGAAGAACAGAGGCTGGGGCTGCCCACAGCCAGGCTACACTGGCCTTAGTGAGTGACCAATGGTCACCACTGTCCCCGGGCTCCTTCAGTCCAACCCTGGTGCTAAGAACATTTCCAGGGAATTTCATCCCAGCCTAAAGGGCACTGGGTGTTCTGGAGGAGGAAGGAGGCTCACTCCAAGCTCAGGGCTGTGTGGCAGGGCCAGCCAGCGCGAGGAGACCAGATCCCAGGCCTACATGCGCTCCCAGCAGCACCGAAACACGGCAGCAGGAGCCCAGGGTGTTCAACAGAGCCTAGATCTGTCTCACCCTGCGTTGACAAGTGACCACAAACTTAGCAGCCTCAGCCACACATGTGCCCTCCTGGCTGGCACCCTCGCCCACAGGAGACAGATGACACCAGGGGCTGTGGCCTGGGCTCTCATCTCCCAGGGAGCCAGGCCGCTGCAGACTGCAGCAGGTGGCTGCAGCCTCCTAAGGCTGCACGGCTCTCCTCACACTGCCTCTCCTCTCAGCCCCACACTCACGCTCTCTGACTTGTCCCCTGCCAGGTCCCTTCTGCCTCCAGATGGTGAGGTCTGGGACTGCAGAACCCACAGGATGCCATGGGTCACTCAGATGCTCCAGGAGCCCTAACTTGACCCCATCTGCAGAGCCCCCTTTGCCTAGAAAGGGCCACATTCACAGGCCCCAGGGATTCGGACAGGGCACCTCTGAGGCCAGCCCCAGAATCCAAGCACCACACAGCACCAGCCACACGGTCTCAGGCCAGAGAAACCAAGGCTCGCAAATGACCGGCCAGGCTGCACGGGACTCGAGGGTGGTGAGCACAAGTGACATGCTATGGGACATGGTCCTGCTCCCTTTAGGCAGCTGGAGGCCTCAAGGTCCCAGAGCATCTTCTTGGAGGGAGCTGGGTGGGGTCAGCCTGGGGCAAGCATGGGCCACATGGGAGAGGCAGCAAGCAGAGGCTTCCCACAGGGGAAGGTGACCCGGGGTTTTCAAGAGAAACCATGTGTCTAGGTTTGAGTGTGTGTGGCCTACCTGGCTGTTCAGAGTAGGCCACTAGGGCAGCCATGCCCAGCCCCCCAACCAGTGCCAGCTGCCTCCCTCCAGGTCCCCATGGAGCCAGGGCACAGATGCCCAGCCCCTGGCTATGACCTGGCACACCCCAATGCCATCCCCAAGAGACCCCAGCATCTGCAGGGGCTCAGGTGGGAGCAAGCACTGAGAGGCCAGTAATTTCCTGAATCTGACAAGTCCCCCCCAAAATGCCCCTGGCCAGATCACCAGGTGACACCAACAGGTTTCCTCACCCAGCACTGCCAGCACCTTGTGCAGACCCATCCCAGGCCAGGGCAACAGGGACGCCACAGCTACCAGGACAGAGTCCTTTGTGGCCCAACCAAGTACATTCCAGTCACTCTGAAAAGGCCCTGAGGAGCCCTCCAGATCTAGACACTGACCACTGCCATGGAACCCCTGGCCTTCACACAACAAGGATGCTGTGGTGGTGAGCAAACTCTGAGTGTCCTGCCCTGCTGCCCCAGGACCAGCACCTAAGAGCCCAGGATTGACCTGTGGCCAGGGCAACTGCTGCCCAGTAGGAAAGCCTTCGCTCAGCTTACCTGACCTGCAAAGGGAGAAGCCTCTGGCACCAGGCAGGACGGGCAGCAGCAGGGATGGACGGCAAGCCAGTGCCAGGCCACTGCCCAGGGCAGGGACTTTCTCCTTCACTTGTCAGCTCACCTGCCCTGGCCGCTCCACCCGGCAACAGTGAGTCAGTTCCATAAAAGTTTACGGCCTATTGCAGACCCTCACTGGCCCCCAGCCCACGGCCGGCCTTCAGCCCTGATGGGGCGTGGCCCTCCCAGGAAACCAGAGTGACTCGCCTTCTGGAACCCGGTGTACCTCACTTTCGAAATGCAGCAGGGCCCGGGTCAAAGGCCGAGGCGCCACCTCTTTTGGTTTCACTTAGGGATTGTTCTGGCTTGGGGTGGGCCAGTTTTGAGAGAGGGACCTCACAGCCTTCTTTGAGGCCAGTGCCTGAATGCAGAAGCCCAAGGCAGGCACCCCTCACTAAGAGTCCTAAGCCCCAGGTCAGTTGCTGCAGGAGGCGCTCCTTGTCCCCTGAAGCAGAAGCATCCTGGAGGACAGCTGGGGCCGGGGTGACCCTCCATCTCTGGCCTCCTGGGGGTCCAGGGCAAGGTTCCAACCAAGTATCCAGATCCCTGGTGTGAGCTGGCTGCAGGGTCAGGTGGTGGCCCATTTCCAGCCCTCTGGTCACAACATATGAGTGGGGCTTGATTTTGAAGTTGCACATACCAAAAAATTTGCCTGTTTAGAGTCTACAACTCACTGGGTTTTAGCACATTCTAAGTTGTACAGTAATCCCATCTATCTAGGTCCAGAACATTCCATCACCCCAAAAGGAATCTTTGTCCCCAAGAGCAGTCACCCCATCCCTCCCCTGCACCCATGATCCCCTCCCCATCTCTGGATTCACCTGTTCTGGACATTTCCCGCCTGCAGGGTCATACACTGTGACTGACTTTGCTTCTGAATCTCACTGAGCATGCTTTTGACCTTCCCAGAGCGCCCAGGAGCTCAGAGCGTGCAGATGAGGAGCACTGAAATCGACTCTTGGCTGTAACCCAGGTCTGTCCCCACCTGTATCGCAGTCCCAGGACAGGCGACCATGCCTCCTAGGGTGAGAAGGAAAGGGGGACCCACAGAGGGGCAGTATCCATTGAGAGTAGTGAGGACCTGGGGATGGGAGCAAGCGTCCCCAGAGACAGGCCAGGGAGGTCTACCCGCAGGGCCAGGCAGGGGCAGAGTCTGGTGTCTTCACCCTCAGACCACACCCGCCCTTCCAACATGCCATCTGACCACACGGCCCTCAGCTGTGGGAAGAGTGCCTAGTGTTGCTCCAAGCCTGCCCATGTGAATCATACACACACGAGCAACACACTTATACACGCAACCCACACTCACAGACCCAATCCCTCACAGAATGCACGTGCACAGGCGAACAGGCACCCAGACACACGTGCCCCTCAGAGGTACACAGACCTGGGGCTGGCTGGTGCCAGGGGCACCTCCACAGTCCAGCGTACCACCTTCCAGTGTGTTTACAATTTCAGATCACGTTATGCCCCCCAGAAAACGGGAAGAAGCTGGCCCCACCCCTTGATGGGAGCCTGGAGACCAGGCATGCTGGTCAACACAGTTGCCTCTTTATCCGGGAGCTCTGTCAGCATTTCCTGTGGGCCCTGCAGGAGGGGCGTCTATAACACTGCTGGGACTCTGGGCAAGGGCAAGCCGGCCACATGGAGGAGGCAGGATTGTGACCCATGGCTAGCAGAGACCTTCTGCCTCTCAGTTTCCCCAGCAGGCTGGAGAGCTGAGACAGGCCCTAGTCAAGTGGCTGAAAACCTGCAGGATGCTCCTGTCTCCTACATACCTGGGGCCCCACCCAGCCCAGCCCCTGGTCCAGGCCCTGGGGATCCCACCCCCTTCTGCCACAGCCCTTCTCCCTGCTGGGGCCCTGCTGTTCCAGGTAGGTATGAGGGAGCAGACTTTTACTGGAATCCCCAGGTGGGACACAGGCTGCCCAGCCCTCCTGCAAACAGAGGCCCCATGACCAGCCCCTGCCTCAGCCGTCCCACCCACCAGTGGTACAGATCTCACATTCCAGCTTTCTCTGAAAGGTCTCTGCAGATACCCAGGGCAGACACCTCCTCCGGCCTCTGGGGCCTCCCCTGGGAAAATCCAGGGCGAGGACAATCAGGAAGCCTATGAGAAAGAGGGCACTGCGGAAGTAGGGGTGGGGCTGCCAGCCTCCTTGGGGTCCAGGGCCTACTACTCTGAAGCCAGTCCCCAACAGGGTGCACACAGCTGCCTCAACCTGAAGGGAACCTACATGTTCACAGAGGCCCTGCCTCAGTCTCTCTGGAGTCTCAACACCTGTGACAGGCAGGGCCCTCACCATGCCAGGTTCCAGGGTCTGACACCTCACCTGACAGCAGGTCAACTAGGTTCCAAACTCAGATCAGCCCAAGATGGCCCCCTTGCCATACTGGAAAACCTCACTGTCCCTATCTCCCAGCAAGCACTAAGGCCAACTGGCTTCAGGGCCAGGCACCGACTCACAGGGCACAGGGCACAGACAGCACCAAACACCCCTGAGCAGGAAGAACACTTGGAGCAGGCAAGACCCACAGGCATTCCAGGAAGCCGAGCTGGGGGATGCCCCAGCTACACAGTTTACAGACCCTTCTTCTTTCCAGAATGTTCATCACGTCACTTAGGGAGACCTCTGTACATCTCTGAAGGCTCTGGGCAGTCAGGCCAGTCTGGATGGGGCCTCAGGCCCCAGTGGCCTCATTCCCAGAGCCTGGAGGGGTGGGAAGAGAGCTCTACCCGGGCAGGACCTACCTGCCAGGCCTCGCCCTGCCTCGTCCACCCACACACTCCCTTGGCCCATCTCACATCTCTGCCCACCACCTCCCTGGTCCTTGGAGTCCCCCAGTTTCTGGGGGAGACACATCCCCACACACAGATAGACACAGTAAGGCTGTCCTGGGGATCAGCTAACACCAGTGAGCCCCCATCCAAACAGGGGGCCCACCCAAGGAAACCCAAGAAGAGGTGTGCCTGCCCCTACTAGAGGGCTGAGGACCCCTTCCCAGGAAGACTGTGCTGGGTCTGGGCAGGAGGGGGCACAATCCTGGGGTCATGGGGCTGGTAGAGAAAAGAGCTCATCCAGACCAAGAATTTGGGGTCACCAGGCACCCAGAATTAAGAGAAACAAGAAGAGAGGGGTCAGGATGCTGGGGAAAAGCGGATTCAGGGCCACCTGGAGGACTCGGTGACAAGGGCCACCAGGAAAGGGAAGGTCAGGGGTCAACACGGAGCCTGGGCTTGGGATGCACCGACAAGAGCGGGAAAGAGGTTGAAGGGTCGCAGAGAAGGTCGGGGTCAAAGTTCGCGGCGGGGAGCAGGGTCCGGGTTCGCCGGGGGACCGGGTGGGGGACCGGGTCGCGGCGCGGCGCGGCGTCAAACTTCGCTCGCAGGAAGAGGGGGTGCAGAGGAGGGATCCAGGGTCGCNGCACTTCCGGTCACGCCGCGGGGCGGGGCCCCTTGGGCGGACCCAGGGGCGGGGCCCGTGGCAGGGGCGGGGCCTCGAGCCCTGGGTGCGAATCCCGCCGCCCGGGTTTGCTGCCCCGCGGCCCGTGCTAGAGCTCGGACGCGGCTCTCCAGCCTCTGCCCGCCCGCGGCACGGCCTTCGCACCCGGGCCGCCGGCTCTGCCCTCCACCTTGACTGCCTCGCCCCGTAGTTCTGTTGGCCGTCTGCCTCCCTCCCCAGGTACAGTGCCAGGCGCCCACCCGGGGACGCGATCGGGGTCCCGTAAGTGCCAGGGCCACTTCAGGGGAGCAGCATCTTTTCGGCAGGGCCATAAACCTCTGGCTCCCCTGCCCTGAACCTTCCAGGGGCCTGAAGACGACTGTCAGCATCTGCTTCGCTGCAAGGAGGAGTGGGGGACCGGGTCGGGTCGTGGCTCAGGTGGTCCTGGCAGCGTTCCTGAGACTCCGGCGGGAAGTGGACCCACTGGGGCGACAAGGCCGGTTCAGCAGACCCGCTGTGGGAGGCGCCCCCACAGCTGGGCTTCAGGGACCACCAGCCAAAGCCCCTGCACCCGTTCCAGCCCCTGAGATGGGTTCCCTGTCGTGGGCTGGGGTAGTCATCGAGATGTTGCCGGTGCTGCTGGGCGCCGGCCTGGAGCTGGGCAAGCTGGGGGCCCAGAGGGAGCCGCTGTCGGGGGACTGAGAGCCCGTGCCAGGCACTGCCACATGCTTGGCCGAGTCCAAAGAGGATGGAGTCTCTGCCTAGGGCTTCGAGGATGGCTGCGTCGTGGAGAGGATCCTGAAGCTGAAGTTCTGAAGTGCAGATAGACAAAAGGAGGAACAGCCATCCAGGCAGAGTCAAAGCTGTTCAGAGCCCTGGTCTGGCCTGTGATCCCAGTGACTCGGGGAGGCCCAGGAAAGAGGATTCAAGTTAAAGGCCAGGGTGACTCAACAAGACCCTGCCTCAACATAAAAAATAAAAGTGGCTGGAGGTAGGGCTAGGGTTGTGGCTCAGCCAAGAGCGCTCGCCTAGCTCGTGTGGGGACCTGAGTTCAATCCTCAGCACCACATAGAAATAAGTAAATAAAGGCATTGTGTCCAACTCCACCTAAAAAATATGTTAAAAAAATATCATGGTTTGCACATGAGATGATCCTATACTTGAAGACCCAAAGAGCTCCACCCTGAGACTTCTGGAACTAATAAACTCAGCAAAGAAGCAGGTAAAAAAAAACAACAGCTTTCCTAAAAACCAACAATGAATCTGCTGAAAATGGAATCAGGAAAACAATTTCATTCATGATAGCTTCAAAAAAAAATTAAACACCTAGGAATAAATCTAACCAAGGAGGTTTTCTACAATGAAAACATAGAACCTTGAAGAAAGAGATTGAAGAAGATACAAGAATATGGAAAGACCTCCCAGGTTCATGGATAAACACATCTACAGCCATCTGATCCTGAACAACAGCGCCAAACACATCCATTGGCGAGAAGATGACCTTTTTAACAAATGGTGCGGGGAAAACTGGTCATTTGTGTGTAGAAGAATGAAACTATACCCTTATCTCTCACCCTGCCCAGAAATCTACTCAAAATGGATCAAAGACTTTGGAATTAGACCAGAAACTACGCAACTCTTAGAAGAAAACATAGGGTCAACACTCCAGCATAGGCACAGGCAACGATTTTTATTTTTGTACTGGGGATTGAACCCAGGGGCTTAACCACTGAGCCACATCCCCAGCCCTTTTTATTTTTTATGTAGAGACAGGGTCTTGCTAAATTGCTCAGTCTGGCTTTGAACCCTCCTGCCTCAGCCTTCTGAGTTGCTGGGAAGACAGTCATACACCACCACACCTAGCTTCCAACAACTTTCTCAATAGGAACCCCAAACCTCAGAAGATAATGCCAAGAGTTAATAAATAGGACAGCATCAAATTAAAAAGTTTTTGCACAGCAAAGGAAACAGTTAAAAATGTAAAGAGACAACCTACAAAGTGGGAGAAAATCATTGTCAGCTACTCTTCTGACAATATTAATATCCAGAATACATAAAGAACAAAATATTAACACCAGAAAACCAAATAACCCAATTGATAAGTGGGCAAATTAGTTAAACGGACACTTCTCAAAAGAAGAAATACAATGGCCAACAAATATTTTTTAAAAAGTGTTCAACATCATTAGCAATTAGGGAAATGCAAATCAAAACTACATGGAGCGGGGCACCATGGCTCACACCTGTAATCCCAGCAGCTCTGGAGGCTGAGGCAGGAGGGTCTCTAGTCCAAGGCCAGCCTCAGCAATTTAGTAAGGACTTCCTCAAAAAATGAAAAGGATTGAGGGTGTGGCTCAGTGGTTAAGCACCTCTGGGTTCAATCCCCAGTTCAAAAAAAACCAAACACAGAATTCATGAACTCATGTCACATCAGTCAGAATGGCAGTCATCCAGAGCACAGACAATAGGGCTGGGGCTGTACATCAGTGGTAAAACGCTTGCCTTGCAGTGGGAGGCACTGGGTTTGATCCTCAGCACCACATTTAAATAAATAAATAAAATAAAATAAAATAAAGGCATGCTGTCCATCCACAACTACCAAAAGAAAGTTTAAAAAGTTAAAAAAAAAAAAAAAGAACACAAACAATAGTAAATGTTCCAGGACACATGAAGAAAAGGGGCGGTTTTGGGGTCTGGGGTTGTGGCTCAGTGTGGAGCCCTTGTCTAGCATGTGTAAGGCCCTGGGTTCAATTCTCAGTACCGCGTTAAAAATAAATAAAATAAAGGCATGTTGGCCATCTACAACTACAAAAGAATTTTTTAAAAAAGGGACACTTTTTTGGGGGTGCCGGAGATTGAACTCAGGGGCCCTCGACCACTGAGCCACATCCCTGCCCTGTTTTTTATTTTATTTTTTATTTTTTTTAAGGGTGGAGAAAACCATTTTATTTTTTTTAAGAGAGAAAGAGAATTTTTAATATTTATTTTTTAGTTTTCGGCAGACACAGCATCTTTGTTTGTATGTGGTGCTGAAATCCTCCTGCCTCAGCCTCCCGAGCTGCTGGGATTACAGGCGTGGCCTCCATGCTGGGACACTTTTACTCTGTTAGAGGGACTGTAAATAGGTACAACCACTATGTAAATGACATGGAGGCTCCTCAAAAGACCAGGCATGGGCCACCATGGCCCAACCGTGCCTCTCCTTGGCGTTTACCCTGAAGAATTAGTCCTCACACTACAGTGACCCACGCACACCCATGTGTATAGCAGCACAACTCACAACAGCCAAACTATGGAACCAGCCCAAGAGTCCACCGGCGGATGAATGGACGAAGGAAACGTGGTGTAGACCCACGATGGAGTCTTATCATCCATAAAGGAAAATGAATTCGAGTCATTGGCAGGAAAATGGACGGAACTAGAGAACATTATATTAAGCAAAATAAGCCAAACTCCAAAGACCAAGGGCCACATGTTTTCTTTCCTTCATAGGTGGAAGCTAGAGAGGGAAAAGGAAAAGAAAATCGGGGTAGGGACCTGGTGACAATCAAAGAGCGGTCAGTGGAAGACAGGGACGAGGCAGGGAGGCGGGACGGAGGGAAGGGCTGCGAGGAAAATGGGCCACATTATGTTGTCCTGTCATGTGCCTGTCCAGATACCGGACGGTTTCCATCATTAGGTACCAACTATCATGCACCACCCAAAGAATGAGAAAATAAAAGCATGTGACCTGCGTGGTTCAGGCCAAGGGTCCTGGGTGATCAAACCAGAAAGACCGGATGCAGCAGAGGAAACGAGGCCCAGAAGGGAGTGAGGGACGGGGGGGCTCCACTTGGGGATGCTCAGATGTCAGCAGTTTGGGTTGTGATCTTGAAACTGTCTTTCTGTCTGTCTTCTTTTTCTTCCTACTTTTTTGCGGTGCTGGGATGGACTCTGGGGCCCCCGCGCGTGGGTACAGCTGTGTTCCAAAGTCAATGAAAGCAGCTGTCCTGAGGGACCCCCGGCACTCAGGATTCAGGGTGCTGGGCCCACATGGGGATGTGTGGTGTCTCCTGGTGTCCCCATCTCCTCCCACTTCCACAGTCCTGTGGGGTCCCGAGTCCCCTGCAGGAGCCAGCCAGTGCCTGCGTGGGGTGGGGCCCGTGGGTGGAGGCTGACATCCCGGGCTCTTCCCAGGGGAACCCAGGCCCAGGGCTGTCCATAGCCCACCCTGCACGTCTCCCTCAGGAAAGCACGGGGCCCCTGTGGCCTGTCTGCCCAGGCTGGGGCAGGTCCAGCCCTCGCAGCAGGCAGGAACCTGCCAAGTCCTGGGATGTCTGGGGAGTTAGTCAGCCGGGGGTTTCCGAGGAGTCACCGCAGCCTGGAGAGCAGTGGGGACTGAGCTCCGGTGCTCAGGAAAGTGAGTCCACCTCTCTGTGTCGCACTTTCTTCCCCCGTACCCAGGACAGGGCAGTCCCATGAGGTCCCTGCCAGCGTGCGGGCGGAGACTCCTACCTGCACGGGGCCTGGTGGTCTTTATCTTTGTATTTTCAGTGCTGGGGACGGAACCCAGGGCCTGTGCATCCCAGGCCAGCACTCGCCCCTGAGCCCCTCCTCAGCTTTCATGTCAAACAGCCCAACTCCACGAGAGCCACAGCTTCCCCACGCAGGAGCCCAGCCCAACCCTCGGGCCCGCCTGGGCGGCAGGATGGACTTGAGGCTTTGTCCACTCTAAGTCCCCGGGGGACAGAGGCAGGGAGGGCAGGAGCCTGGGGGTGGCAGGCAGCTCTTGGGTGTTCCCCAGGTGAGGCGGGCAGGTGAGCACTTCTGGCCCAGCCAGAGGGGAGCCGCCGGGGCAGGGGCCGGGAGCCGCTTCCTGTTTCTCCCCATTCTGGAAAGTCCGGGCATTCCCGAGCCCCAGAGCCCCTCCTTCCTGCAGGGGCCCCTCACCACTTCTGCTTTCCACCCTGTTCCCTGAGGCCCCAGCCTGGCCACACCAGCCGCCCTCCTCCTCTCCTGCCGCCCCAGTCCAGCCCTCTTGGTGTGAGGAGGGGAAACCGAGGCGAGGGCGGCAGCACCGGCTTCATCTGCCCCAGTCTCCCGGTCTCTCACCGCCCCTGCTCTCTGGGTCTCCATTATCTGCCGTGCACGTCTCTCTGTCTCTGTCCTCTGTCTCTTCCTCCCTTTCCCCCCAGCCACCCTCCCCTGAGCCGACCCTGTGTGACCTCTGAGGCCTCCCTGCGGTCAGGCCTTTCGGCCACCAGCTTGGAGGTACCCTCAGGCAGGCTCTGGCCAGAGTGCTCCAGGGCCTGTGGCTCCCGCCTCGCCCCACTTAGAGCCCCAGAGCAAAGGTCCGCCTGCCGGGCTGGGGAGGCTGCGTCGCCCTCGGTCAGGGTCAGGGCAACTCCGGGCCGCCAGCCTGCCCAGTGGGTTTGAGATCGTGGGGACAGGCCTTCCTCCTCCACGGTAGGCTGGGAGGGCTGGGCTGAAGCCCTGTCCAGGGGTCCAGATCAGGGCTGGACCTGGGCCAAGACTTGCAGGTGGGAGGGACAAGGAGGTGTGCCCCTGTGCCCCAGAGCCACAGCCACCCGCTCCCACCAGCCATGCTCCTGTGCTGGGCGCCCCCATTTCTGGAAGCCTGTGGGTTCCTCAGGGTTGAAGTCACTGGAAGTTCTCCCTCCGGGTTGTCAAAGTTGCCTGAGCCCACGTCTCCCCAGGTGATATTTTAAGAGACCTACACCGTAGGGAACATTCCAGACCTTATCTGTGGATCACATAGTGGGGATGACATCAAGGGTCCTGAGAAAGGCCAGACCTCCACCCTCCATCCTGTGGACACCAGACTGCCGTCACCCCACGCGCTCCCTCCAGCCCTCCCCAAGCGCCCTTTAGCTGAAGGGCCACTCCTGCCGGCCCAGCTGCTCAGGGCTGAGGCAGAAGGGTCTCGGTGAGGCCCCATCTTAAAACAGAAAGCCTGGGGTGTGGCTCTGTGATAGAGTGCCTGGGGTGGACCCCTGAACCCCAAAATAAAACAGGAGCAAAAACGAGCCGGAGATTCCGGAAGGCGCCTGGGCGTCTCTCTGTCCAGTGGACAGTGTCCTCCTCGCTTTCCTGGTACATTTCCAGGCCTCTATCTCTGTCTTGAAATTCCTTTCTGTGACCTTTGTCAAGGACCGTCATCCTGGGCTGAGGTCCCCCTCCATTGATACTAGAAAGCTGGGGCAAGGCCTCTACCCCCCAGGGGGCTGTAGGGAACCACTGAGGACTCTGGAGGGTGGAGGAGGCCAGGGGGGAACCCGAGGACACTCCATCTGCCATCAGGTGCTGGGTAGGCCTGCGCACAGGGCCACATTTAGGATCAGACACTCACCTGGCTGCAAGGCCAAAGCCCGAGAAGGCCGAGCTGCTGACCCACAGGCCCAGAAAGGAGGCTTCCCACAAAGAGTGAGGCTTGGGCATGGGGAGGGTTGGGGCGTGATAGGACCCTGGGTGGCCCCTGACACTGTGTGCCCAACCCCATGTCAGAGGGAGGCTGCATAGAGAGGAGCCCAAATGCCAGGCCAAGAGATGCCTGGTTCTGTGGCCAGGAGACAGGGAGCACTGGGAAGGTGCAGAGCGCTGGGAGGTGCAGCTACGGGGAGGGAGACCTGTGGCAGGCGTGGAGCCGAGGCGCCCAAGGCCTTGGGGGCACCAGCTCGGGCAGAGCACCTAGCGTGTGCCCAGAAGCCTGGCCCCAGTGCAGTGCCAGGCCACAGCAGAGAGCAGACACACCTTGGTGCCCAGGCCATGGAGACTGCGCCAGAGGTCTGGGGGCAAGGCTCCCGGGATGCAGATGAAGCCCCAGGCCCACCTGCCATATCCCCCTGAGTGCACCTGGGACTGGCCCCAGGCAATGATGTCAGCTGCCCTGAGATTTCCCATGCCTCCTCTTGGGAGCCTCGTTAACCCGAGGGAGACACCAGAGCCTGGGCTGGTTCCAAGTCCAGCAGCAGGAGGGTGGCTGGGCTCCACAGAGGCACTTGGGGAAGGTCAGGGAACCCGCCACCCTCCTCTCTGCCATCCCCTGCTGCAGCCCCAGTCCTGGCCCCCGCCTCTGCTCCAGCATCCGCAGGGCGCCATGGGCGTCTGGGCGGAAAGGGGAGGACCGAGGGGGAGCTGGAGCAGGTCGGGTGGTTCTCCTCCTCTGGGGTCATCGGGCGCCCCGCTGACACAAGGGCGCAGCTGAGCGGAGCCCGGAGTTAAGTCTTCAGGGTTAAATGCACCTTCCTCCACGCAGTGTCGACTGACCCCAGGCAGGGTACAGAGCCTCTCTCTGCCTCCGTTGGCCTGTCGACAGGGTAAGAGGGTCATTGCACCTCTCAGGGGGTTTGTGAGGACTCGGGCAGCACCAGGACTGGGCCTGGTGAGGACTCAACAGGGGACAAACCTTGACCATACATTAGCACAGTCAAAGGTGGGCAGCCCAGGCGCCCGTCCACAGTGAAGGGACAGAGCCTGGCCGCCCCCTGGAGCGTCACAGCCACAAGCAGGCACGAGGTGACACACTGCAGGGTGGATGGGCCCCAGGACCTCATGCTCAGTGAGAGCCAGACACACAGGCCACGGTATGTGACTCCAGGACAGAGGAGTCCAGAGACAGGACATGGTTCTGTGGGTGCAAGGCTGAGGAAAGATGGGGTCTGCTCGTAGGGACAGGCTTCCTTCCAGGGTGGTGGAATGTTCTAGAACTACATGGAGGTGATGGCAGCACTTTCTGAATATGGTGGGTGACCCTGGATTTCTACTTCAAAGTGACCACATCAGGTGCATTCTGTCTCAGCGAGAGGAGGACCAAGAGAGCCAGTCCTGGAACGGCAGGTGCTAGGTGCCAGAGCTCAGACGTCCACCATCCATACTCAGGTTGCAAACACAGGGTCTGCTCAGGTCAAGTGCTGGTCCAGGAGGAAGCCTGGTGCTCAGACTGGGCTGTGGCTGTGGGGTGGGGCATGTGCACACAGGCCAAGGCCGTGGCTCCCCCCCCCCCCAGAAACAGGCCAGCGCAGGAAGGCACGAAGGCAGCCACAGCCCTGTGGGACCAGGAGCCCCACCCAAGCCAGGGATGATCTGCAAAGTGCCCCACCCAGCCAAGGTCCCCTGCAACCAGGAATACCTGAGCCACTGTCCCCACCCGAGCAGACACAGCAACCGAGGTCATGCGGGGTCCTGGTGAACATCACTGGGAGACTGAAAATCTGAATGAAGGACGGACAGTTAGAGAGATGAGCCAAGGGGTTCTTCTTGTGAGAAACACAGTAGCTGACAGGAGGCCTTGACCCCGGCCTGATGCCCATGCACCAGGGCTCATTTGTGACTCTGTGGCTAAATCCACAGCACACCTGCAGTTCCAGCAGCTCAGGAGGCTGAGGCAGGAGGATGGCAAGTTTGAGGCCAGCCTGGACAACTAAGAGAGATGCTGTCTCAAAATCATGGATAGATGATTAAAAAAATAAGGTAGCTAGGAGGGCTGGGATGTGGGGAGCAGTACAGCCCACACCTGGAACACACGGGCCCGGTCCATCCTCATTGACCAGCCATGTCACCACTGTTCCGCAGGACCCTGCACGCGTCTCGTCCCATGTTGGCAGGATTCTTGGTTGTGACAGAAATGGAAATTTTGTAAAGGAACTGTCTGCTCATGGAATTCAAAAATCCAGGGCAGGTCCAGCTGGGGCCCCACGGTCAGCACTCTGGACCTTCGGGTGTTATGGGTGCAAGTGCGCTGTGAATGTGGGAGGCTGAGCAGTGATCCTGGCTTCCACCCACTGGACGTCAGTAGCACCTCCACCCACTGAGAATGACCAAAAATATCCCCTGATATTGCCCAATGTCCCCTGGGGGACAGAATTGCCCTTGGTCAACTGGCCAGTGGTCTAGCTGGTTTCAGCCTCAGCTGGATCCGGGCCCCCAAAGTCCCAAGGACTCGTCCACCTCTCAGCTCTGTGTGTGTATGTGACTCTTTTCCTCAACAGCCTTTCCCTTTATGGGGACAAAGATGGCACCCCTGCCTAACTTACAGCTCTCCCCCGTCACCTTCCAACTCCAGCAGAAGCTAGCACTTGTGGCAATGGAAGTCCCAGGGAGGGTCCTCACTGGCCCAGGCTGGGTCACCTCCCCTGGCGGCCCCTATTGCTGTGGGCAGGTAATGGAATGCCCTGGCTGGCCAGGCTGAGGTCACATGGCTGCATAAGAATCCAATCACTGAGGCGTGGTGGGAGCTGGTGAGAGCGCTCCTGGAGAGAGGGGCTAGCCAGGCAGTCGGCCTGCTCATCACGCTGGGGCTGCGGACGACATCTGTAGCCTTCAGAGGATGCCTGAGAGGGGTCCCGTAGTGCCTAAAGAACACAGGCAGGGCTGGGGAGGTGGCTCCAGCGGTAGCGTGCTCGCCTGGCATGCGCGGGGCGCTGAGTTCAATCCTCAGCACCACATACAAATAAAATTAAAAAAGATGTTGTGTCCACCAAAAACTAAAAAATAAATATTAAAAAATTCTCTCTTGCCGCAGTCTGGCTGGGCACAAATCACGAGCCACTGAAGCAGGAACAAACTTTATTTTTAAACTGCAGGAAAACACTTCACACAGCTCCCGGGGAATCCTCCCGAACCACGAGGCTTCTCCAGAAACCCCCAGCCGGAAATATCTCTCTCGGAAATCCCTCCTCCTGCACTTCCCCAACCAATGGGAACTCTCGGGGAATCCCCGGAAATCCCCACGAGAACTCCAAAATAGTGCGAGAACTCAAAAGTTGCGGCAGAGGCGGATAGTAATGCCTCGCCTGTCAATCAATACTGTTGGCAAAATGCCAGGGGCCATACAGACTCGGCCGTGGCTCTCAGCATCTCCCCCTTTTTGTTTAATTAAACAACAAGCAATGTGGCTTAGGGACCGTGCCTGTTAGGCAGTCCAATTCAACATATGGTCCTTACCCGTCATCGGATGAACTGACCTCTAGGCGTCAGCCTCCTGTCTTAGGTTGGTACCACTGCAATTGGATCATACCCGTCACTGACTACCGGTCCAGCATACAGCCATACTTGTGGATAGGCCTTTGCACCAGTGGGGGGGTGAGGGGTTCCTTTGCCCTCACCCTCTGTTGGGCCCCCCCCAAATTTGGGCCTTGGGTGCCCAGTGGGGGGGGTGAGGTTCTTTGCCTCAGCCTC
>NW_025999863.1:635891-643444 GCF_001458135.2 Marmota marmota marmota
AATTACCCCGGGACTTATCATAAGTCCTTTTAGCGTAGAAGAACTGCGTCCTAACAATAAGCCTACTGTTCCTTGGGGAAGAGGTCCTTTTACTCCTGTGGGAATGATTACTGTTGGCAAAATGCCAGGGGCCATACAGACTCGGCCGTGGCTCTCAGCACTCTCTCTTCTCTCTTTCTCTCTCTCTGTCTAAAAAAAAAAAGAACACAAAAACACAGGCAGGAGGTCATGCATGGGTGGGTAGGTACGTAGATGAATGGATGGGTGGAAGGGTGGCTGGCTGGATGGGTGGGTGGGTGGGTGGAGAATGAGTGGGTGGGTGGGTGGGTGAATGGGAGGATGGAGAATGAGTGGGTAGATGGATGGGTGGATGGATGGGTGGATGGATGGATAGGTGGATGGATGGATGGGTGGATGGATGGGTGGATGGATGGATGGGTGGATGGGTGGGTGGTTGGGTGGATGGAGAATGAGTGGCTGGATGGATGGGTGAATGGGTGGATGGAGAATGAGAGGGTGGTCCAGGTGGGGGTACTCATGACCCAGTCTGTATTAGCCAACTATGGCTGCATAACAAAGTGCCTGGTGGCCTCAAACCCTATGCACATTCATTTTCTTACTATTGCCCTGGGTCAGGAGTTGGTGTGGTATAGCTGGGACCTCTGCTAAGATGGTAGTGATGGGGTTGCCTGGGCTAGGGGCTCATTCAGAGGCTGGGCTGGAAATGATCTGCTTCCTGAGACCCTCTAGTATTGGTGGAATGTTCTCCTCAGGCTTGGAGCAACTTCAAGCCATGGAGTGAACAAGGACCCCAAGGACCCCGGTTGCAGCTGGTTGGCGTGAGACCTAAGGCAACGGCAACGCAGCCTGATCATTTTGACCTGGGGGTGGGGTGGGACCAGGGGGACCCCTCAGACCTGTGGCCAACACAGTCATGGACAGAGCTCATGTGCTAGAGCCTCAGCACACCAGGGTGGCAGAGCAGAGCCGCCTCCATATGGAGAGGTCAGCCTGGGACAAAATCCTGCCCGCTGACCACCCTCAGACCCATCTGCAGCTCACCAGGACTCATGGGTGGGTTGGTAGATAGATGGACGGCACACAGCGGTGCTGTAGAAGAGGAAAGAGAAGGTCACACGGAGCCCGTGTCCCTGACAGAGTCCACTAGTCACTAGTGGCTCACAGCACAACGTCCCTTAAGTCACCCCGGTTGCCCTTGAGCAGTCCTAGGAAGCCAGAGGAGTTTTCTGCAGCCCTTGAGGGGCTTGCTGGCCGACACCTGCTCCCCACAGCTGCAGGTCCTGGGCGGGGACACAGGACCTGCTGTTGCCATGTAATATTCCACATGGTGTGTGAGTGACCGCCACTGCAGAGCTCACGGGCTCACCTCTGGGGGATGGTGTGGGGCATGGGAGGGGCTGGGCCAAGAAGGTCACCCTGAGGTGCAGATCCGGCCACAACCCAGCGAGAGGCAGAGGCCGGAGGCTCCCTGGCCGTGGAGGCCCCGAGATAGGGCCTGCAAACAGGTTGGGGGCTGGACACCAAGACCACCACCACACATCCTGGGCATGGCGCCAACACACCTGTACGGGGGTCCCTGGGGTCCACCCTCCGCCCAGGCCGCCCTTGAGCATCACTTTCCTCAAGGACAGGACAGGGTCTCAAACACAGTGGTGACCTGGGCTTCAGTTCTGGGTCGGTCTGCAGCACATCAGCAGGCCACTGCTTCCTCAAGGCCCGTCTGAGCAATAGGCCAGTGGGGGCACAGAGCGGGGCTCTGCTCCCGGGCACGTGCTGCCCAAGACCCCACTCTGCCATTCAAGTTGGGGTGATTCAAGGCTGGGGTCTCAGGAAGACAGGGCCTGGGGTAGGGTGGAGAAGCTCCCCAGGACCCCTGCAAGAGACCCCCAGGCTCCCATCTGCTGGCCTTCCTTCCACAGGTAGATACTGAGCGGGAGGGAATGGCTGAGGGTCCCGCCTCTCTCTCAATGCCCGCCCTGAACACTCGCTCAGTCACTCAGTCTTCAGTCTCTGCTGCTCCCAGAATCCAAACCCTTCACAGTCCAGCTGGCTCATGGAGGGTGGCTTTCGCCTCTCTAGGAGGACATGACATGGCAGATGCTGAAACCTGGAGTTGGGCAGGGCTGAACCATGTCAGAGTGGGGTGAGGGCAGGTCTAGCCCAGGCACAGTGTGAGCCAAGGTCCTGGGGTGGGAGAACAGAAGTGAGCCCGCGGCTGCCCTGAGATGGGGCAGAGCCTTTTAATTTAATACATAAAAACTTTTTCACATATTTTTATTGTGCAACATTCGATCCATAAAGTCTACTATCTTGACCATGTTTAAGTGCACAAGCAGTGGTGTCCAGTACTGAGCCAGGGCTCTGCAGCCACCTTTACATCCATCTCCAGGGTGTTCTCATCTTCCTGTGTTGAAGCTGTGTCTGGTGGAGTGCTGGCTCCCGGCCTGGGTCCTGTGGCACCCCGTGCACATGACAGGGTGGAGCCTCACTGCTGCCCATGGACGAGTGGCCTCCTGTCACATGGACGGGCCTTGCTGTACGTCCACATGGGCAGTCTGGCCATTGGCAGTTTCTGTGTGCAGAGCTGGAGGTGGAATTCAGGCCCCGCATACGCGAGGCAAGTGCGCCACAGGGCGAGGCCTGGCCCCTGCTCTGAGCCTCAACAGGTCATGAGCACTTTCCACCCCTGGATACTTCCATGATGGCCGCCAAGTCCGCCTCTTCCCCAAGGTCCTGCACCTGGTGGGCTGTGGGTGGAGGAGGGCCTCAGCGCCCACCGTGTCTGCTCCTGCCTCCCCTGGCCTCCGAGCGCCCTCATCTCCACCCCCCCCAGAGTTCTTTCCTCATGTTTCCCACAATCTAGAATCTGCCATTTCTCCGTCTTGCTGTTGAGTCTTGAACAGCCAACGCATTGGCTGGCTTCAGGACACCAGAGTCAAAGGTGCTCCCGGAACCCAGCGCTGGGCCCCTCTCCTCTGCACCCTCATCCACGCAGGGGTCTGGACACGCGGTCACAGCAGCCAATAGGCAGGACAGCCCAAGCTTCACCAGCAGATGGACAGATACACACAGTGGTCTGTGCTCCCGGAGGGTCCCTCGGCCAGGGCAGGAGCAAGGCAACACAGCTGCTGTGTGGACGGACCTCGTGCTCAGTGAGAGCCAGACACACAGGCCACAGGAGGGTCCAGGGCAGGAGTCCAGAGATGGCATGTGATCTGTGGATGCAGGGCCAGGGAGGAGGGGACAGCTATAGGAACAAAAATTTGATCTATTAAAAAAAAAAAATCCTGTGGCTGGGGCTGTGGGTCAGCAGGGGAGCGCTGGCCTAGCACGTGTGGGGCCGCGGGTCCGATCCTCAGCACCACACAAAAATAAGTAAAATAAAGGTTTTGTGTTCATCAACAGCTAAAAATTATATATGAAAAGATTGTGCCAGATGTGGTGGCCACCTCTGCTGTCCCAGCTACTCAGGAGGCCGGGGCAGGAGGACAGCAAGTGCCAGGCCAGCCTGGGCAGCTCAGTGAGGCCCTGTCTCAAAATAAAAAAATGAAAAAGGCAGGGGTGTGCCACGGTGGCCCAGGGCCCGAGGGGGTGTGTGTGCCACGGTGGCGCAGGGCCTGTGGGGCAGGGCTGAGTACCTGGGCAGGGAGGTTTGGGGGGACAGAAAGTCCTTGGTCTTGATCAGGACAGTGAGTGTCCTTTGGTCAAAGTTCTTAGAACCATTCATTTTCAGGGCGGACTTTTGTCATAAAGGATTCTCATCAGCCTTCGCATTAATTTCCAGAGCTGCCGTGACAGGTGACCACGATCTGGGCCTTCAAACACAGGAGCGCTCCTCTCCCCGCCTAGGGCCGTGCCCAGCCCGCTGAGTGTGGGGCCTCCTTCCTGTCTCTCCCAGAGCGGGGGACCCAGGGCCTGGCTGGTGGTCGCGTCCCCCAATCCCGCCTCTGTCCCCACACGTCCTTTCCTCTGTCAAATTTCCCTTGCCTATCTCCATAAAGACACTGTCATTTGATTTAGGGCCACCTAAGTAATCAGGATAACCTCATCCCAAGATCCTTGACTATCTGTGAAGACCCTTTTTGCTATTTTTAAGCAAAATCCTAGACGTTGTGTCTTCATCCTCAAATGTCTCCTGCCCACTCAGTTTCACCTGGAGGGACGATCCCACCCCGGGACTCCGGGCCAGGCCTGGGGACATTGTTGCCACTAGGGAGTTCCTGCTCAGCACCCTGCAGGGCCCAGTGCCCCACTAGAATGATCCAGCCCAGTGCCTACGGTGCCCAGGAGGTGAAGGGTGGTGACTTGGGGGTGTTAGGATGGCATCGCTGCCCTGTGACAATTAAGTCCAACAAAGCACTGGAGTCCCAAGTGTCTTTCCATGAGGAACGGCATGTGTGTTGGGACCCCTGAGACCTGGAGTGCATCTGTTGATCACACACGCTCCCCATCCACCCGGAGTTGCCCCTGCAGCAGTACACACCCGCCCCCTCGTGGCCGCAGAGTTCTACACAGACCACAGGCCCCTTTTCTAGGGGCATCTTAAACTGAACGGGCCTGTGGGACTGCGGACAGCCCCTCTGGCTGTCGTGGAACGAGGCGGGTGGAAAGCCTGACCTAGTTCTGCGGCAGAGGGGCTCTCTTGGCCCACAGAGAGGGAGTGTCGTGGGGTCCGGGCCCCCAGACAGACAGGGGAGGCAAGATGCTGCCTCTGCTCAAGAGAGGCCTAGAGGATGTGGGTCTGGCCTCAGAGCTGCAGGAAGCTGAGGGTCAGCAAGGGGGTTCCAGGGAAGGAGTGGGTCTGGGGCAGAGATGCGGAGCCACGGCCTGCAGGCTGGGCTTGGGGTCTGTGTGGTGCGGGGTCACAAGGGAGGCAGGAGGTTGGAGGAAGAAAGTGGGTGGGGGGCTGGGGCTGAGTGGGGGAGCACTCGCCTAGCATGTGTGCGGAAATGGGTCCAATTCTCAGCACCACATTAAAAAAATACTGAGTCCATCTACAACTACAGCCGGGTCCTGGAGACTGCAGCAGGCCTCCAGCAGTCCCGTCCCCACCTGTGCCCAGGAGCACCAGCTGGGCCCTTGCTAGTAGCCTGGAACTCCCTACTGGTGCCTGGGCCTCTGGGCCTCCCACCTGCCCCAGCGGCCCACAACCCATGGTGGTCGGTTGGTGTTTTTCCTTGCGGGGCTGGGGATGAGACTGAGGGCCTCACGCATGGTGGGCAAGTGCTCTGCCATCCCCAGCCCCTGGCTTCACCCACGTGTGTCTTTACTCTGAGTGTGTTTTCACACCAGCCTGATGTCCAGCCCTGCATGCACCTCAGTGGGCAGGACCAGGAGGGCTTCTCACAGGACGAAGCCCTTGGGTGAAGGTCCATTTCTGTGGTGGTCACCAATAATTCATCTCCTTGGCCCCATCCCTGTGTTCCCTACATCAGGAGTGAGGGGCTCTGCGAAGGGCAGTGGGGCCTATGGACACCATGGGGGTCAGATGCAGTCCCCCGAGTTACTGGTGTGGGTGCAGGTCAGCAGTCAGCCTGGAAGATCACAGAGGACACCACACGGAGCGGGTCGGGAGGTCTGCTCCCCTCTGGTCCCCAGGAGAAACTTTTCAGGGCTGGTGTTATTTTCTGAGTGCATTGAAAGGTTTTTCATGAGAAATTCAGTTTTTTTTAATGTTTATTCTTAAGTTTTAGGTGGACACAATACCTTATTTACATTTACGTGGTGCTGAGGATAGAACCCAGTGCCTCGTGCATGCTAGGCGAGTGCTCTGCCACTGAGTCACAAACCCAGCCCCAAATTCAGGTTTTTAAAAAAATACTTTTCAGTTGTAGTTGGACACAATACCTTTATTTATTTATTTATTTATTTATATGTGGTGCTGAGGATCCGACTCAGGGCCTCACATGTGGTAGGTGAACACTCTACCGCTGAGCCACAACCCCAGCACCCCCCGAAATCCAGTTTTGTTATTTTTTAATTTTTTGAGTTGTAGATGGACACAAGATCTTTTTATTTGTTACTTTCATGTGGTGCTGAGGATTGAGCTCGGCGCCTCACATGTGCCAGCAAGTGCTCTGCCCCTGAGCCCCGCCCAGCCCCAGAGTTGAGTTTCTCCGACAGGAGATGGTGCAGGTTGCCGAACTCTTGTTGCCCAAGCTTCTGTTTGCTTCTAAAGCCATGTGTCCTTTTCGGGTGAGCTGTTGCATTTTTATGGGGAGGGAGTATTTTGAGGCAATCTTTCTTTGGGGGGGCAGGAATGGGGATGGGACCCAGGTGCTCTTAACCACTGAGCCACATCCCCAGCCCTTTTTATATTTTATTTAGAGACTGGGTCTCAATGAGTTGCTTAGGGCCTAAGAGGCTGGCTTTGAACTCCTGATCCTCCTGTCTCAGCCTCCCAAGTTGCTGGGATTATAGGCATGTGACACTGCACCTGGCTTATGATTATTTCTCTCCAAAGAATTTGGGAGGAGGCTGTCGTGCAGCTCAGTGGTAGAGTGCAGGTGTAGCATGGTTGAAACCCTGGTTTCAATCCCCAGCGCACGTGCACGCACACACACACAATTTACTGATTATGCTCTGCTGTGTAGCTGGGTGGACTGGTACCCCCACCTCAGCATTGTACCAAGTGCCCTGCAAGGGGTCCTCTACCAACCTGAGAATCTGGGGGGGGTCCTTCTCAACAGGATGAGCACTGCTACCCTAAATTTTGCAAAGTTTTAAGGATATCAGACCGTGGGCTCACACCCCATCCAGGAGCCCAAACCCCATGGGCTCAGCTCCCATGATAAAAGCCTCCTCTGTTCACTTAAGCATGTTAGTTTAACCAGCCAACATATGTTGGGGACTAAATGGGAAAGATTTGGATGGGGGGTTGGGGGTCCTGGGGCAAGTGCCTGTTTCTTGAACTACTCCAGAGGCTGAGGCAGGAGGTCATTTGAACCCAGGCATTAAAGACCAGCCAGGCAAGGTTACAAGACACCATATTAAAAAACAAAAACAAAAAACAACTTTGGCCAGGTACAGTGATGCACATCTGTAATCCAGCACCTTGGGAGGCCGGGGAGGGAGGACTGCAAATTCAAAGCCAGCCTCAGCCACTTAGCAAGATGCTGTTTAAAAAAAAATAAAATAAAACAGGGGCGGTGCTGGGGGTGTGGTTCAGTGGTTAAAAGTGTTCCTGGGTTCAATCCCCCATACCAAAAAGAAATAAAATTTTTTAAAAATTGGAGGAACACACTTGGAATGAAGTTGTAGAACATGCTAGGAAACTAATCCTAATCACATTAAAACAAAAAAAAATTGTGGGAACAAGAGACAGGTTGTCTTAAGTTTGAATTCTGGCTCTGCCAGTCCCTGGCTGTGTGGTCTTAGGGAAGTGAGTTTCCATCTCTGAGCTTCCCTGTTCTCCCCTATGAGATGGAAAGGCTGCAGCAGCACCAAACACACACAGCAGCAATGGCTACAGGGCTCCCATCCTGACTCCTGGAACTCGGGCCTTGACTTTATACGTGGGGGGGGGGGGAAGG
>NW_025999863.1:644193-646588 GCF_001458135.2 Marmota marmota marmota
GGGGGGGGGGGGGAAGGTCTGTGAGATTCGTCAGGGATTCTGAGGACCTGAGTCCAACGCTGTCACAAGTGTCTTTAGGAGAGAGTGAGATCACTTCCGCAGGGCCACACCTGTCATCCCAGCCACTTAGGAGGCTGAGGCAGGAGAACGGCAAGTTCCAGGGTAGCTTGGGCGACTTAGTGAGACCCTGTCACAAAATAAAAGGGCAAGGGGTGCAGCCCAGTGGTAGAGCACCCCTGGGTTCCGTTCCCAATACTAAAACAGCAAACAAATGGACAAAAAAAAAAAAAAAAAGAAAATCTAAGACCACTTATTTTTCCTAAATTGATTTACCCAGGCATGGTGGTATAGTAAGTCGGGAGGCTGAGGCAGGAGGATGAAAATCCACGACTTTCCTCAGCAACTTAGGGACCCTGTCTCAAAGGGCTGGGGAGTGGCTCAGTGGCTAGGCACCTCTGTAGTCAATCCCTGGTACTTTAACATTTTCACTTATTCGTAGCTTCTTTATGGACTCTGTGGAGTTTTCTATGTCCAAGATCACGTCACCTATGGAAAAGGACAGTTTTTCCGCTTCCCTTCCAGCGACATGCTTTACCATCCTTGCCTTCCTGCACTGCCACAAGCTCCGGGGACACGTCCATTCCACCTGGAGATGGTCTGCTTCCCATCATCGTTCCTCATGTGAGTGGCAGGGCTTAAAGCTGCCCATTTTCAGGCTGGGGAAGTCACCCTGTTCCACCTCCCATGGCCGCCATGACATGCTGGCATTGATTTTGGTGGGTTGTCACGGAAACAATGGTGATGCAGCTGGGAACAGCTTGGTCACCCCAGTCCCGCGTTGGGTACTCTGGAACCTTTTGCTTCCTACTTGTGGATAAGGACTGATAAGTGCTTACATGGCAGCAAAATGAGGAAGGTGCCATGGGACGATGAACAGGAAGAGCCCAGGTCGGGTACTTCTGAAAGGTCAGCGCGTGACCAGCTAACCTGGGAGAGTTTGATAAATGAAAAGGGCTGGGTGTGGCTCAGTGGTAGTGCACTTCCTAGCACGGGAAAGGCCCTGGGTTCCATCCACAACTTCAAACATAAACAAATACATAAATTTAATTAAATAAAAAGAAAAGACAACCACAGAATTTATCAACAAATTCCTCACGGCCTCCAGGCAAGCCATCTGTATCAGTCCATTTTTTGTTACTATAACAAAATAACTGAGGTGAGGGAACTTCTAAACAGCATCCTGTGGGACCTGGCCAGGACCCCCAGGTCACCTCAGGGCAGGACTGCATGTGAATGGAGAGTGACTTAGTGGGGAGGGAACCTAGGGCCTCCACACACACTAGGCAAGTCCTCCACCATGGGCTACAGCCCAGCCCTCCTCCCTAACTGCCCAGGCTGGTGTTGCTCTTCTGTAACAACTGCCCTCACAAAAACTAACTGGGGTCCAGAGGAACCTCCTTGATCCCTCCCACCACGCAGTACCCCCAGTGACATAAGGACTCCCTGCCACAGCCCACCTCTTGAAGCATCCACCACCTCAAGGCTGCCACACTGGAAGGAGCCAGTCCAGGGCGAGCCCTCATGGCCCCCAACCCTGGCACTCAGGTGGGCTCCCTGGTTGGCCAGCTTCTCCTGTCTACCTCTGTTCAAGCCTGACCCCCACACAGCCTCCACCAAGACCTCAAACCCGGCAGTACCTTCCTGTGCCCAGTGTGGGCATGCTTCTCCTTCTGGGGAGGTTTTTTTTTTGGCGGGGGAGGGGTTTACTGGGATTGAACCCAGTGGTGCTTTACCACTGAGCTACATCCCATCCCTTTTTATTTTGAAACAGGATCTTGCTCAGTTGCCCAGGGTGGCTTCAAACTTGCCATCCTCCTGCACAGCCTCCCAAGTTGCTGGGATGACAGGTATGTGCCACTGGGCTTGTCCACAGACAGCTTCTGATTCAGGGCAGGAACACCCCTCACCGACAGGAAGACCAGGACACAAGGATCATGAGGCTATCTTGGAGGTCGGCCGCCACATGTTGCAAAAGGGCCCAGACCTAGGCCTCCCGAGGTGGGCCATATTAAGGGCGGGGGCTGCAGCTTGCGGTACAGCGCTGGCCAAGTGCCAGCCGGGATTCCATCCCCAGCACCACGGGAACGAGTAAGCACTTCCACCACGGACAAGGGTAGAGAATGTAGCTAGCTCGGTGGCAGTGCTCACCACCGGGTTCCGTAGCCAGCACTAAAACGAAACCCCAAACACAAAAGGCCACCCTCACCCCGCTGCCAAGCACCCCGAGGCGGTTCCCAGGGCACACTACGGAGAAGCCCCGCGCCCCGCGCTTCCTTGCTCCAGTCGGAGGCGACTTCTCTCCGGGACGCACTTGGGCAGCACGTCCTGCCTCCAC
>NW_025999863.1:646830-652162 GCF_001458135.2 Marmota marmota marmota
GGGGGGCTTCGTTGCCTTTTCCTTTTTTTGTTAAACCGTTTGGAGGAGGGAAGTGGGGGTCGGAGAAGAGCCGCCCACCGAGGGGACAAGGGGGACCAGGGCTCCCCGGCGCCGGGTCCAGGATGGACGTGGCGGACCCGCAGCAGCTGGGCATGTTCACGGAGGGCGAGCTGATGTCCGTGGGCATGGACACCTTCATCCACCGCATCGACTCCACGGAGGTCATCTACCAGCCCCGCCGCAAGCGGGCCAAACTCATCGGCAAGTACCTGATGGGGGACTTGCTGGGGGAGGGCTCCTACGGCAAGGTGAAGGAGGTGCTGGACTCGGAGACGCTGTGCCGGAGGGCCGTCAAGATCCTCAAGAAGAAGAAGTTGCGGCGGATCCCCAACGGGGAGGCCAACGTGAAGAAGTAAGTGCGGCGTCGGGATCCTGCCCTCCGCGCTCCTCCCTCGGTTCCTTCCTTCCTTCCCTCCTTCCTCTCTCCCTCCTCCTGGCCCTTCCTTCTCTCCTCCCTCCTTTTCTCTTAAAGACCCGCGCTGCTAACAAGGATATGCCAGTACCATATCCTCCCAGCGTAGGACAGTGTGGCTGGGAGCCCTCGGGAGGACCTTCCTTAAGTCAGAGTGGGTCCTGGAGACGGGCATGAGTTCCTGGGCCCCTCTAGGAGGGCTCCTAACACGCCCGGTAGTCAGCCTCTTTGGGAAGGGAGCTTGCCTCTCTCCTCTCCCCAATGCTCATGGCCCTGTAGCAGTCCAGAGAACACAGGCACCCCGTGGAACCAGCTTGTGTTTATTTGGGCCCCGCGAGTTTGTGTGCTTGCCGCCAGCAGGTTTTCTGCGCAGTGTGTGGTCGTTACCAGGGCCAGGCTAAATGTGATTTGTTTATCCTGTCGGAGGGGAACCCTGTGGTTGCCAAAAATAATTGTTTGCACCAGCTTATCGGTCAGCGGGAGGGGAACCTAGCCCTTGTTGTTTGCCCAGGATGTGAGGCTGCAAGCATGCTGACTCTGAGCTCTGACCACCGACCTGAGCACTGGACCCTGAGCAGTGGTGGGCTTTCTGTTGTACTTTTTAAACAGATTCCACTAGGTGCTCAGCTGTCCCAGGCCTCCCTGTCAGGGACTATGAAGAAGCAGCTCCTCCCCAGGGCTGCCACTGCTCCCCCTAGCTGGGGGTGGCCTCCTTATCTCTACCAAACACTGCTCCTCCTCCCCATCCTCTTAACTTCAGAACTACCCCCCCCCACCAGCCCCCATTTCTAAGAAGGGGCCTTATCTGCTGGGCTCGGCTGCAGAGCTGGCAGGGACACCGTGCATGGTGGATGGTGACCTTGGACAGCAGTCCTGGGGAAGGCTGATCCCTGCTTGTGATCACGTCTTTGTCCCCATCATGTCATGGGAGGGTGCCCAGCTGGGCTCACTCACTTTAACAGCCTTGTAGGCTGAAGATGGCAGTTGTGACCCACTGGAGAGGTGGGTGTTTTCCACTAGGCTTTTTTAAAGCATGTGGACACCAAGAGATGACACCAGGTGTCCTGGGGTTGAGTCAGGTCATTTGTCTGTAAGGTGTCTTTGGGGTGAAGAGGGTCTGAGGGATCAGGAGAGACACATCTGGTGCTCTTTCCAGGGGCCAGTGATGCCCTTCTCCGGGAGTTTGAGACCTGAGCTTAAATGCTGCCATTGTTCCATTAAACCAGAAGCCTGGGAGTGTGGAGTGGGCCCATGGACTGCCAGTCTGCCCTTGTTCTGGGAAGCCAAGGAGGTGCCAGTGTGGGCCATTAGCTGGCTTCACCTGTCTGGGGAGTGTGGCACTGAGGGCTGGGGCCTCTGCACCTTGGAACTCCAGGAAGCTGCCTGAGAGCACTTGTCCCAGGGCCTGATACCTGTTAGCTGCAGGGGCCTGGGCCCAAGCCTGGCCCCCTCCCCCTAATGGGAATTGTGTGCTGCCCTCTGGTCCTGCCTGTGTGGGGAGTGCCAGAGCACCCCAGAGCACGCTGCACGCCACATGCCACACGCGTACCTTTCACTGTGCCATTTCTGCCTCTCCAGAGCCACCACGCAGGAGTGGGACTGATGTCGTGGGAGACAAAGGGCTCCCAGAAAGTTCCCTCTAGGTGTGCCCAGTGTACCCTTCACTGCTCAGGGGTGGGCCCTTCTGGCCGTGTGTTGGTGTGCTCGGGAGGAAGCCATCTGTGCGTTTCTGGGTCTTCAGGTATATGCCTGGCTGGTGGCAGTAGTTTTCAGTGGGTCAGTGGGCCACGCCCTCAGCACTGGAAGTAACTTGTTGGGTGGGTAAGGGCCAGGAGGTTCTGCCTGCAGCAGACCAAGGATTGATGTGTCCAGGTGTGCAGTGTTGAGCAGTCACAGGCAAGGTCAGTTAGAGGGCTGTGAGTGTGGAGTGGGCCTATGGATTGCCAGTCTGTCCTTGCATACAGGGGTGTGGGGAGAAGACCTGGACCATACGTGTCTGAGCCCCTGGTTTCTTGACTGGCCACTGAAGGTCCAGAAAACATGAGCACCCAGAGCCATGGGGAAGAGCCTGAGGATGGCAGCGGAGGTGGCTGTTTGTGGGAAGAACAGGAGAGGGAACTGAGGCTGGGCTCTCACTGAGGTCCCCCACACATGGCCCCTGACCCAGCTAGTCTCACAGCTGTAGACCCCAGCCTGGATGTGGAGGTATCCTGGTGGGGGAGCCCTTGGAATGCAGTGAAGGCCCTGTCTGTCCTGTCCTGGCCACCCCCTCACACACACTGGCCATGGACATCTGGCTTTAGAGGCTGGGTTTGCAACTGAGGCAGAAACTGCTGTGCCTCCTGACTGCAGCCCCATCAGAGCCACCCTGCTCTGGGAGCCAAGAGTGCAAGTGGGGCCTGCTCTGCTCAGAGCTCTGGGAAGGAGAAGGACTGTCCTCTAGTCAGTGCTGTACTTCAGCCCACCACACCGCCAGCTGGCTGCAGGGAAAAAGGCCCCTTTGTCTGCAGGAAGCTCAATAAACTCTACTCAGATTGTCTCTCTCATGATGAAGTGTTCAGAACCTCACAGACATGCCTGGAAGTCCTGTCCCCCAGTTTGTGTTGAAAACTTTTTCTTAGCGTACGATGTTGTGGATCTTTGCCAAGGTGGTGGTCATGTAGATGGATGGAACTGGTCGGGTAGCCTGCCGTGCCTTCCCTCTTCCCTTCCCTGGAACCTGGAAGGCTGTTGTGGAACCTGTGCTTGGTCCACTCTCTCTGTGAGAACTACTATGCCAAAGTAGCAAAGTTTCAGAAAGTTTTAAAAAACTATTAAAAACCGGGGCACCTGGCTTTTAATCATGTTTTACCTGTTTTTTGTTTTGCTCCGATGCTGGGGGTGGAGCCAGGGACCCATGCCTGCTAGGCAAGCTCACCCCACACCATGTCTAGCCACAAGCAAGTTTTGATGAAAGGTAAAATTCTCCTGAGGATCATTTTAAATTTTTTTTTTTTTTTAAAGAGAGAGAGGAGAGGGAGGGGGAGAGAGAGAGAGAGAGAATTTTTTAATGTTTATTGTTTAGTTTTCGGCAGACACAACATCTTTGTTTGTATGTGGTGCTGAGGATCGAACCTGGGCCCCACGCATGCCAGGCGAGCGCGCTACCGCTTGAGCCACATCCCCAGCCCCGTGAGGATCATTTTAATACATTGTGTCCACTTGTTTTCACAGTGGGTGGTGGACTCCCACAGGGGGTCACACAAGGACTGGGCAAGGACCCATGCAGTCTTCTCTCTAGGGGCGAGGGGCTCTGTGCAGGCAAAGACCGCAATGAGTAGGTAATTCCTCCTTTTGTACACGAAATGTGCTGTCTTTTCTGGATGATAGTAGAGACCTCCAGTTTTGTGGGATGTGAGATAGCTTCTGAACCTCACCATCCCAATGCAGGGGCAGCTAGGGACAAGGCAGGCCATGGCCCCACACCACTTCACTTGTGGACAGTGAGATTACAGTTTTGTTTCATGTGATGTTGACCTGTGACACAGAGGGTAATTCTGTATGTTTCCCCCAAACTATTTTTTGAGATTGTTTTTTTTTCTGCTTTGTCCATGCTGACCCCAAAGGCCCCCGGCTCATGAAGTGGTCCCTCCCACTTCAGCCTCTCAAGTAGCTGGAACTACTCTGCGCCTGGCTCCCCTTCACCGTCTAGAGACCTGTAAAAGTGACTACCACAGCTGTGGTGCAGAGGCAGGCAGTGCTGCTCGACGCCTGCCCTCCAGCCCAGCAGACTCCTTTGTCTGCAGGTCTTGGTTGGCTGTGTGGCACCAGCATCCACTGGCCTTTGCTCCTGATGTTCCAGTGCCATTGCATAGCCCAGGCTGGGTTCCACCAGTTACACCTTACAAGAGGCACCAAGGTCTGCGGGCCTTACCACCAGGGGTGGGACTCGGAGCCAGAGGAAGCATGTATTTAATGAGCTGCTATTGACACCTCTTTGGGGCCTGGTCCCCCAGCCTGCCAGTGTGGTTGTCTGGGGCAAGGGAGCATCTGTAGTGTGGAGTCCTGTTTCTGTGGGACACAGTTGGGCCGGGGTGGGGAGCGGGGTGAGGGGCACACCATGTGCTGCTGTTCCTGCTTCAGGCTGTAAGTGATTGGCAGGAGCACATTATCCCAAAGCACCTGTTGCCACTGCTGGAGCCCTGGGGGTGGGGGTAGTGGCTGGCCTCTCCCCAGGGCCAACTGAAAATGCATGTGGGGGGATTTGAGTGCCTGACCTCCAGGGGCAGGGCCCTCCCCTGAGGTTGGCTGGTGGATACTTGGATCTAGATGGTAAATAGCTAGGATTTTAGCAAGTTGGGAATCAGAGCCTTGGGCTTTGTGGGTTTTCATTCCCACTTCTACCAGAACATTTGGAATGGACTTTATGAGGCTCTGGAGTCTATGGAAGCTTGTGTCCCCACTGCCCTGTATTGGGAAGAGTGCCACTGCAATGCCCAGGTCAGCTGGCACCAGAGGGCACAGGGCTTCTGTACCTTCATGTGCCCCCATAGGCTTCTGCTTGATTTCTTCCCTACCAAGGGTGCCTCTGGAGTGAGATGGAAACTAGGCCGGTCTGTACGGCTGTCGTACAGCTAGCGGAGGAAATGGGTTAATTGCCTGGGGGTCAGGTTGTGCCCTTAGCCATGTGGGGTGTACAGTGGATTGGGCACCTATGCCAGGCTGTGGCAGGTGTGAAAGGCGTGGAATGCTGAGTCCTTGTCGTGCAGCCTGGAGTGCCCACTGGAGGTCTGGGAATCCCAGCTTCAACTACTAGGAACCCAGTCCACCATATCCCTTGAATTCGACGGTCTTTCTTTCTTTCCCTTCCTTCCTCCCTTC
>NW_025999863.1:653795-671030 GCF_001458135.2 Marmota marmota marmota
CCTTCCTTCCTCCTCCCTCCCTCCCTCCTCCCTCCCTCCCTCCTCCTCCTCTCTCTCTCTCTCTCTCTCTCTTTCTTTCTTTCCCTTTCTTTCCCTTTATTTCCTTTATTTATTTATTTATTTTTAAATTTTTTATTGTGGGTTGTTCAAAACATTACAAATTTCTTGACATATCATATTCCACACTTTGATTCAAGTGGGTTATGAACTCCCACCTTCACCCCATTCCTTTATTTATTTTTATGTGGTGCTGAGGATTGAACCCAGGGTCTTGCACATGCGAGGCAAGTGTTCTACCGCTGAGCCACCACCCCAGCCCCAGGACTTTCTTTTTTTAAACAGCTTTTTATTTATTTATTTTGGTACTGGGGATTGAACTCAGGGGCACTTGGCCACTGAGCCACACCCCAGTCCTATTTTGTATTTTATTTAGAGACAGAGTCACACTGAGTTGCTTAGCACCTTACTATTGCTGAGGCTGGCTTTGAACTCGTGATCCTCCTGTCTCAGCGTCCGGAGCCGCTAGGATCACAGGTGTTTACCTGTTCACCTTGCCTGGCTTTTTTAAATACTTTTGGTTTACTTATTTATTTTTGTGTGGTGCTGAGGAACAAACCCAGTGCCTCACTCACACAGGCTAGGCAAGTGCTCTACCACTGAGCTACAACCCAACCTCTTTAAATAACTTTACTGGGTTAGGGTTAGGGTTAGGGTTTATTGGCATAATTCACATATTATAAAACAAGTCCACCTTTTTATTTATTAACTTTTGCAGTTTTGGATATTAAATCTAGGGATGCTCTACCACTGACCTACACCTGTAGTATGCTGCTAAGAGTCGAACCCAGTGCCTCACGTGTGCTAGGCAACCACTCTACTACAGAGCTGCAACCCTAGCTGCACTGCCCAGTTCTTTTTAGTTTTTATTTTGAGGCAGGGTCTTGCTAAGTTGTTCACACTGACCTTAAATTTGCATCTTCCTGCCTCAGCCTCCTGAATCTCTGGGATGACAGGTGAGGCCACTGTGCTCGGCTCGGTGGCACTTACTTAGTACATGGATAGAGTTGCACAGCCACCACCACTGTCTAGCTCCAGGATTTTTCATGACCTTCACCCCTCAAAAGAGTCCTGTCTCCTTGGCAGCATAGGTAGGCTGAGGCAGGAGGATCACAAGTTCTTAGCTAGCCTGGGCAACTTAGCAAGACCTTGTCTTATAATCAGTAATAAAAAGGGCTGGGGATGTGGCTCAGTGGTAAAGTGCTTCTGGGTTCAGTCCTCTGCACCAAAAAAACAAAACAAAAGCCCTGTCCCCATGAGCCCCATTCCCCAGCACCACAAGTTCACATCTGTCTCTGCACTCTCCTGTCCTGGATGTGGGCTGTCACTGGGTCACACACCGTGGCCTTGTGTGTCTGATTCTCACACTGCACCTGTATCACCTTGCTCTTGCCCTGCCCAAGGATGCTCCAGGTGTGTGTGGACTACGCTGTGTCCAGTCATCCCTTGATGGACACCCTGACTTTTCTCACCCTTTGGTGATTGTGGACTGTCTGTCATGAATGTGTGTCCTGGTGTTGATATGGAGTTGTGCTCTTCGCCAGCTTCCTCTCCTAGTCCCCGCACACACCTCCGAGAGCCTTTACTGATTGATTTGTTTGTTGGTGCTGGGGTGAAACCCAGGGTCTCGTGCTTGCTGAGCTGCACCCCTCAGAGGTGGGCTTTTCTTTTAAAGCATCAGTAGAGACTCAGCTGAAGCCTGGAGATTTTTCTCAGTGCCCATCAGCAGTGCCGTAACCACCTCTGGTGTACCCCTGGGAGCCTCTTCTTGCTTCTGGGCCTGAGGGAGGGTGTCTGGGACTGCAGGTGACCTCTTTTGCTTGCATGCTGGGCGTGGCCACTGGCCTGGCCTGGGTCTCCCCTGTGACCAACTCTGGAGGCAGCTGCTTCCGGTTCCTCTCTTCTTCTGTCATCTCAGATGGCTTTCACAGCCCTCCTTCCTAGTTCCTTTTCTGGTTAATCAAGTCAGTTGGCCACCCTCTTTGGGCAGCATGGGCAGGCTTCTGGGGGCAGCAGCCTGGCAGGTTGCTCCTGGTGGACGGAAGGCGCTGCTTCCTTTGCTCAGGAGCACTTCCTGCATCTCTGTCCAGCGTGGAGCTGCTGCTTTAAATATCACTTTTCTTTTTCCTTTTCTCTTTTCCTTTCCTTATCTGTGGAAAACACTGAGAATGGCAGGTGGGGCAGGCGGGCTCCTCCTGCTGCTGAGTTTTCGCTGTGCAGTTAGGATGATCCTGAGCTGATCTGCCTAACCCCACGTAGTTGCCCTCTCTTCACTTTGGCACACATGTGTATCTTCTCACTTCTTTTCAAGTTGGACATGGTTTTTCTTTTCTTTTTTTTATATATATATATATCAGTGGTTGGTGAACCTTTATTTTATTTATTCATATGTGGTGCTGAGAATCAAACCCAAGACCTCACACATACTAGGCAAGAGCTCTACCACTGAGACACAACTCAGTCCCAAAGTCCATTATTTAAAAAAAAGATCTAAGGCATTGATGGAATGTGATTTTATTCATGCATTTGTTTATGTGCGGTGCTGGGGATCGCCCCAGTGGCTCACACGGGCTGGCAAGTGCTCCACCACTGAGCCACAGCCCCACTGCTCTAGTTCACTTTCTAAAATTGGTTTATTCCGCCACCTGTTAGGAAGTCACCTCAGGAAGACAGGTAGCAGTCACAGCCAGCCTCAGTCGGGTGTGAAGTGGAGGGCTGCAGAGAATCTGAGCAGCGCCAGAGGTTTTGGTCCCTCCTTGCTCGGATGTCCTCAGTGGCATGATTCTTAAGATCTTTCCCAGTAGTCGAATGTCTGCCGCTGTGTGACTTCTGGACCAAAACAGGTCACAGAACCAGTCTGTTGCCTTTCCTGCTGTGAAATGATGGCCACTTTTTTTGTACTTGGGACTGAACCCGAGGCATGCTGGTAAGGGCTCATCGCCCAGCATGCACCTGCACGAGTGGAGCGCTTCTCCAGAGATGTGCCCGTGCCTACCTGAGCCCCAGTTAGATGCCACCCCTTGTTGGCCCCACTAGGACCTCAGGGAGAGTCGGTTTGGGGAGTGAATGGCAGGTGCTGGAGAAGTCTTGAGAGAAGGCAGCTCTGCACTGCATCTGGGATGCCTGTGGCTTGTGGCTGTGGCAGCTGGTGACATGGATTCTATGCCCTAGACCCTAAGAAAGAGCTGCAGCTCACTGCCCTCAAAGGCCTTGGGGGAGATGGGAAGCCCTGGGGTCTGCTTGGCCCTCCATGCAGGGGTGTTTCCTGTCAGCTGGAAATGGGAAGTCTCCTGTAAAGAAGAGCCAGGAAGCCAGGGCTACTGTAGGAGTCCAGGTGGACAAAGTCCCACAGAGTGGAAGGGGAGACTGGGCAGGTCCAGGTGCCCCGGGGCTGAGGGGTAGCAACTGTCACTCAGATGGGTGTGTCCACTGGATGGGGGCAGAGACCATGGAAGCAGAGGAGCATTTGAAAACAGGGCTATATGCGTGAGCAGTGGCTGGGTCTGGGGTCAGCACTGGGTGCCAGGCCAGGAAGGCCCTGGGGAGGACAGCACTGAGCCTCACCTGCTGTGGTGCTGCCCCAGGAGTAACTGGGTGATGTCAGGACTGGGGTGCACCTGGCATGCAGTGGAATAAGACCAGGGCCACTGCTCAGCAGCTGTAGTTCCCAGAACACCCTACCCCAGAGGGCAAACTGACCCAGTGTCCATCATGGTACCAAAGGGAAAATCCTGTTAATTTTTTGCAAAAAAGTGTTCAATCCATTTCTGGTTTTCAGTAGATGCCAGAATACACTCCTGATGTTGCAGGCAGTATAAACCGGGGTCCAGCTCCTGGGCCTGACCACCTCAGCATGCGGGTTTCAATGTGGACAGCACCCTAGGGCCTTAGCAGGGCAAGTGATTGTGGATACTGGCACTCAACGAGAATTGGGCAGAATGCTTGACAGGGCAGAGTGCAGGATTGGGGTGACCACTTTTCTTCTCTGGTGGGTCTCTGGGCAGCCCCTGAGCTGTTGGGGACATTCCAGAGGACCTGTGTTGACTTGGGAGTCGGAGGCCTCCTGCTCTCTGGTCTCTGAGGAGCAGGCACATGTGGAGCTGCATGCTGCGCACTTCCTTGGAGGGTGCTGGAGTCTGCCCAGGGCACCGGCTGGGGCAAGGCCTGCGCCTAGAGGGTGCCCAGAGCTGGGCTGTGGCATGTGTGTCAAAGGGTGCAGGTAGGGGCCTGCTCTGTGGAGGGCCTCCTCCTGCACAGCGAGCCTTGGTGTGAGCAGGTGCCCCTGCTGTGGCTTCTCTCTGGTACACTGAGGGCTTGGGCATGACAGGTGGCCTCTGTGTGTAGACATAGCTGCGTGGAGGACCAGCCTTTGCCTCAGCTTCTCTCCTCTCCTTCCTGCAGCCAGGGTCCATGGGAGCCTGGGGTTGTATGGGCCTGTCCCTGCCACAACCAGCGGGCAAGTGAGCCAGGCTGCCCAGGCCCTGGGGGTTCTCAACCTCCAGAACTGGCCCAGGTTTCGGGAGCTCAAGAGGAAGAGGTGGGGCCGGTGGTGGGAGTGAGCAGGAGGCAGGGACAGGAGTGACGTGGTTGCCCTCACTGTCTCGGGGTTCCTGCCTCCTCAGTACTTTGCAGATGTGTGATGGGTGGCTCTGCAAAGGGCCCCCTGAGCCTGGAGGCTGTGGCCTAGGCTCTGTGCCGCCCGTCTCCCATCTCCCTTCTGCCTCTGCTTGAGGAGGCTCAGGGTCTTGGTGTCAAGAGAGGTGTGCCTGTGGCTGCCTGTCTCCTTGGAGGTGGAGGCACACCTGCCTCCTGGGTCTGTGACCCCAGCTGGCAAGTGAGTCCAGGACCACAGAATGGACTGAGGCCGAGCCAGCAGGACCTCCTGAGCCCCCGCTGCACTCTCCTGAGGAGGGAGTGGCCCAAGCTGTGTCCAGCCTGATCCCTAGTGTCCTCCATAGGTCTGGGTGCCTGCCAGGCTGAGAACACAGGCACAAGGCAATCTGTAAATAACCTCCCTGGGTCCTGCCATTGTACTCAGAGAGAATGGCACTGCCAGCCCGAAACAAGCCCCAAATGCAGAACTGTGGGGCCGTGGCCACACCCCCACCTGCTTCCTTTCCTCCCTCCTTTCCCAGCCCTTCCCCAAACTGACTGTCACTCTTCACGCCCAGCCCTGCTCCAGGGTCCCCTCCCTACCCTGTCCTGGTAGGAGACTGACCTCCCTCGATTCAGTGAGGGATGAGCAGCACAGAGTCACAGGATTGTTGCACTGGTGTGGGGGCAAGGGCACCCAGGGGCGGGGGTGGGCAGGCTTTCCTGGAAGAGGCAGAACCTTGGGGGTGGGGCCAGGCAAACTCAGGGGACACCCTCTCTTTTTCATGTGTCATGCTTGGGCTTCCTAGGTTGTTTGGGTTTTTTTTTTTTTCCCCCTTGTTGATTGATCTCTGTTTTATTTATTTATACATGGTTCTGAAAATTGAACCCAGTGCCTCACGTGTGCCAGGCAAGTGTGCTACTGCTGAGCCACAGTCCCAGCCCTTGCTACTTTTTTTTTTAAGAAATTTTTTTTGGCACTGGGGGTTGAATCCAGGGGCCCTCTACCGCTGACTTACTCCAGCCCTTTTTATATTTTTTATGTTGAGACAGGGTCTTGCTAAGTTGCTGAGGTTGAGGTTGGCCTCTAACTTGTGATTCTCCTGCCTCAGCTTTCTGAGTCACTGGGATTTACAGGTGTGTACTACCTCACCAGCAGGATTTTTTTTTTAGACTTTAATCGGGATGAAGCTTATATACTACATATTATGAGTGTTGCCACAATCCAGTGTGAGAACCTTTTGTATGGAACAAAGGAAACTCCCATTCCCAAGAGCAGTCGTTCCCCCTGCCCCACTCCCCCCAGTCCTGCCTGCACTCATGTATGCTTCCTTGCTGGGTCCTCCTGTCACTGGGCTCATACTGCGGCCTGTGTGTCTGGCTCTCACTGAGCAAGCACAGGGTCCTCAGGTCATCCTCGCTGCAGCTGTCGCTGTGCTCCTGCCCTGGCCGAGGATGCTGCAGGTGTGGATGTGCCAACTGTGTGTCCCTTCACCCTCCCGTGTACTTGGGCTGCTCACCTTGTGTGTGCTATGAGTGTCCTGCATAGGTGCCTAGGAGGACGTTTTTGGTCCTTCTGGACAGCTGCTTGGTAGGGGTTCCCAGGTTGCCAGCTCACAGACCTGGGTAGGAGGCTCCTTGCTGGTCAGACTTGGTCTGTGGCAGTGAAGCAGTGCCAGGTTCTCTGCTGGAGGCCGGCCCTGCTGTGGGGGTCCACAGGCACGCTCATCCTGCCCATGCCTTCTTCTCTGGACCATCCTTCCACCACTGGGGCTTGTCTGGGTGGTGTGCCCAGGGAGTGGACCTAGGGGGTTGTGGGTAGGATGCCTGGAGGTGTTGCCTTTTAGTACAAGGAGGGTTATGGAGCCAATGTGGCCCACCCCCAGCACACAGCAAGTGGGCGTGCACTGACATCAGTGAAGCACAACTATTATTTATTTATTTATGAAGCACAACTATTATTCTTGAGTTGAAAAAGTCTGGCTGGAGCTGGGCACGGCTGTACACACCTATAATCCCAGCAGCTCAGGAGGCTGAGGCAGGAGGATTACAAGTTCGAGGCAATTTAGTGAGGCCCTAAGCAATTTAGCAAGACCCTGTCTCAAAAAATAAAAGGTCTGATAATGTTGCTCAGTGGTTAAATGTCCCTGAGTTCAGTCCTGGCACCAGTAGGGGGTGGTCCTCTCACTCTGGTACCCTAGCAAACCTGACCATACATAGCAGTGGCAGCAAGACCTTCCCAGATGGCTCAACGTTGCTGGCCAGTGGGCTGCCTCGGCAGACGTGTGGTCCCTGTGTGGAAGGTGTTCAGCCCAAGCCCTGGCCCTGAGGTGGCCCAGGGAGACCCGACCTGACTTCTGTAGCTGATAGGCCTCCAGGGGAAGGGGCAAGGGGTGAGACGGCAGGCCTGGCGTCGGCCCTGCTGTGCTGTCGTGGAGCCTGTGCTGACGGGCCGGGGTCACTGAGGTTGAGGCTTGCTGTCACCCGCCTTCTCACTCCAGGGAGATCCAGCTCCTGAGGCGTCTGCGGCACAGAAACGTCATCCAGCTGGTAGACGTGCTGTACAACGAGGAGAAGCAAAAGATATATCCTTTCTGCTGAGGGACTTTGGGGTGGGTGTCCTATGTGCAGGCCCTTGAGAAGGTTTTAACCCCGCATCCTGGAGACCCCCCCTGGAGACAGTCCCTGTGGACAGTGCTGCCCCACAGTCCTGCCCCTGGGGCAGCAGCTGTACCAAGTCCTTGTTCCATCAAGGTGTGGACTGCTGGCAGGTCCAGCACTGCCCTCTGGTGGCTCTTCTGAGGTCCTGCAGGGGTAGGAGCCCCGGTGGGCTCTGGTGATAGCCAGGACTCCGAGAGAGTGTAGGGACCTGTGCTCCTGGTTCCCGGCCCTAAGCATGGCTGTTCATCTTCACTAACTCAGTTACTCTGGGCCCGGGGTCTCTCTGGGGTGGAAGCTGCAGAGCCGTCCCTCCTGGCTGCTGCCCTGGTCTGGGGTGGGTGGGCCCTGCCCATGAGCGTGTTTCCTTAGTGCCCCACGTATATGGTGATGGAGTACTGCGTGTGTGGCATGCAGGAGATGCTGGACAGTGTGCCCGAGAAGCGCTTCCCTGTGTGCCAAGCCCATGGGTGAGTGAGCTGTGGCAGAGCCCACCAGCAGTCCCAGCACACACAGGTCCAAGGCCTGGACCATCTAGTCCCATGTTCAAACTGAATTTCCTGATTACCACGGGAGTGAAAACCCAGGTTTTTTAAAAGTAGTTTGGGGGGCATGAGTGTGGTATCCACAGCCCAGCTGCTGCAGAACTGCCCATCATGGGGTCCTCCTGCCTATCATAACTTGGGTTCCCACTCCCAAGGCCTGCAGCCCCTCCCCCTGGGAAGCACTGTGGCTTTGAGACCTGCTGGTTGTCAGGAACGCCCTGGTGGCTGCCTGTGGCCTGGTTGGCCCTGCTAGGTGGCAGCAGTCAGGAGGCTGCAGCACCATGGGGGTGAAGAGAGATCAAGGTTTGAGCAAGACTTAGGGTCCGGGGAGCCTGGGATACCAGGGGCCAGCCAGGCCAGTGGGGTGAGCCTGGGGTTCCTGGCCTGTGGGGGCGATTGCACAGCCATGTGGGGCCCCAGTGGGCTCAGCTTCAGCCGGTGGTCTCTGAGGTTCCCTGATCTGTTTGCCGGGACCCTGAGCAGCCATCCTGTAGCCTCTGGTCTCTGCGAGACTCCTGGACTGCACAGATCTTGTCCTGGGTGGTCCTGGTGCACCAGTGGAAAGTCAGGAGGCCAGGCAGCTAAGACATGTGCCCCCCTGGCAGGTACTTCTGCCAGCTCATCGACGGACTGGAGTACCTGCACAGCCAGGGTATCGTGCACAAGGACATCAAACCCGGCAATCTGCTGCTCACTACCAGTGGCACACTCAAGATCTCCGACCTGGGTGTCGCGGAGGTAGGCGCCTGTTTCCGCGAGGAGAGTCGGGGTGTGGGTTCCTCCCCTGGCGCTCCCTGAGGGCCACGTGGCACTGCTGCAGGCCCTGCACCCTTTTGCTGCGGATGACACTTGCCGGACAAGCCAGGGCTCCCCAGCATTCCAGCCGCCTGAAATTGCCAATGGCCTGGACACCTTCTCTGGCTTCAAGGTGGACATCTGGTCAGCTGGAGTCACACTGTAAGTGCCCTGGACTCTAGTCCCACCCTGAACGTGCAGTGTGTGCAGCGTTGAGGGGCTATAGTGATTCTCTGGCACCCACAGGCCCTGTCAGGCATAGGGTGTGGCTGTAAGTCCAGACCCTCACACCTCCAGACAGCTCCTGGGTAGGTGTGCACCTTTGTGGAGGTAACAGGTCACCTATCCCACATTCCCCTTCTCACAGTGTGCAGTCACTGGGTTCTGGTATGTCCAGAGTGGCTCGTCCCCATCTCTAGCTAATTCCTAATGCTTACATCACCCCAGAGGAAGCCCTGCCAGCGAGCATGGCCTCAGGACTGTTGGCCCCGTGGGCTCAGGGCATGCTCCCCTCTCCCACCTCACCTGGCCATGGTCAGGGCAAGTTCCTGCCTCCAGGAGCATGAAATGGTGGTGATGGGGCCTGTCTCAGAGCCTGTACAGCCCCCACAGGCAGCCTCACTGGGGGTCTGAGGGTGCCAGCCGGCAGCTGACCACCTCTTCCTTCCCTTGGACATAAAGCTACAACATCACAACGGGCCTGTACCCATTTGAAGGGGACAACATCTACAAGCTGTTCGAGAACATTGGGAAGGGGGACTACACGATCCCGGGTGACTGTGGCCCCCCGCTCTCTGACCTGCTCAAAGGTGGGCGTTGCCCCTGTTTGTGGCCCAGTGTGGGGCACTTGGGCCTGTGTCGGCCAGAGGGTGTCCTGTCGGTGACTGGGCTGGAGGCACAGACCCGAGGGGAGGCTGCCAGTGGATGATGGGTCTTGGGTTGGCCTGTGATCTCATCACCCTTTCTGCCTCCTGTGAGCAGAGTCCCAAACGATCTTGCTACAGGGTGGCTCTTAGCGCCCAGACCTGCCTCCTCTGCATGCAGGGCCTGGCTTGCTGCCTCCCCCCCGCCCAGGTTCTGCTCTTTGCTTTGAGCCTTTGCTTCGGGGTAAGGCACCCTGAAGGCACTGGCTACTGTACCCACATCACTTCTCTAGTGCCCAGCAGGGTCTGTGGGGCCTCTGCCTGCTGTTGCTCAGGCAGTGCAGCAGGTGGCGCTGGTTGCCCAACACATGCCAGGGCCCAGTAGAGCATGGGGCATTCCTGTCCAGACTGCAGGGCCAGTTCATAGGTGCTGTGGCCAGTAGGATCTGTGCTGAGCCAGTCCCTCCCCCAGGTGGAGGCCCTTCCAGGGCACCAGGTCCTGCGCTCTTGGCTCAATTCACAGCGGCCCATCCTGGTGCTCAGTGTGCACAGCAGGGTGGGTGGCATATGGATGACTGAGGTGGAACAGGCAGCAGGGAGTGGCAGGGGCCTGCCCAGCATGGTGACCTGGTGTCTGCTGATCTTCGCAGGGATGCTGGAGTACGAGCCCACCAAGAGGTTCTCCATACGGCAGATCCGGCAGCACAGGTGAGCCTGGGCTGCCCTTCCTGCCCAGGTCTCTTCTACTTGGCTTGCTGGGCACCAGCGACCAGTTCGTGGGGAAATGAGCCAGCTGGATGTTTGGGTCGAGAGGACAGGGATGTGGTGAAGACGACGCTGGGGTGGGCCCAGCAGGGCAGGCCCATGACCACCTGGCTGGGTGTTATGGGGCCACTTGTGAGTGTAGGAAGCACCCACTGCTGGCCTGTGCAGGTCCCGTCCCAGTGTGAGCCTGATGGGGTGTGTGTGAAGTGTGCCTCCCCCTCTCTGCCCTTGGTTTCCTCCCAAGAGTGGCGACAGTTAGCCTGGGCCCCAGCAGCTCAGGGGCTCCAAGTGAGGAAGAGGGGTCAGGGTGGGTGGGTCAGAGGTTCTGGCCAGAGCTGCCTCCCCCTGCCAGACTCCTCTAACCTCAGGGGTGAGGATGTCTGGCATCCAAGAGCTGGCGCCAGCTTGGTCTGGGGTCTGGGAAGCTACAGGCAGCCAGTCAGGATTAGAGGCTTAAGGAGCGGCCCCCCGCTAGGGGAGTTTCTGGAATGGATACCTAGAGGCCTGGGCAGACCTAGAGGCCTGGGCAGGCCCAGAGGGATGTGACGACAGTGGGCAATTGTAAATCGGGGTGGCCACAGAAGCCTCTATGGAGACCCCAGACTTCACTGATACCCCAGCTGTCTAGAGCCCTGGGTCCCAAGAGGACAGGGCCTCAGGGGTTGAGGTACCTCATCAGAGTCTGTGCTGGAGCTGGCAGGGGCCGGCCACAGAATCTTGACCCTGCCGACAGCCTCGAGGGCCTCAGCTGCTAGCCAGCAAGTGGACACACCAATCTGCAGAAACTTCTGTTAAGGGTCAAGAGCTGTGGGCCTGAAGGGCTCCTCCCTGGTGAGCAGAGGGCGTGGAGGAGGTTGGAGAGCAGTTAGGCAGGGTGGGCCCAGTGTCAGTGGGGTGTGCCGGTTCCTGGGTATCCACTGCCAGCCCAGGCCTGCCATTTGCTGTGTTAGCATTTGCATTCTAGGTCTCTGGTGGCCGTGGTATTAGTCTGCCCTCGCGCGGAGCCCCGTTCTCTGGGAACTCACCTCCCCGCGGTTCAGGGAGGGCCCTGTTAGGGCCGCTATTTGGCCCTAGTCTCAGACCTTCCCAAGGGACATGGGGTAGAGTGACGCAACGCACTCAGTTCGTAGCCCCACTGATGAGCTTCCCTCCGCGCTATGGCCGTGGTATTAGTATAAATACCTGAGGAAGGTCTGGGACCAGCTCCCCTCGTGTCTCCTGACCACTGCCTGGGTTTCTATGGACTATGCGACTCTGCCTCAAGGGGCAGGCCATAGTGCCCTGGGGACCTGTTTCACTCCTGTCTGGCCTTGGCTCCTCGGCCAGTGGACAGCCCAGTCTAACCCCCTGCTGTGGTGGGGGTGAGAGCCATGGAGGTAGCTAAGGGCCTGCTTCCCCTGTAGGGGACAGTGTTGTGGTCTTGGCAGATGGCCTGATCCTGCAAAGACTGTGGCAGGCAGACGGTAGGGGAAGCAGCTGAGGGTCACAGCAGTCCCTGGCTCCTGCATGAGTGGTAGGACCAGTGGTCACTGAGGAGCCTGTCCTGATGGGCTCTTGTAGCTGGTTCCGGAAGAAGCATCCATTGGCAGAGGCCTTGGTGCCCATCCCGCCCAGCCCAGACACCAAGGACCGCTGGCGCAGCATGACAGTCGTTCCCTACCTGGAGGACCTACATGGCCGCACTGATGAGGATGAGGATGAGGACCTCTTTGACATTGAGGATGGCATCATCTACACCCAGGACTTCACCGTGCCTGGTGAGCTGGCAGACCCCATGCTGTGGGTGCAGAGCCAGCCCGGCCTGGATGTTCTTCAGTTGGGCACCTGGCAGTATGCAGGGGGGCCAGCTGTGTTCTGGTGGCAGGTCCCTCCTCCCTGAAGGCTCCAGCCTGGTGCAGGCCACCTCCGTCCCCGGCTGCCAAAAGGCACAGCAGACAGGCCATGGGAGCTGCTGGGCATCCGGGGGCTGATCTTGCTGGGAGGGTTCCCTGGGCATCTGCCTCCTGTCAGCCCTCCTGGCCCAAGCCCAGTGGGAACAGGTGGGGAGACCTGCAGGGTGGAGGGAGGGACTTCTCACTGCAGTCCTCCCTCCCAGTCACTGTAGCCGCCTGCACTCTGACCCCATGTTGCCTTCTTCCCCAGGTGACGAGGAGGCGTCTGAGGCAGGGCTTAGCGAGGAGAGAGGCGTGCAGAAGAGCCAGGGTGCAGACCCCTGTGGAGAGAAGGCCCAGGAGGCTGGCACTGCGGTGGCCCCCGAGGAGGAGCTTGAGGCCTTAGTGTAGCCTGCTCCACACCGCTGCCTGGGCCAATCCCCTAGTCCTCCTGAGTGTGTCCTGCCATAAAGCTTTGCCTGGCCGTGTGTCTGCAGGTGGATGCTTACTGTGGCCTGGGCCCTCTCGTTCAAGGTCCCACTGGGGCTATGGCCTCCAGGCTGTTTGAGAAAGAGTTGGTATACAAGGGGCCTGAGGCGAGCCGAGAAGGCAGGGCAGGGTGCGAAGGCAGGTCCCTGGAGCATGGGATGCCCACTGGCCAGAGGAGGGTCCCAGAATGTTAAAGAGTCCCTGGGTGGGCCCTGATATCCTCCCTCCCCTCAAGCCAGTCACAGTGCTCAGCAGCACCTGCGTCCTCCAGGCCCCTCAAGTAACCCAGCTCCAGGCAGCTGGCCCTCAGGCCCAAGGCCAGGGAGGTACAGCCAGGAGCCCTGCGCCATAGCAGTCAGGACAGTGTCCTGGAGGCCTCTCGTGCCCTGAGGTACTTGGGTGCACACTGCCTCCTGCCAGCTACTGGGTGCTAGGCACTTTCTTGGGACCCGGGTTGTCCTGGGAGGAGAGGTGTGCACTGTGCCCCCCCACCCCGGGAAACCCTACTGGAGGGGGTCTGTGTCTGGTGTCTGATGGCCTTCTTCCCAGAACACTGGGGCCTTGTGTCAGACTGGTGGACTGAGTGAGAGTAAGCCTGAGCCCAGCCAGGTGCCCAGAGCCTCTGCTGGAGACGGGTCCTATGCCACCTCTCAGGCCACCCCTCAGTTTCCACAGCCCCTGGTGCCCAGCACCCAGTGAGAGGCCTCTGCATAGGGCTGCTCTGGCTGGGTCTGTGCTTGCTCCCAAGGTCCACCTGAGGACCCCTCAAGCCTTCAGTCCCAGTGCTTTGCCTTTAAGGAAGGTACCTGACAGAGGAGGGGCTGAAAACTCGTTCAGTGGACACCCTCTCCCTGCCTCTGTGCCTGATTGACTGGGTGGCTCAGGATGTGCCCTTGTGGTTGGAGCCCTACCCCTGACCTTGGACCGCCTTTTACAGAAGCAGGACAGCCACTCTGGGTCTGGCCACGGCCCTCTCTGAGCTGCTCCTGGGCCAGCCCTGTCACTTCACCTGCCCCAAGACCCTCCTACTTTGAGCTCCTTGACTGCCCCACTCAGAATGGGGGTTTAGTCACCCACTCTGTAGGCTGCTCCCAGACCACAAGTTCTGGATTGTGCCTGTGGAGGTAGCTTTTAAGCGTGTATGTGTGTGTTGGAGGGGAGATGTCCCCTAGGTGCTCAGTACTCCAGCAGACAAGACGGCGTTGTGTCTAACCCCCACTCACATTCCAGCTCATGGCCCAGACCTTGAGGACGGGGGGGGGGGGGGGCTGCTGTTACCAAGGTGCCTTTTAGAACTGATGGCTTCTGCACACAGTGGGTTCACAGTGAGTTCCCAAAGCTCTGGAAGTTCCTCCCATGAGGTGCTCTTGGCGCCCGAGAGCTGTGGGTAGTATAGCTTTCCACCACGTGTGCAGGGTGGGCATAGCCATGTCCTGTGTTGACAGTGGCCCCAGTGCTCCCAGTCAGTGCCCACTGGGCAGGGAGGGCTAGCAGTGATCCAGCCTGTGGTACCCCCAGGATGCTGGGCAGTTGGCAGCCAGCGGGCCTGGGGCAGGCAGAAACCCTGGTGGTGTGCCTGCTGAGCTTCATCCCCAGTAGGCTTGTGCCAGGTGCCTGTGCCATGTAATACAGGCTGGAGGGCATGAGGGCAGCCCAGGCCCACCTGCAGGCAGACACCCACAGCACACACCTCAGCAGGCAGGTGAGCATGAGCAAGGGCCCTGTCCCACCAGCCCTCCCCCTCCATTGAGTGAGGTTCCTTCAGAGGAGACCCACCAGGTCCAGGCGGGTACAGTATATGGTGGGCATAGGGAGTCCCTGTGCTTTTATTGCCTTTGGGAGGCATCTGGCCTGGATACACAGAGGGCCCCCAGAACCTGAAGGTGGCTTTTGAGGGTGCACAGGTCCTTGGTCTGTCCTGGTGGTGGGCAGCAGGTGGCCTGGGCCTGGGGCTCTGGATGATGCTGCCCCTTGGCTTAGGCCACACTTGCGGTTTTCCTCCTAGGACAGGTCCCAGAAGAGGAGGCCAGTCAGAATGGACAGAGCCACAGCCTGCCCAAGGCTGTGTGCATGAATGGCACAGAGTCGGCGCAGCTGAGCTCCAAGACCAAGGTGGAGTGCCGGGCCAGTGCCACCAACCCTGCCCGCAAGGCCTGCTCCAGCAGCAAGATCCGCCGACTCTCAGCCTGCAAGCAGCAGTGAGGGCCCAGCCTGCAGGTGGTACGCGCCCAGCCAGCTGGTGGGGGGGTGGCAACCACAGCCAGGGCCATTCTGGCACCCAGGCTGTTGGTGCAGTCCCCAGCAGTCCTGGACTCTTGAGTCCCAGGGCCTAGAAGTGGTTGTTAGAGGAGACCTGGGCAATGGTCCCTGAGCTGACACGTACTCAGTTTCCATCAGGGCAGGTTGGTGTCAGTGCCTGACTCCCAGTCCACCCAGCTCACAGCCCTGAGCTTTAACAACCCCCATCTCTGTTGGTCCTGCTGGTCACTGCAGCCCTGCTATGAGGCAGGGCTCAGCAGCTCATGGCCTGTCTTGGCAGGGCCAGGGATGTAGTAGAGGCCATTTTCTGAAGGGTGCTGTCCTGCCACACCAGCACCTGTGGCCTTTACTGGGCCAAGTTCCCTTCCCACTCAGGGCCCAACTGGAGCCACTGGCTCTGTGTGCTCAGGCCACTCCCAAGAGAGAGGCTCTTGAGGTGGCTGTGTGGGTGGCAGAGGGGACCAGCCCTGCCTGGCTGCTTGTGCTCTGAGCGTCCTGAGGGGCTGAGTCATCCTAGATGTGCTGCTGGACTCCCAGGGCACCTCCTCCAGCTCTGCCTGCCCCACCCCACCCAGGGTCCAGAGCCAGCCTGCAGGGCGGGAAGTTGCTTTTGGGGAAGGGCCAGGCCTGCTGTCAATTTACTCTGGGGAATGACTTGTCAGGGTAGTCTCCCTGGGTCAGGGCCCAGAAACCTGGCAGCCCCTGTTCATGGGCTTGTTTCCCCATCTTTGCAGTGGGCCATTAGTGCAGGCTGCCCCTCAGGAAGCAAAGAGGTCCAGGTGCCCAGAGTGACCTGCCTCTGTCCTCCCGCAGCCTGTTTCCAGGAGCCCTGGCCAGGTGCCATGGCCCAGGCCCTCCTCAGTCTTCCTGTCAGCTCTTGGTCCACTGCCTGCCCAGGAAGGTGGCCACCATGCCTCTGTGCTGACTGCTCAGGACGTCAGGAGCACAAGGGCCAGGACTGGGGTTGGCAGGGACTTGGGCCTGGCCCTGCCCTCACCCCCCTGCACACAGCACCGCTGGACAGTAGGCACCACTCGACTTTGCCGTCCTGTGTGGAGCCTCCCCAGGGAGAGGGAGGGAGGGGCCTGGCCTCTGAGATGCACTTTATGTTTAGACTACTGGCTCTCCAGCCACCTCCATGGTCTTCACTCTGCTCCTGTCAGGGCCTCCTATGCCTGCGGACTGGAGATCAGGCCTCTGGCAGCCGCCTTGCATGCAGAACCACCCGAGGGAGCCGCTGGCTGCCTTGTTTTTGTCATTTGGTTGGTTCCTTTTCTCTTTTCTTTTTTAAATAAAACAGGTGGATTTGAGCTATGGCTGTGCAGGTGTTTGGGAGTTGTCGGGAGGCAGGTGGGGCTGGCAGGTGGGAGCATGGTGGCCCACAGATGGTCATGGCTTCTTGCTGAGGCAGTGGGATCTAGACTTCTGGACACAGTGGCCAGGGCCTGTGAAAGACCGTGACCTTCCTCCCCCAAGGCTGTTGCCGTCTGGGGTCTTCAGAGAAAAGCCAGAGCAAATCAGAATATGCAGTAGATATTTATGATCAACCAGAAAAACAAAAACACAACAGGAGACCCATGGCTGGATGGTACGGACAGGGCGGAGAGCTTGGAGGAGCGGCAGGGGCTGCTCAGCCGCGGGCTGCCCCATCTTTTGGCAATAAATAAAGCTTGGGAAACTTGAAACCGTGTCACCTGGGCCGTCTCCTTCACGTCTCAACACTGGCGGGCCACATGCGGAGGGTGGGGGCGTGGGGCGGCAGCCGCCGTTATTGCTCGAGTGGGAGTGGGAGGGCGCTCGCCGTAGTGAGGTAAACGCCTTCGGCGGGCGGTGGCTCCCGCGTGCACCCGGCCCGCGTCGGCCCCCAGCTCGAGCTCGCAGTCCTCACAGGGGCCTTGGGCCACGGACCCTCCGCCCGTGGGGGCCCAGGGTGGCTGGAGGTTGCTCACTAGTCCTAAGAGAACTTGTGGTTCTCCCGCCACTCGAGCCTCGCCCCTCGGGACGTCCTATGACCCACCAGGCGCCCGGAGGGGGCGGTGCGCGCACACCCAGGGCAGCGAGACAACGCGGCGGGCTGGGCGCGGCAGCGAAGGGCGCCCAGCACACGTGCTGGACTTCGCGCCTCAGCTTGGTCCTGGGCGGCGCCGGAAAAGCTGCCGAGGTGGGATGGGGACACGGGGATTAGGCCGGACTGTGGTCAGGGGACGTGGGGGCCGCGGCGACGACCAGCGCTGGGGCCGCGGCGACAGGCTCAGCGAGGCGCGGCGGGAAGAGTCTCTCATCGAGGCTGGCCGCCAGCCTTGTCCAGCAGCGCCCCGTGGGCTCGACGCTTAGACCCGA
>NW_025999863.1:671189-678034 GCF_001458135.2 Marmota marmota marmota
GAAGTGCGGGTCGTGGCGCAGGAACTCGTGGAAGAGCGCGTCCGTCTTCTCATCGATGCTATAGTCGCGCCGCGGACGGCGTGGCCAGGCGCGTGGGCTGCGTGGCGGGGCGGGAGCGGCGGGTGGCTCGGCGGCATCGTCGCCTGCACCACGGCCCTCGATGCTGGCGTAGCCGCTGTCCATCTGCAGCAGCCGGCGCGCTTCGCCGTCTTTGGGTCGCGGCGCGGGAGGTGAGGGCGGCGGGAAGGCCGGGGCGCGCCCCCGGACCCAGAGCTGTCGCCGCTGCGCACCGAATCGCGATCGTTGCCGCTGCTACTGTGGTCTGAGGCAGCGGCCGCGTGCAGCTCCAGGGAGGCGCGCAAGCTCCACAGGTCGCGGTAGCTGGCCTGGGTCTGCTCGGGGTCTGGCTCCAGTTGCTGCTGCTGCTGCGGCTGCTGCTGCAGTCCCACGCCAACGCTGTGCTCTGGGGGCGACCCGGGGCTCGCTCCTCCCGCCGCCTCGGCTGCCTCTAGCCTGCAAGCCAGGCCACGGCTGTCAGAGCCCACCAGCTGAACCCCTCCCAGCCGGCCACCCGCCTCTGGGTCAGGGAGGGTGGGCACAGAGGTACTGGGGGACTGGGCTGCTTGCCAACCCAAAAGCTGATGTAGGTCCCCAGCACCTGCTGAGGCTGCAGTAACAGGCCACCCCAAGAGTTAACATTCTTCCCGAGTCCCTCTTCCTGGGCTCTTGGTGGAAGTGGGGGCCACAGGAGAGGAACTGAAGACTAAGATGAGTCCAGCCTGTCCTCTGTTCCTTAGTGGGTCACCTCACTTACCCATCATACAGGGCCAGAAGGGTGATGCACAAGAGTTAAGGGTCACCTGCTCACACAGGAGTGACCCAAGCTTGGAAGGCTGCACTCGGGGTCCCATTCCCACATCCCACTGGTTTGGCTATGGGGCTTCAGGACAGTTGCCTTTGGGTTGGGGTGGAGAAGGACGTTGCTGGAGAAAGGGGTCAAAATAGTTTCTGAGAAACAACTAACTGTCCATCCTCAGGAGCATGGGCAGGTGGGAGAAGGCCTGGAACCGAGCAGCCCTTCAGGCCTAGGATTCCACTGGGAAATAGCAACATTAGGATGGACAGAAGTCCATGCTGGCCCTGCTTGGGCAGCTGTCCCATCTTGGGGACCCTGGGGCCATCATCCAGGGCCATGCCCACCCGCCTGCCCTTACCCAGTCTTTCCCTCCTTCCCTCCTCCTCCGGTCCTCGCTGGAGAGGTAGCCCCTGCAAGGCTGCCAGGGGGTTGCGAGTGGGAGTCCACAGGACCAGGAGGGAGCTCCCTGAGCCACCTAGGGGGGATGGAGCAGGGCAGGGGCCCACAGGTCCACCCCTAGCACCTCTATCTATTGAAAAATACCTGCCGAGAGAGGGGGGTGGGCTGGTGGGGCTGGCCAGAAAGGGACTGGGGGGTGGGAAGGCCACGGCGTCGCCAGCTCTAGCAATGTACTGGATGAAGTCTGCATGGGGGGTGTCCCCTTCCTGCTCCATGCTCTCGCTGGCTGCTCGCTGCCGTTGGAAGTGGTGCCGCTTGGGGGAACCTATGAAGGGAAAGAATGGTCAGTCTGTCTGTGCCTCTGTCCCCCATGCCCATGTCAGACCCCAGCTGGCAGCTCCCAGGCTTCAGGCTGTGGACAGTGGGTCCCAGGATTTGTGCCTGCTAAAGTACAGGTGAGGAAACTGAGGCAGAGGGCAGAAAGACGAAGACCAAAAAGCAGGCCCTATGTAAAGGTTTTAGGTAGAAGTAGTGCCCCCAGAGCAGCCCTGGCCAGACAGATGCCACTAGGTGCACGGACACCCAGCGGCAGGCACAGCCCAGCTCAAAGTGCAGAAGTGGAGCTGTGGGAGTCCGGGTAAGAGGCAGCATCCTAGCCTAGGGAGTTTTGGGGACTGTTCCACCCTCACCCAGGGGCAGGCTCCCAGCAAACAGTCCTGGTTGGCTTTGCGACACCCCAACTGCGCCATCTCAAAATGCCTTCCTTCAGCTGAAACAGGGCAGCCTACAGGCCTTCGCCTTCCCCATACCCGCTGCCAGAAGCTGCCTGGGTGGACCGGATGAAAGAGAAGTCACCCACCAGGTCTCAATCACATCACCCAGCCACACCTTCCTTTTCTTGCTATAGGAGGCCTCTCAGGATGATGGCTCCTACTACCTTCCCTTGACAAGGGGAGAAGGCACCCCGGGCCTGACTGGCCAACCCTCTGAGCTGCCGTGCCCCACTAAGGTCTCCTGGGCAGGGAGGATTAAACCAGTCAGGGCACCTCTTTCCCCACAACCCTGCACACATCCTCTATTTAGGGGTCAGCAAACTGCTGCCCACAAGCCTAACCTGCCCCCCACTTGCTGGTATAAATGAAGTTTTACTGGTACTCCTCTTCATTGACCCTTCCCCGGCTGCTCCCTAGCTACAGTAGCGCCTGAGCAGTTGAGACAAAACTATCTGGCCGTAAGACACAAACACTACAGTCCAGGACCTCACAGAAAACATTGGCTGATCCTGGCCTAGTCCAGCCGCGTTGCTCCCGACCAAAGGAGTCAGGGTCCCACAAGGGAAAGGACTCTTCCCAGGGAGGAGTCCCTCGAGAAGATCTCTCCACAGCACGCCGTATCTCTGGCTGAGAGCTGGGCCTGCGCACAGGGCCTGGGGCATGCAGGGAGGAATGCTGGGCAGAGGTCTTGCCTCAGAACTTCTGTGCCAGGTGGCCTGTGTGTCACCAGACGGCAACTAGCCAGGGTGCAGGGAACCTTGGAACCATGACAGCCCCTCTACAGTAAGCCAGGCCCCGGGTCCTCCTGCCAGCCCCTGGCCCACAGTGCTGATGGCTTAGCTAGGAACCTCCCTGGGGCACAGCTTTCTGCACTATGACTACCTACCAACACACCTCCTGGGCCTTGCTGCCTACCAGGAACTGAGGCTCACCTCTTGTGTCCAGACTGGATGCTCGCTGACTGGGCTCCAGTTTCCACTTCTTGACCTTGAAGTAGGGGCTGGCTCCATCCAGGCTGGCATGGCGGCGCAGGCGGGTGAAGAACTGCAGCATGGTGCCTGCCCCAGAGCCTGCTCCTGCCTCCCCAGGCTCTGCTGCAGCCCCAGGCCCAGCCCCTGGCCCTGGCCCTGGCCCGCCAGCTTTGGCACTCCTGGGACCTATGTCCAGCTGGGAGGGAAAAGGAACAGTTCTTAGGGATATTCCCCTCCTCTTGGTCCTGCATTTTAGCCCCTGCCAAGACAGAGTGTCCCAACACCCCAGACCCACCAAATGGAGAGGTGAAACCTGCCTGAAAAGGTAGGACAGAGCCCTTGGTGGGTTGTGGCCTGTGGCCTCCTCCCTCTGAGACCCTGCCTCCCTCAGGCCAGCTCTGCCCCTGCCCAGGCAAAGACCTCCAACACAGGCATTTCTGAGGGTGCGTGGCTAGCTCTCTTCCCAGGGCTAGAGGTGGCTGGCCGTACCCTCTCCAGCACCTGGGCATTCCTCCTGGGTGTGAGGACCATTCAAGGCCAGGAAGGCCATGGCAGGTGAGAGGCCACAGGCTGGTCAGTCCCAATGGACAGCAGGGAAGGGCAGGAGCCCATTCTCTGGGCACTCTGGGAAAACACAGGAGAGCCCCTACCGAAGTGCCTTCCCCAGAGTCGCTGGATGCCGAGGGGCTGATCTCCGCAAAGTCGGCAGTGCCTGCGGCCGAGTTGTAGGGGTCACCTGGCAGGGCGGAGCTGGGGCCCACAGAGCGGCCAGTGAGGGCCTTCCCCGGGGGCTGTGGGACAGAGCCAGGTGGGGAGGAAGCAGCAACAGGTCAAAGAGCACAGGTGGCCAGCAAGGGGCATGAGGGCTCAGCCTCACCATCACCAGCCACCCCAGCAGACCATTCATCACCCTCAGAGGCCCCCTTGCCACTCAGCCTTGGGGTGGGCTGCCACCCTTCCCTCACCTGGAATATGGCCAGGCTATCTTTGGGGGTGGTGGCAGGGTGGGGGGTAGTGGCCACGCTGGCCTCGCCAGAATCACACTCATGTATGGTGACGATCTTGAGGGGTGGCAGGTGTAGATGGGTGAGCCGGGCGTTCTTGAGGTGGTGGAAGTCCCCTTCTGTCAGGGTGTACCTGCGAGGAGCACCCACCAGGCCCCTTGCTGCATGCTGCTGGGCCCCACAGACAGGAGGCCCTCGCCCTCAGCTGACTAGCAGGCCCTCCCTGGACAGCAGCCCCCTGCCAGGCCCTCACCTGCGGCCCTTGTCCTGTGCCTTCCGGCTCTGTTCAAACAGGGCAGCCTCGTTGAAGGAGACCCGGCGGCCCGTGGAGCTGGTGGACAGGAAGCGCTCTGTCTCCACATCCTGGCCCTCGGGGTCCTCCCCCCTGAAGTCGGGGTCTGCGAGGAGAGCCAAAGAGGGTGGGCCCCGGGTGGGCCAGGCTTCATCCTGGGTGGGCCTCCGGGCAGGGTGGGACAGGAAGGGGCGCAGGGTGGAGTGACCGAAGGACAGGGTGGGCTGGGGAGGCGGGCCGGGCGGGCACTCGCTCATCCGCTCACACACTCACTCGCTCAGCACGCGTGTGCGCACCTACGCCTGGGCGTTAAGGAAACAGAGATGAGTCGGAATCGAGCTGCGCCCAGTCTGGTGGGGGAGACAGACAGACACAGACGGTCAGGCGGCCCGAGGGGGCAGGCAGTGGCTGAGGGGCGGGCAGGCAGGTGGGTAGGCAGACAGACAAATGGCCAGAGGTGGGGGGAGAAAAGGTGGGTGGACCCCTCACCTTGGGCAGGGTGGGTGCTATTGTCCAGGTAGGTAGTAGTGGTCTTCTCTGCTTCCTCCATGGCCCTGGGGAGGTAGAGCCGGGATATAAAATGACAGTGACCTCAGCCCCAGGGCCCCAAGCTTGTGCACCCATTCTTGGAGGCTCCCAGCACCTGGGAATGGGGACACATACCTGTTGAAGCGTTGGTGGACCTCCCAGCAGCGCTTGCACAAGAGCAGGACACCAGACAAGACCACCAGAGTGCCCCCGACAAACAGCGACATGACCACCACCAGCAGCACATAGTTGTCCAGTATGGGGTCTGGCGCAGCCTGCAGATGTAGAGGCGAGTGTCAGGGTCCCGCCACTGGGCTGACATCCCATCTACCCCACGTCCCCAGGTCACCCACCGTGGGATGACTGGTGGCATTGTCCCACGATGTCGTCAGGGCAGCCGTGGTGGTGGTGGCCGCGGCTGTGGCCATGGTGGCCGTAGGCTGCATTGTGAAGGCTGGGACAGGAGGGCAGGGCCTGCTCAGCTCCAGCTGGATAGCCCCTTCCCACCAGAGCTGCTAGAAACAGGGCCCCTCTTCCCTCCCAGGAGCAGAAGCCCACACAGGCCAATGACTCATGGGCAGGCAACAGAGCCCTGCAGCAGCCCCCACCTGCTCTGACCAGTGCTGGGTGGGCCCAGTGCAGGACATCTCTAGGGACCTCCATTTTGCCACGTTTACCTCTTGGGAGGTGGGATGGTGCATGCATGTATTACAACTGCCTCCCCAGGGAATGTGGTCAGCCCAGCAAGGTAGGGCAGGTGGGGGCCTGCCAGGCAAAGTAAAGTGCCCCTCAAGACACGGAGAAAGTGAGGCATGTAGCACACACAGGGGAGACCCCGGTGAGACCCAGGGCCCTCCTCTGGGGAGAGGAAAAGGTGGCTTAAGGATGCGCAGTGCGGATGAGGCGGGGAACTTGAAGCGGACCCCCCACCTCTGGGGGCATGGAATGGCTGCACCAGTGACCCCCAAGTCACGACACAAGAGGTAAAGGTCCCCCCTGCCCACGCTGGTGGGAAAGGAGAGGACAAAGGAGGCACATCTGTTCCTGCCCCGAGAATCTTGTTCCCATGGTGACGGTGTGCGCAGGCCGAGATGGGGGGGCGGGTTGCCAAGCAGAGGGAGGGCGGGAAGGGGGCGCGGGGGAGGAGGCCTCCTGCAGGGGCGCCCCAGTCGCGGAGGCAAGATGGCTGCGCCACCAGCCAGCGCCCGCAGAAACCAGCCTAGTGGACCGGCCTCCATGGCTACTCGCGTTTGGGGGAAACTGAGGCTGCGGATGGTCAGCACTCGGGAAGGGGCTGCCTGGAAATTGCACCTGACCCACCCCGGGGCTGGAAGGACCCGTGAAGCTCAGGGACCGAGGGTAGTCCCGCTTTTCATACTGGCCCCAAGCCGGCACGCCACGCGCCAGCCCCTTTTCCCAAGGAAGAAGGGCGCGCAGGCTCCGAAGTTGCTTGCCACTTTCGGCTCTAATCCCCTGGACCGCGGAGAAACAGGCGCAGAGACAGGAAGGTGCCAGGCAAGACCAGGTGTCCTCAGCGGTCCCCGTCATAAGTTAGAACGGGGATCGCCTATTTGGGGGGAGGGGGCGCTTATGTAGGTCGGGAAAGGAGTTCAGGCTGGAGAAGCTGGGGCAGAAGGAAGGGATGGTTATGGGAGGAGACACGGAAGATGGCTGCAAGCCGCAGGCAGGAGATGGGCTGGGGGGGATGAGAGCTCAAGGCGGAGGTCCCCACGGGCGGTCCCTGGCCCTAACCGCGAGCCGGCCGGGGTTAGACAGCAGAGAACCTGACGGCAGGCTAAGCGGGGAGGCCAAGGTGCCATCGCCCTCACCCGACCTCACCGGGGGAAACTGAGGCCAGGGAAAGGGCGTGGGCGGGGTCCCTCTCCAGGTCGCCAGACGATGGGAAGGTGCGGAGCCGCGCTGGCCGCCTCCAGGCCCAACCAGTTCCTCCGCGTCCTCCCACCCGTCAGGCGCAATCATGCGGGAAAAGGCGGGTGGTCTGGAGCCCGGGCGCGCCCCGAT
>NW_025999863.1:678103-685767 GCF_001458135.2 Marmota marmota marmota
GGTGCAGCCGGGTCCCCAGCCGACCGCCCCCGCCGCTCTGGCCGCGGCGTCTGGCTACTTCTGCGCCGGCCACCGCCTCCCTTTCCCTTCCGGCGGGGGCGGGGGGCGGAGCCTGCGCTCCCGTTCCCCGCCCCCACCCCCCAGTGCAGCTGCCTCTTCCCGCAGAGGCCGACAACCAGCCCCAGCACCGCTGCATAACTCATCTACCCTGGGTCCTGGGGTTTTCGGGGACACGGCGCCAGCGCGGAGGCCTGGGGTGCAGACTCCCCATGCCCCAGGTCCCAAGAAACAAAACCAGAGGATATGAGATGCACAGCCTGCCCTTGGGCACAGGACTCCCCCTAGTCTAACCTGGGATAACCCAAGTTGGTGGGCCAGGGAGTCCTGGGGTGCACAGACAGACCATCTTGCTCCTCCCTTGGGAGTATGGAAGGCACACAGCCATGGTCTCTCGTGACACACAATTTCCCCAGTCTGGGGGTCCCCAGGATGTACCAGCCAGGTGATCTGGTGCACTTCCCTCACCAGTTTCCCCTGTACAGGTTCCTGTGGGCACTGTCAAGAGCTTGCCATACCTCCTTTGCAGATTTTCCCCGTTCTCCCTTCATGGCGCACATGATAACAGCTGCTCAGAGTTGAACTGAGTTCCCCCTACTGTACCAAGGCCTTGTGGGTGACACATAAACAGAAACCCCACTTTTTTGTGCTGGGGATCAAAATAAGGGCCTCTACCATGTTAACTGCATGCACTGGGAGCCCCAACAGCCAACCCTCAAAGCTGCCTCTTTGTTCTTCCTTTCAGACATATATGCCTGATCTTTTTAATTGTTCAGTCTACCAAATCTGCCACTAGCTTGGTCAAGTGGACTCTCCTCCCAGCTTACTAGGGCCTGCCCTCCGCACCTGACATCTTTCATCCAAAAAAAGCTTATTCTGGAATGTGTCAAGCCCTGTTCAACTTCAGAGCTTTTGTATTTGCAAATGCCCCCCACACATGGGTCCTTGAAAGATTCACCCTCCTACACACATACACACTCTATGTCTGCAGCTTTTCCAAATGTCAACATTTCAGGACCCATCCCTTGGCTACCTCTGCTGACAGCAGCTGCCACACACAGTCTGGATCCCTGGTTCCATCTAGTACAGTTGAGTATCCTATTTGCTCTTGTGCATTGTCTCCCCGCTAATCCTAGGAGCTCCAGGCACAGAGTCTCAGCACAGGGCAGGTACACAGGAGGTAATGGGCATGCTCTTACTGAGTTGCAGCCGTGTGAAAATGCCCAGGCAAGCTTGAACCCCATGAGCAAAGGCCTGGAAATAGGTTAAGTGTGTCTGCAGACGACCGAGAAAGGAGACCACAGGTGCTGGTGTGGGTCCCAGTAGGGGAAGGTCATGGTCAGGTTTCAGAGGTTTTTTGGGGGTGGGGCGTACCAGGGATTGAACCCAGGGGCACTTGGCTATTGAGCCACATCCCCACCGCAATTCTTTATTTTATTTAGAGACAGGGTCTCACTGGATTGCTTAGCGCCTTGCTCTCTGCCTTTGAACTCACTATTCTCCTGCCTCAGCCTCCAGAGCCGCTGGGATTACAGCGTGTGCCATAGCTCTCGGCAGGTTTCAGATTTTTAAACAGACTCTGTGGTGAGCCAGAGAGGAGGCCTGGGCAATTAGGGCCAGAGATAATGGTCCACTGGGTGGGCAGGAAAAGACAGGGTGGAATTCTCATGTCTTCCCAGGTTTGGGCCCTAAATAATGGTGCTGCCCTCACCCATAGGATACCAGGAGTGGGGACCGGACAGAAGTCATCAGCTGGTTGGATTTGAGGAGCCCATTACGTTTCCCCTTATTATGAAGTAGTTGGTGGCTTATGAAGAACCTTTCCCTGTATTATGAAGTAGTTGGTGGCTTATGAAGACCCGGGGCTAAGAAACTTTAGAAGTGCAGACAAAACGCACTTGGGAAGGGGAGTTGAAAGCTTCGCTCTGCACCCTCCTCTCAGGGTCAGAATGTCTAGGTCATGGGGATTGATGCTCTAAGTGTTCCTCATGGTGCTGGCCTGGGGATTCCGAAGTATTCCAACTGCCCAGATTCTTAAGTCCAGGGGCGCGGGTCTCCAAAGGGTCTGAACTCTGGCATGAGCGAGGGCGTACGCTCGCTCTAGGGTGTGGGGAGCCACGGAAAGCGTTAGTTGCTGGATCTCACTGGACTAGGGTACCAGCCCCAGGGGTCCGGCCTCCTTCCCGGCCCTCACGCCCACCCAACTCCTGAGCGGCCCCGAGACCGAGGTTCCCCCAGCTCGCGCGGTCGCAGGACCACTGTCCTGCTCCTCGGGCGCCCTAACTTCCTTTAAAGACCGCCCCGCCCCCTCCCCTACTGTCGGCACCCCAGTTTCGTATCCCCAGGCCGCTGACCGGTGGCCGACCTGTTTCCCTGGATCCGGACTCAGGTCCCCACACCTCCGTGCGGTCCCGAGGCTGAGCGCTCCCACCCTCGGAGCCGGTGGGGTTGCTGGACCTGGCGCTCTCGCTGTGGTTCTTAGTCTGAACCCCGGCCCCTTCCTGAGCCCAATGCCCCACCTTCATCGGGCAGGTAGCTGGACCCCGCCCCCACCTTGGCTCCCTCCTGCACCCAGCTCCCAGGCTTTCTCTTCTTCCGAAACTAAGTTGTCTCCAGCTCCTCCCTGTCCAGCCTTCATGGATGCTGCTCTCTGGGAAAGGAACCGGGTGCTTCCCAGTCGCAGACAGTCCTCCTTCCAGATGAACAAACTGCCCCAAGATCACGGGTAGTTTGGACAGTCTTTGTGACCTCCTCAGGCTCGACCTTTCCCTGATGCTTTTCGGAGCAGTGAAGGGCAGGTATTTGGCCGCTCCTGAGGCTGTTCAGTTGGCACATGCTTGCTCCTTTGTTCTCTCCAGGTGTTCTTCAATGGTGCCAACGTCCGGCAGGTGGACGTGCCCACGCTGACTGGAGCCTTTGGCATTCTGGCAGCCCATGTGCCCACTCTGCAGGTCCTACGGCCAGGGCTGGTCGTGGTTCACGCAGAAGATGGCAGCACTACTAAATACTTTGGTTAGTCTGTGGGGGGCGCTGGGTAGAGGCCTTGGGTCTCCATTGGGCAGCCTGTCTGAGCTAAGGAAAGCAAAGTTTGGTGGGGTGTTTTTTTTTGTCATGGGTATGGGCACTGATGTGATCCTCAGAAATGCAGCAGGAAGCCGACTTAGTTCTGAAGTAGCCCTGTTCCTTCGGGTGGGAGTGGGGATGGGTGAACAGGTGCTGGAAGAGGATAGCTGTGTTGGGAGGGGTAATCAGCTTAGGGAAGGAAATGTGTTTGCATAGGAAGGAGTTGAGTCTGTGAAAGCCTTTCCCCAGTACCAGTTGTCACCATGAGTAGAACTGGGATTCAAAGCCAGAAGTGCATTTGACGTGGCCCTTGACCCAGGTTCAGCTTATGGGCTGGTAGGTTCAAGGGATGGCCTTGGTTTCCCTGCAGAGTTCTATGGTGTCATGGGTGTCCTTGGGTCTGTCTCCTATCCTCTTGGGGTATTTCTTCCTCTTCAGCCACCTGGTGTGCTGGGCCCTGGGACTGGTCCCATGGGACCACCTGGGCTAGCAGCTGTTGGCATGCTTGGGATGCAGACTTGGGTGTTTATGGAGCTCCTATCAGAGAGTTGGTGAGGCTGCCTGCATGGATGTGGTGGACTCAGGCCTTCCCTCCTGCTCCCCTCCACCCTGCAGTGAGCAGCGGTTCTATCACAGTTAATGCAGACTCCTCAGTGCAGTTACTGGCAGAAGAAGCTGTGACACTGGACATGTTGGACCTGGGGGTGAGTATGAAGTGGGTGGACACTGCAGCTTGGAGCAGGTGGGAGCTGTCCATGGGTTCCCCGGTTGCTGGGGAGGGAGCTCAGAGGAAGGGCAGGTGCTGGACTGGCATGCTGGCTCATCTTTCATCCCCTACCCACCTCCTGCAGGCCGCCAGGGCCAACTTGGAGAAGGCCCAGTCGGAGCTGTCAGGGGCAGCAGATGAGGCCACTCGGGCAGAGATCCAGATCCGAATCGAGGCCAATGAGGCCCTGGTGAAAGCCCTGGAATAGGCGGTGCATGCACTTCACCAGCAGGGAATTTGAGGTCCTGGTCATTCGCTTGCTGAGACCACCAGGGGGTAGTGTGGTGCTGGCTCTGCCCAGGCTCTCAGGCCTGCCCCTCAGGTTATACCTGGGGCCACTACAGCCCTCAGCAGCTTTGGCAGGCCTGATGTGGGGTCTGTAACCCTGTAGGCTCTTCTTGCCAAGTCCCCCCATCCTAATGGGCCAACGACTCACCACCCCTGCCCCTGCAGAGCCTGAGACATTGATGCTCCCCAGCCCCTGCCCACATTAAAGGCCAGGAAGCCTGACTGTGTGCACTGGTTCTGTTGCTCTGCTTAAGGCTGTGGGGTCAGGGTCCTCCCTAGTTCATCCTGAGTGTTTCCTGTGGCTCTGTGAAATGCATGTCTGAACCTAAGGAAATAATCCCTTGAGGATACTCAGTAAACAGAGGCTTGGGAACATTGGTTGTGTGTGGGTCAACTCAAAAGGGCACAGCCTGCCTGGCTGGGTGGGGGTGGGCAAGGTGCCAACCTTCACCCCAAGAGGGTGGGAATAGGCAGAGGTTGACCACCAGGATAGGGAGGGAGGGAGGGAGCTCTTGGGGGATCAGGCTTGAACTAGGGGACAGGTTCCCCAGGCCTCTGCCAGGTTCTGGGTCTTCAGGCCCAGTGCTGTGATCCACCATCAACTCCAAGCCTTCCTGCTGCAGGGCCCTAGGAAGAGGCTGGCCCTACCTGCTCCCACAGAGGTCCCACTCTGGGCACACCCATCCTATGGGTGGCCCTGGCCTGGCCAGCTGCCCAATCTGGGTGGTGTCAGCACTTCTGTGGGCATCCAGGCTCCTAGCTGGCTTCAGACAGAGTGGAGCTGACCCAGAAGGGGGTGGATCTAGCACTGTTCTGCCAGGGTGCTGCCCCACCCGCTCTGAAACCCTGGGGGACTGACCCAGTGCTTGCCTGGCAACTGTGGGGCAGGGGTCTCAGCATCCCACATGCTCTCTCAGTAGGATAGGGAGGGGAGTGCAGGGTGAGCATATGGAGAGTCAGGGCCTGCTCATGTCATCGCAGCCACAGTAGTGACAGGGAAGTCATCTGTGGCCTGTCAGTACATGGGCAGCTCACAGTGTGTCACAGCCTCGTGCAAGTGACTCCACGTCATGTCTGAACTTGGTGGGTTGGGGCCTCCTGGCATGCTCTGGGCCCTGGGGGTGATCTTTCAACATGCACTAGGCCCTGGTGTGAGGGTCAGTGGGCCGGCCTTGGCATCCATCTATGTCTTGTTCTTTTGGGGCAAGGAGCTAGCCACTCCCTAGTAACTTGGGAACCTTGTGCTGGCCATGAGGTCATATGTGTGTCTTCCCTGCCCAGACCCCAGCCATTTCCTGCTCAGGTCCTGATGGGCCACTAGCATGCCTCATGCAACACCAAAGATAGCTGGGGCCCAGCAGGGGCTCAGCAGAAAGCTAGTATACCCCTCACCAGCAGAACCCCTTCCCCACATGAGGTAGAATACACCTTAGAGCCAGGCTTGGGGGACAAGCAGGGTAGAGTCAGAATGTAGAGGTAAAGATCCTTTCACAATGGTAGGGTCTGGCCTGATAGGGACAGGTCAGAACATGGGTCTGTCTCCTACCTAGAAAGTGTACACTCAGTGCTTCAGGGATTCCTGGGACAAAGGACGCAGGGACAGGGGCACCACATGGGAAGGAAAGTCAGGAAGTAGAATGCCGGCCTTTATAAAATTTGGAACAGCACAAAGTATCTTATTCCCAAAGGACCTTTCTCTTTTCCAGGCTGAGTGCCTCAACACAATCCCTGTGTGTCTGATTCCATTCCCTACTGGCCTGAGGTCCTACAGCATTCGGGTGGCAGTGTCACCACCAGGCAGGCAGAACCCCGTCTACCCCACCAGCAACCCCCCAACTGCCCACCCATGGTAGGGAGGGTGGGAATAAGGTTAATGGGGCCAGGGATACACCGACACAATGGGCCCTGATTTCCAGGGTCCCCACTTCCTCTGCCACCAAAAGGTCCTAGGGCCAGCTCCCTGACCCAGCCTTGCCTCCCTCCTCCAATTCAGCCCCGTTTCCCTGGGCATGCAGTGGCTTCTGGGACCATGCTAAGCTGTTCCCATTTCCTGAGCATCTTTCTTGTGAGACAAACTCCTATTCATCTTTTAAAAATCAGCTCCAGGACTACTTTTCAAAGGTCCTCCCAGCTTTGCCTCTAGACTAGCTCTGATCCTGCAGGGCTGGGAGTGTCTGGGTGTGCCCAGTTTGTGTGTGAGGGGAAGCTGAGGCCAAGGGAGAGTTGGGTGGGAAATGGAGGGAAACCTGCAAAGCAACGGCCCTGGGAGGGGTGCCCAGACCAGGGTAGGGGTGGATGAGGGGGAGGTGGAGAAGCCAGATAAGGAAGGAAACAGATAAGTGGACAGAGGTGATGGGGTGGAGCCTGGGGTCTCCCTTCCCTGCAAGGGCAGAGGGAGCAGAACAGAGGGCTTCAAAGCTACCGGCCAGGGCATCCATGGAGAATCTGCAGACGAGCAACACTCCGTTTGTTCTGCTGGGTGGCCAGATTCCTTATCCGTGAAATGGATGAATGCCCACCTTTACAAAGGCTAGGGCAAGCATGTGTGCATGCATTCTTGGAACAATGGCAATATGTTGTCCCTACAACTCCAGCGCCCAGAGTAAGCCGCTGGACTCTCATATCTCACTGTCTAAGACATCCTGTAGAAACAGGCTCAGAGAGGTCAGTTTCTCACTGAGCTCACACAACACAGCCAGGGGTGACCAACTGGGTCCAAGGTGAGCCTGACGCTGGATAATCGCTCCAGAAATGCCTTCTGAGGTCACCGTTGAGAGATGCTGGCGGCCAAGCTGCCAGGCAGCTGGCCCCAGCACCCCACTGCTTAGCAGGTGACTGGCCTGTTTTCCTGGATCCTGGCCGCTGACTCAGGCACCTCTTCCCGTTCTCCCCCATGCGGGCGCCCCCAGGCGGAAGCACCCGGTCCTGGCCGTCGGAAAGGGGGCGGAGCAGGAAGCCCGTCTGTTCGCCCCAAAAGCCAGCCTACGGGTGTGCAGAGTTCATGGCCCTGGCCCCCTGCTCAGTGGCATTCCAGGAGAAACACCCATTTACAAAGAGAAGCCTGGAGACCGGTGTCCCGGTACGACTGCGCCCGGGGGCCTCGGTCAGCAGGCAGGGGCGGGGGCCAGCTGCGTCACCGCCCGCCAGGCCCCCCCCCCGCCCCCTACCCGCCCAAACTCCACCCCGAGGGAAGGCGGCGCAGATAAAGGCTCGGGGGCCGCCCGCTCGGCCCCAGACTGGCCCGGGCACTTCATACAAGGCCTCCCGCGTGGGTTCACTCGGAACTGTAGGACACAGGACAGGCCACGCCCGGTGAGTGGGGGGCGGGACCTCGCTGTTTGGAGAGGGGTATCTACTTTATACTACCTGGTCGCCCCTACTTTTCTTTGTTCTTGGGGCCGACAGGGCTTCAGATGCCCCCGGCCTGGGAAGCCCACCCGGTTGTGGAGTAGGAGGGGCTCCTAGCAAGAGGCATCGCCCGGGCGGGACC
>NW_025999863.1:692267-696014 GCF_001458135.2 Marmota marmota marmota
GGGCAGCCCAGACCCCCAGAGCCACAGCTCAGCTCTGGAGGGCAGGCGGCCACCTCCCCACCCACCCCCAGCCTTTCTTTTTCACAGCCTCACCCTGATGGCACCTCCTGCTTCTCTTCCATGCCCACCTCTTCCTCCTTCGCCATCCCCAGTCTCTCTGCTGGGTCCTCCCCTCCCACCTTCCCCAGCTCCAAATATGTAGCAGCCTTTCCAGATGGCTGAGAGAGGGAGACGGAAGCCACCCCCACCCCTTCCGCTCTGCCTTCCTCCCCTCCCACCCTCACCTCCCCCCACCCTATTCAGGTTTAAGTCAAAAAAAGTAGATGCCTCATGATGCACTTTACAGATAGGGGAGGGGCTGTGGAGAGGAGAGTCCATCCCACCCCCACTGCAGACTTTGGCCTCCACCCCGGGCCAGCAGGACCCAGACAGACGGGACCCAGTGTCCCGGGGAGCGAAGCCACAGGGGACTGTCTCTCTTCCACCTCTGCCCTTTTCCTCTTGGTCTTTCTCATGTGAAGCTGGTTCAGCATGGGTCTGGCCAGGGGCTGTGCTGGGTCTGGGCCGGGCCTGGAGACTCTTTCCTGGCTGGAAAGCAGACAGGGAAGAGCCCACCCGCCCTCTCCAGTGACTGGCCACAGCTGTGCTGTTCTGCCCCACCCCTTTCCCTGACCTCCCTCCTGAGCTTGGGGACTATTTATAGACTATTAATTTTCTGACTGAGCCAATAGTGGTTGGGAGCTTGAAGAACTGGGAGAGAAATGGTGGTGGGTGGGGGGCACCCCCACGCCTTCCTTCCAGCCCAACCTGAGGGATGTGGGACTGTGGACTGCTGGGGCCTCTCCTGCCCAGCATGGGGAGGGGGTGCTGAGCTGTGAATGCCCTGATGGGGGCAAGTGTAGCATTAACCCCCCTGGGGTCCGCTGCTGGTCTAACTGGGACCCTCCCCACTCAGCGCCCAGGCCCTGCAGGTCTCTGGCCCTAGGGACTGAGGGAGAAACCCCTTGCTGGGGCCATTTCAAAGGGGGTGGATTTTTGGTTTTCCCACATTTTTTATTTTTTTAGTGACAGGGTGTTTTGGCCCTGCTGCCCCCACCTGTCAGTCTAGTCCTGGCTGCCTGTCCACCCTTGTTCTGTAGGTGAGACCCCAGGTCCTTGTCCCTTCCTGTGTTCAAAGTTAATGGTTTCAGATGTGAACATCACGTGTTAACTGTAGCTGTAAATTTTTTTGTGGGGGGTGGGTGGGTAGGGAGGGGTCCCAGAGGGTAGAGGTCACGGATTTGGTTTGTTTTTATTTTTGTTTTTTTCCAAAAAAAGAAAAAAGAAAAAAAGAGGAGAAGGGAGGGGTACATTTTGTTTTTTGAAGAACTGTCTTGGATACCTATTTAAATGTGTGTTCTGTTTTGTTTTTTAACAATTTTTAAATAACGTCTGTGCCTCTGCGGGTCTGAGGGTGGAGGCCCCAGGCAGGAAACGGCCCATAGCCCTGTGCCCTCCCAGGGCCCCCCAAGCAAGCATTACCTGCCCTGGAGATGGGGCTGTGGGGGTGCCGCCCCGCGTGAGTCTCCTGTATGAAAGAAATTGAAAAGACCTGCACAAGCACCGGGACTTCAAGTAATAAACAGAAGGAAACAGAGTCTGGTTCTGCCTGTCAGTGGGGGGCGGGGGGGGGCGCCCTGGCATCCTTCCTGGTTCTCACACCCTCTCCCCAGCTCTGGGGTAGGCAGGAAGCCACTAGGGCAGTGAAGGGAGGAGCCGGCCACTTCCTGGTACCCAGGGCCGGAAGTCCCTCAGGGTGTGGGCATGGACCTGCTTGCCCATTGCTACCTACCCAGTGCAGGGACCCTGCTCCTCTCAGTTCTGCAGTGGGTAATGGGAACAGGACTTGGGAGTCTGTATCTAGGGAGACCTGAGTTTGACCCCAACACTAGTGGCTCCAGCCCTGCCAGAACCTTCTCCTGGAGTCTCACCACTGATTTGCTGATCATGGAGACTGCCCAGGGATAAGCACCAGTGTGAGCCACTGTTCCCAGGGAGCTAGACTTCCTACAGCCCCAGGCCTCACCTGGGTAACTAGTCAGGTGTGCTGCAGGCCAAGACCCAGCCCAGGATGACCTCTTGGCCCCTATGGCCACACCCTAGTGTTGTATTATCAAACCTCTGGCCCTGGCCTTAACAAAGGCCCTAGCAGGAACACCTCTTTCCTAGCTGCCCCAAACTCAGCCTAGGAACTTCCCCAGAATGCCCCTCCCACCCCTCCCTGACCTTCTGTCTTCCCCTCTGCCAGCCTTGGGCTCCCCAAGGACCCAGCTAAGGTTCTCTGGGGTTCCATCTTTATGTCTTTTGGGGCTGGGCAGAGGGAGCAATCATCCCACACCTAATCTTTCACATGCATTTCCTCATTTAAGAAGCACGGCAAGCTGTGAGTTAGAAGTAGTTATACTCCTACTTTATAGAGAAAAGAGGTCCAGAAACAGCACTTGGCCAAGAGGGTGAGAGGAGTTTTTTTTTTAATTGTGACCCCTTACCCTCCTCCAGGTCCACATGGCCAAGCTTCTGCCCTCCCCAACCCTGATCCAAGAAGCCCCCAGGGGGGAGGGGCAGGTCCCTTTTACAGGGTGGCCTAGGACACATCTTCCTGGACCTTTTGCCCTTCCCACCACTCAGTCCCCAGATCATCCCACACCCAGGGCAGGAAGGCAGATGCCCTGTCAGCCCATCCCCAGGCCTCAAGGTCGTGGTGAAAAGTCCTCTTCCCCCCACGCCCAAGTTGGAGGCCACGGGGTGGAGGTGCAAAGGGAAGGCTCAGGAGGAACAGCAGCCCCAGCCCCACGAGTCAGGAGCGTCACCCTGGCCATCACCTGCCGCCCAGGACTGAGAGGATGAGGAAGAAGGATGCCACAATGGGCCTGCTGATTCACAGGAGATGTTTGTACCTACAATCCAGGAACCGCCCCCTAGCATGCTGACTCCGCCAGCCTGAGGCCCCAAGGGAGTCAAGGCCATGCCTTGGGGAGTGGGGGACAGGGCCTGCCTTGGGGGTGGAGGCCCAGGTCTGGCTGTATTCTGGGGCTCTGAGGAATAAACTCCCGGAGGGCGTGAGAGAGATCTCTAGGAGTTCTAGAGAAAAAACCCCAGCCCTCCGTGCACCCTGCACGACCCCAGCGCCTACACACACTTGCCCAGGGAGGTGCTCGGCCCGGTGAAGCAAGTGGTGGCCATGCGTTGAGTTGGAGGAGCGAAGAGGTAAACTGAGGCACAAAACGCGCAGGGGGTTACCAGGCTCGCAGGGGGCGGAGTTGGCCCTGCACCGCTTTCTCCCCCATTGAGGAAAAAACTGAATGGGAGGGGGCGGCCCCCGGAAACCCGCGGAGATGGAAACGCGGTTTCCAGGGCAACGCATCACGAAAGGAGCCTGACGTCACTGCGGGGAGGGCGCGCCCACCCCCGTCACCTAGTGGGGAGGTCCAGGCCCCGCCCACCCTCGGGGAAGTCTCATTGGCGGACACGCCGTTCGCTATTTTCAAAGGCCAATAGTAGCGTCCGTAGTCACCTGGAGGCGGGACTTCAGCCCAGCTGGATCGAATGCGCAAGCGCGAGCCAGGAAGCACAGCAGCCCCTCCTTTCTCCCTGCGCACCCGCAAGCTGGGGGGCGGGAAATGCAACCTAGGCCTGACGGCTGCGGTGGGGCCCGGACGGAAGAGGGGGCGTACCTGAGGGCGCCGCACGTGGACACCCCCCCCCCCC
>NW_025999863.1:699462-705377 GCF_001458135.2 Marmota marmota marmota
CCCGCCCCGCCCCGCCCCCGTCCCCTCCTCTCTCCGCCCCCTCCCGGGCCCCCTCCCTCACCCCCGGCTCACATTCCAGCCTCCTCCCCCGCCCCGCGCCCCTCCCTGGAGCCAGCTGCTGCCTCGGGTGACGGGGAGGGAGTAGGCTCTGGCCCGGGTCAGGTCTGGAGCGGGTGGGCCCGAGGGCACCCCGACCCCTCTGGAATGTGGGCGGGGCCCCCACCAAGGAGGCGGCCACCCCGCCGGCTGCCGCAGAACGCGGGCTGCGACTGCCCAGCACCCGCCCCACACCCAGGACGCTGCCCACACCCAGCCCTCCTGGAGAATAAGCAGTACCCCACAAACAGCCCCATACCGCCCGGCCACCAGACACACGACCGGTGTGTACAGCACACCCCTCAACGCTCTAAGGGTGTTTATTGAGTGCCATCTGTTTGCCAGGCTCTTAAGTACACAACACCCACACACACCCCCATAAACCTGCCCCAGGCCCGCACTGGTTCCTCCACAATCCCTCAATCAACTGTGTGACCCTCAAAACGAAGGGTACCCCCATTCTTGCCCTGGTCCAAGACCTCCCTTAAAACCCTAGTATTAAAAGTCACCATGCAGCACCCTCCAACAAACACAGTGGGAGAAGTGGGCTAAGAACCACTGGCCACTAGCTCTGGGCCCTAGGCCCTCCCCTTCCCCCACCCGTGGCCACTGCAGTCTTCTGGTCTGGGTGGGAAGCAGGTGCACACAGGGGGGCGGTTCACAGCTGTCCCCTGACTTCAGCCAGGAGCCTTTTGGTTACTGTTGGAAATACAGGCAAAGAAGGAAATTAACTTGAGTGACAGTACTCTGTGAACTGCCACATGCAGAAGAGAGAGAACCCAAGCTCCCCTGTCCCCAGAGGTGCTGCTGCCTGTCACCCACTTTTCAGCTGGCCCTTGGTTCTGTGTGACCCTGGAGGGACAGATCCTGATCTATGGATGCATGGACATATTTTCTAGGCATCTGCTTGTATGGGGGCCCTGCAGCCTCTGGGGTGGGCAGATGCTATGTGACTTGGATTGCCACACGCAGGGGTGTGAGTCCCTATAGCTGCCCCAGGTTGAGGGTGTGGAGGAGAGGACTGGATCTCCACTTGACTTCCTCCGTTGTTGACACAGAGAAACCACCAGCCCCAGGCAGAAGCCACTCTGTGTCCTTTGGGTTTACAGGGAACCTGTGTACAGGTGATGCCCTGCTTTGGGGCCACAAGGTGGGGAGTGGGGCCCAGAGTACAGTGAATGGCTATGGTGGGGACCTGTTCCTTTGGCCCCTAGAGGATGGGGGTTATTGCTAAGCATCTCTGAGGCCACAGAGGTGGGCAGTCTGTACCCACTCCCTTACCTGGTTTTAGAAACTGTGCGTGTCCTGAGCACCCCCAGGTAAGGCACCTAGGCCAGCTGCAGGGTGTTCTTGGCTGCTGCAGGGACTCTGGCATTTCCCAGACATCTCAGGTGGCATGCCCACAAATACAGGTCACTGTACATCCTGCCAGGTGTGCTCACTTTCTGCCCTTCCCACTGTCCATCCCTCAGTGGCAGGGGTCACTTTCTTGGCCTCTGCATTGTATGGAGTACAGAAAGACTGAGCAGGTGTGGTCTTGAGAGCAGGCATGGGGCCTTCTGTCCTGACCACCATCACTGTGTGACCATGTATCCAGAGGGATCCAGAGGGATCTCATATGCAACCTGTCATGTATGCATGCAGTTGGCAGCAATAGGGGACTGCAGTCAACTTTCATGCCCAGGGCACTTCTTGGTGCCCAGTGCATGGTGGCTGTGTGACTTTGTGCCCAGTGAGTGCATATGTGTGTGTGTGGTGTGTCACAGGATATGTGTGCTAAGGCCCAGCCTTGGGGCTGCTGGGATGGCCTGCTCTGGCCTGGGCTGACCAGGAGCAGATGTGGCCTAACAGCCTGTACATTCCTGGGCTGTGACTCAGTCCTGTGGGGAGGGGGTGAGTCACTGGCAGCTTAGGCCCAGCCCCAGTCTGGGCCCTGAACCCCATCCTGGATGTAGACCCCCTCCTAGGAACAAGGTGCAGCCCCCCTCTGGCATTTCTGTGTTGCAGACCTCTGAACCTTAGGCACTGGGGAAGAGAGACCCCCTTGGTACAGGTAGGTCCTGGGGGTCCTGGGGTAGGGGCTGATTTAACCCTTACTGCTCTGGACGTCTGGCTTCTGAAACTGCCCCTTCTGCTGCTGACATAGCTCAAGTGCCCACCCAGGGACATGAGTCATAGCACCAGGCATGGGCACATACGCTTTGTGGGTCCCGGCCCACCCTTGTCACGCATACCCATGCGTGTCCTGAGTTGCTCCCACATGCACATCCGGATTGTGTACATATTTGGGGGTCTCAGCACCCCTTCCTGTGTGTTGTGGAACACAGGCTTGCATGCCTGGCAAATGTGATCCTGTCCTGACTGGGCTGCCAAGCTCCCAGCACCCCCCCCCACGCCTGTGTACACCCAAGTACATCCCCACTTTCCTGTCCACACGAACCTGTCCCTAGTCATCTCAGTGCCCACGAGTCCGAGGCCCACGAGCACACACATGCGCCACACCTGGCAGCACGCACAGTCTGCTCATCCCCCACCCTGGCTCTGGGCCCCGAGGATTGGGGCCAGCTGGGTGACTGGAGTCTACCAGGACGGCCCCACTTTTGCGCCCCCGCCTGGCGGCCGCCAGGTGCACCATCCCAGCCCCGCCTGGCCGGGAGGGGGCGGTAATTACGCGGCCCCGGGGTACCCCACCACCACTACAAGTCTTTCATCCTGGGCCACTCCCGTCCCTGGTCGAGACGCTCATTATCGCCTCCCGCCCGGTCATTAGCCGGGGTCGGGAAAGGACCCAGCGTCCGGCGGGCCCGGCCCCGCGGGGAAGGCGGAGGAGAAGCGGCCCTGCCCCCATCTATATAGCGACGCCTCGCAGAGGGAGGGCGGGGCTGCCAGCCCTGGGGTGGAGTGGGCGAAACCCTCGGGATGGGGGGCGCCCCGTCGGAGACAGCTGGCTGGGGAGGGGGCAGGTTTGTGAAAAAGCCGACGGCTGCGCAGAGCCGGGGAAATGCGGAGATGAAGAGACAGGGAGACTCCCGGCCGAGCCCGAGTCCTCGAGGGGCAGGGGCGAGTCCCAAGCGTCTATACAGGAATAGCAACCCCACTCCGGCCCGGCATAGTCGCGGGGCGAGCTGGGGCAGGCAACAGGGCTCTGAGGTCCCCAAGCCAGGGAGGTACTCGCCCTGCGGGTTGGCCGTCCTGACCCGCGAGGGCTGGGGGCGGTAGAAGGACCCGACACTCCACGCGAGGCCACGCAGCTGGCGATTGCCCTGAAGGGCGGGACCTGGGAGCTGGTCGCAAAAGCTTCAGCCACGCCGACAGCGAGGCTGCGGCGCCCCCTTGTGTCAGCGCCGGACTATGAGCCTGGCCTCGAGTTCATCGTGTAGGGGTGGCAGACGGGGTGAGAAGGGGTCCTCACCTCCTGCAAGCCCCGCACGAGGATAGTGAGTCACGGTGACACGCCGAGACTGATGTACACGCAGACAGGACACCACAGAGGCACAGGCTCGGAGACCGGTACAAAGCTGAGACTCGAGCACCCTGTGGAGGGGCAGAAGCGCAGAGGACAGGCTTCCGCAGTTTCACGTCCACACCTTGCTGGGGACCCTGGACGGCCGTGGGTACTCTCGGGGACCGGCACACAGGAATTGCTGGTAGTAAGCTGAATAACTAGGTGCTGGCAGAATGAGTGAATGAACACAGGGCTCCACACAAAACCAGGAGGAAGCAGGGACTCAGAACTAGAGGCAATGTGGGGGCCCAGAATGACCCCGGAATTGTGACTACAGAGACGCTTCCCATCCCTGAGAAACTATGGCACAAGAATTTCCGGGCCTAGGATTCAGATTGGAAAGGGCGGGCCTGAATTGCTCCGGGGCGGGGTGTGCCAGTGGTCTAGGCTCCTGAGGGTGTGGGTGGCCCCCTCCACACAGCCAGGGAAGCTGGATGCTGATGTCTCTCTGCTCCTTATAATAACAGTCCTGCGTGAGTGGCTGACGCAGCAGCAGGTTGCTGCTGACGGGGAGGCAAGGTGCAGAGGGGGTGGCCATGAGTCATGCAACTGCCGGACTGGGAAGGGGTCCTTGAGCTCTTTGAGGGTACTGGCGACCTTGTCACTGGAGATAGCTGGGTCATTTCGACCTGCTTGAGTCCGAGGCCTGGGGTGGAGCTGGGATTTTTCAGGAAAATGGGGCCTCTTCTTCAATGACCCTCAACTTTCCTGCAGAGTCCGAGACTTTCTGGGGGAGGAGCTGTAGTGTGGATCACTGGTCTGGGCAGACAGAGAAGGATTTACAATCTTCTTCTTCGACTAGGTGGCCTGGGAGTAGCATGAGCTAAGCAGGCCATAAAAGGTCCCCCACCCCAGGAGCAGCCTTAGGGGCAAAGGCCTTTGCAAACTCATCACAGAGGTGCTCTTGGGACATCTAAGGACCAGAGAAGAGATGCCTTCTAAAGGACAAGACACGGGTGGCAGAGCATAGAGGGCCCTGACCTCCGGGTGGGTAGTCAGTAGGTTGTGGTTGTGGAGACCCACGGGATGGCTGTGACTGGGATGCCTGGTAGCAGCGGGGAAGCCAAAGGCAGAGCTGGATTTGGGTATATTGGGGACTGCATGGTGGAGCCACTTGAACATGGGGTGTCGGTTTGGCACATAGACCTGGGATGGACAAATGCCAGGCCAGGGGAGTGTTGGGATGCCTGTGAAGTATCTGCCAGGGATGGAGAGAGTGAGGTCAGGGAATAGCTTAGAGTTAGGGGCGGATGTGGTTGGATTTGTGGGCACACTGAACTGGGGTGTCCCAAAGTGTTGGGATGGAGGAAGAAGTGGAGTTGTGGGGAATATTGGGGCTCACATAAATGGGACTGTCGGTGTTGGGGTTTGGTTGGGTGTTGCGTTTGATTGCATGAAATGGTTCATTCAGGAGCCTTGGAGTTCTGGGAGTCGGGGGTTATCAGCTATATTGGCAAGTAGATAAGGGTTGATGTCAGGATTCAGAGGAAGTTGGGGTATCTGAAGTCCAGGGCTCGGATAGGTATAGGCATCTGGATGAAGTCGATATGTTGGGATTGGAGCGATATGAGGGGGTGGGTGCCATGAGGCAGGAGACCCTTTGTTCCTCGCCGCAGGCCAGGGTACGGGCACACGGAAGTGGGTCAGCCCTGCCCCACTTCCCCGACCACGCCCCCGCGCACGGGGGCGGGAGACTGCGGACTGGGAACATTCCGGCCAATCAGCACGCCCGGCGCCAGTGCTGGGGGAGGGGCGGGGCCCGAGTTTTCCCCGCCCCAACTCATGAATATGAGGCGCGGCCGCAGTTTCAGAAGCCTCGGATTGGCTTACGAGGTTCAAGGGGCGGGTTGGGGGGGCGGGCCCGGCCGCAGCATATATCAGACCGGGCACGGGGCGCCCCCCCCTCACTCGCGCGTTAGGAGGCTCGGGTCGGTGTGGTGTGCCGTCTTCCCGCTCGCGTCAGGGACCTGCCCGACTCAGCGGTGAGGGCCCTGGCGGCACCGACTCCGAGGGGCCCGGGCGGTGGGCGGCCTGAGACGCCCAGGCGAAGCGGGGCCGCGGCGGCACGCCCCTGGGAGGGGGCGGTGCCGGGGCGGGCCCGGGGTGGAGTCCGTCCCTCCGGCGGCGAGGGGCAGCGGGAGACCGGGTCCTGCGTTGGCCTGAGGGCGTTTCCCCTGAGACCCGGGCCCCCGGCTTGGCGGGCCCTGCTCAAAATGGCGGCCGCGAGCTCCAGGCTGCGCCAGCGAAATGGCGGGAGTGCCGAGTGCCCGGATGGAATGGCGCAGGGCGTGCGCGTGGCGCATGCGCCGGGGCT
>NW_025999863.1:708398-718183 GCF_001458135.2 Marmota marmota marmota
GCGGCCTATGAGTCCCGCTCCTCGTTTCTGGACCTTTGGGCAGTGGTCGTCCCCAGCCAATAAATGCTTTGTCCAAGTCGACATGCCCCGCCCCTCTAAGTAGCCGCGTCCCCTAAAAGCCAGGATTCTCGTCACAGCCGAGACTCCGCCCCAGAACGGGGCGGCCTCCATGACGGCACCCTCGGGGCGTCGTACAGTGATCGAAAGCACCTTCCAGTCCGGCCCCTCAGTCGGTAGACAGGCAGTGGCCAGGGTGGGAATCGCCCCTGCCGGGCGCGGGGCGCGGCCAGCGCGGCCAGCCCGCTCGGTGGGCGGGAGGCCCCGCCCGCGGCGCGCCTTGTGGGTGGAGCTAGTCCCGAGGCGGCGGGCCGCGGCCGGGTGTGGGGTCGGGGAGCTCCCCGGAGGGCGGGTCGGCGTGGCGCCTGAAAGGTTGGTGGTGTGTGCCGCAGGCCGCCATGGCGTCCGACGAAGGCAAACTTTTCGTGGGCGGGCTCAGTTTTGACACCAACGAGCAGTCGCTGGAGCAGGTCTTCTCCAAGTACGGACAGATCTCGGAAGGTAAGCGGGCCTGAGCGGCGGCTGCGGGGCCCCGCTGTGGCCTGCTGGGCTCTGACCAGGCCTTCTCTCCTGCCCAGTGGTGGTGGTGAAAGACAGGGAGACCCAGCGATCGCGAGGTTTTGGTTTTGTCACCTTTGAGAACATCGATGATGCCAAGGACGCCATGATGGCCATGAATGGGAAGGTGAGGGCTGGCCTCTGCGGGTCCACGGGCCGAGTGGGAGTTCTGTTTCCTAAGATGCCAGGCACAGGGGTTGACTGCGCTACCCTCTGCTCTCCAGTCTGTGGACGGGCGGCAGATCCGAGTTGACCAGGCTGGCAAGTCATCCGACAATCGATCCCGAGGGTACCGAGGTGGCTCTACTGGAGGCCGGGGCTTCTTCCGTGGGGGCCGGGGCCGGGGCCGTGGGTTCTCCAGAGGTGAGTGCGGCAGTTTGCGGGGCACAGTGGAGTGCGGCTGGTGTGGGCGGTGCTAATCCTCTTTTTGGTTCTGTTTGTCTTCTACAGGGGGAGGGGACCGAGGCTATGGGGGTGGCAGGTTTGAGTCCCGGAGTGGGGGCTACGGAGGCTCCAGAGACTACTACAGCAGGTGAGGAGGTGCAGAGCCTGGCTGGGCTTAAGGGAAGCTGTTGAGGGTTGGTCCTGGGGAGAATGCTCCCCACATGGCATGGCATAAGCTGGCAGGCTGGTAGACAGGAGAGGTGAGGAAGTGGCAGAAGCAGGAGTGGAAGGAGTGCTCAGATCATGGAAGTGGGAGGCCCAGGGAGTATGGCTGGTAGCAGGGGTTTTTTGTTTTTGTTTTGTTTTTCATTTTTCTTATGCTAGTGATGGAACCCAGATCAAGGCAAGCGCTAACAGCCCTGAGATGGCAATTTTTGACAATAACCAAGTTTGCTCTGCTTCTCCTAACATGGGCAGCTGGTTTGGGAGCTGGAGCTCTATCGGTATAGGCTTGAGCTTAAGTAGTCAAGGTGTCCTTTAGCACCCATGTATCTCTTCCCCACAGTCGGAGTCAGGGTGGTGGCTACGGTGACCGGAGCTCAGGTGGTTCCTACAGAGACAGCTATGACAGTTACGGTAAGTCTTGCTCCAAGGGTACCACACTCTGTGACTGTGGTGGGAGCTCAGTAAACCCTGGCGCCCTCCAACTTAGGCTCCATGCTCAGACCTTGTCACTCTGCTTGTCCGTAAGGAACAAGTCTGTCCTTTCAGCTGTTTCTACTGTAGAACACAAAAACCAGTCAGTGACCAAAGGAAAGGGAGTGTGAGGGAGCCGCCGTGCAGTCCAGCATAGGTGCATGTGTGCCGCTGCGGCCTCCCTCCCCTGGCTGTGGGGGGTGGTTGCTCCCGAGGCCCTCCGGTCTGGATGGGAGTGGATGCTGCATCTTGCTGCGTGCTTCAGCGCCTTTACACTGTGCCTGCTTCTTGTCCTCAGCTACACACAACGAGTAAAAATCCTTCCTGCTCAAGATCGTCCTTCCAATGGCTGTGTATTTAAAGATTTTGGGAGCTTCGCTGAATCGTTAATGTGTAGTGAACACACCTCCTTGTATGCCCACTTTTGTAGTCATTTCAGTTCTGATCTTGTCAACCCAGCCTGACTGCTTCTGACCCCCAAGATGGCCTCATTACTAGACTTTTCTTTTTTAAGGAAGCGCTGTCCGTTTTTAAAGGTTTTAAAAACGTTTTGAAAAGCACTTCAGATTTTATTTTTTACCATGAGCCATGGGTTTTTAAAAAACACTTGCAGGGGTTGTGTGGTTTTTGTTTTTGCAGTGCTGGGGTTGGAACCCAGAGCCTCATGCATGCAAAGCAAGTGCTCTACCACTGAGCCACACCCCAGCCCTGTTGTGTGGGTTGTTGGTTACTGGTTTTTTTGGTTTTGGATTTTTTTGGTTGTGTTGCTTTTTTTGTTTCTTTTTAGTGGGGTCACCCGGCGAAGTTGGGTGCCCCATCACTTCTCTGAGATCACGTGGACTCTGACTCCGCTCTCTGTCGGAAGCTGAGCAAGCTGAGGCTTTTCCAACTCTGTGTAACGTTTCTGAGTGTAGCGTGATAGGACACTGCCCCGAGCGGCTGCACAGGCTGCCCTGGAGCCCCGCCTGCACGCTCATCTGTGCTGTGTGCGCCCCACAGTAGAGGTGCAGGTGTCCCTGCAGAGGTTCTTGAAGATGTTTATTTATATTGTCCTTTTTTACTGGAAGACGTATGCATACTCCATCGATGTTGTATTTGCAGTGGCTAAGGAATTCTTGTACGCAGTTTTCTTTGGCTTTACGAAGCCGATTAAAAGACCGTGTGAAACGAACCTTGCTCTGACAATTTCCCTTTCATTGCACAACACACGCTGTGCTGCGGCTCTCGCAGTCAGACCTGAGCAAGCACAGCGCAGCTGGAGCACAGCGCGCATAGGTCTGCGGGCCCTAGCTGAGGCCTGAAGGGAGCTAGAGGAGGAAGGCAGGGTAAAATGACCCAGTCGGGCCTTGTGGACAGCTGAAAGCCACCTCCCGTTAGGAGAGCCAGGTGGGTGACGGGAGGAGCAGCTCAGCCCGCAGAGCGCCCTGGTGCCTCTGGTGATGGCAGCCGCCGGAGGGCTCGATGGGGTGGGCACGTTAGCAGGGACAGCCAGCGCTTGGACACCTGACCGGACGGCCTTAGCCTAGCAGCAGGGCAGAGAGGGACAGCGCAGTGGCCTGGTGACCACAGACTGGGCTGGTTAGCTAGCTCTGCCTGCCTCACGAGTTCTGAGCGTTCTCTGCTAGCCTATGAAGCTGCAGCCCTCGGAGGACAGACGTTGTGCGCCCACAGAACCTCCGAGACCAGCGGCTCCCTGGGCTAGCGCGCAGTGCACTAGCCTGTACTGAGGTAACGCGTCCGCGGTCCGCCTCCCTCCTAGAGCTCGAGTCCCGCACCACCGGGGACGGTTCCGTGGACTGCTTTTGGTTTTCCTTTTTTATTTTCAAGTCAAGCTAGAACTAAAGTCAGGCCTGGTCGTCGGCCCCGGCCCTCTGCGGCCCTTTGGGTCCTCTTGCTCTCCCCACCCCTGTGTAGGACTTGTGCGTTGGAGCCTGCCCCTTCATTCTGGGTTCTCCTGATTGACTTCCCCTAGAAAGGTGAGAAGCGCCTGTCCTTCCCCGTGGCCCTCGTCTCTGTTGTGCCTCTGGGGCACTCTGGAGCTGATCTCTGGAAGGACCCTCATCACATCGGTGGTGATGTCCCTTCTGATCATCATCCAAGCAGTCTTGTAGTTCTTGGTGGAGAGCCTTCACCTCCTGACTGCGTATGCCCATTCACTATATCTGTCTCTCCGTTTCTCTGGTATGGCCACCGGCAGGCAGGCAGGGGCTTGGGCCCACAGTCCTCCCTTTAGGGCACTGGTGGACTCTTAACTCTGCTCCGGGACTCTCTGTCAGTAAACTGGGAGCCGGAACATCATCATTTTCTTGTGGTCTTGGCACAGGGGAGGTGGGGGTGAGCTGAGGAATGTGTTCACTTGCTGTTGCTGCAGTGACAGTTTTTATTTTCCCCTGAGGGAGGATTGAATGCAGGTGTACTTTACAAGAGAGCTACCCCCAACCCTTTTTTAAGTTTTGAGACAGTGTCCAGTTGCTTAGCTAGGCTGGAACTTGGAATTCTCCTACCTCAGTTGGGATGACAAGCGTGTGCTACCACATCCAGCCGTACGAAAGCATTTAGTAATAATCCTCATGGCTTTTACAATGTGAAGGTAGCAGACATGATTGGGCTGGATGCAGCAGGACTCTGGGGGTGGGAACGGGCACAAAAGTGAGGGCCAGGGGCCAGACGGAGAGAGCAGAGACAGCCACTGAGTGTGTCTGGACCATGTGCAGGTTGAAGAAACCACAACGGAGAAGGTATGGGCTCCTGGCCAACACCGAGGACCCCACCGAGATGGCCTCACTGGACAGTGGTGATGAGGAGACGGTCTTTGAGACAAGGAACCTGAGATGGTAGGGAAGTCCCCCTTTACCTCCAGGGAACCCAGTTAAGGCCAAGCTGAGCTGGAGACTTGAGAGAAATAGCAGGACTGGGGGGTGCAGGCAACCCATGGGGCCATTGAACCAGTCACCGGGACATTGATGCTCAGGCCACCACCCCCTTGGGCAACCTCGCTTTCTCTCCAGGTTTCCATTTCCTTCTCTTTAAGATGGGAAAGAGGGTTGGGGATGTGGCCGGGTGGTAGCATACACCAGGCTCCCATTTCCAGCATGGCAAAAGTAAATAAATAAAGAGAGGTGGGGAGACTGCCACACTGACCATGGGCCCCACATTGATTAATAAGGTCAGCATTCAAGGTGGAGGGTTGTGGCAGGCTCATGGGCAGCATTTGACAGGACCAGTCTTGGAGATCCAGGCAGAGGGATCGTGGGGGCAAAAGCCGGGGAGCCAGAAGGGAGTACTGCTTGCATGGGGACCCCTCCTGCTGGAACTGGACAGACATGGAGGATTAGGAGACCAACGGGCAAAGCAACGTGGAGCATGATTCTGTTTTCAGATCCCCAGAAGGGAGGCAGACTTAAGCCTGGCAGCCCCTCTGCAGTGTCTTCTACCACCCCCTCTTGGAGGAACCCCTTCCAGCAAGGGGGCGTTTGGGGAGGGTGCACCTGGTGGGCTGCCCTCCTTTGAGCACAGCACACCTCACCTCCCTCTCTTCTCTCGCCTTCCAGATGCTGAAGGGGGCAGGCGTTCTCATGGGCCACAGGGGAAGGGCGAGAGACAGCCCAGCTGTGTCCTCGGGCTTTGGTGCCACCCAGCACTCTGGTCGGAGCCTGCGCAGCCTGTCCAAAGCCTGCTTGATCCCAACCTGGACAACAGGGCCTTACCTCCCCAGATGCTGCCTTAGCTTGGCAAAAGGAAGTATGTTGAAACCTGAGGGTCCCCAACCACCACTGGGGACTCTTGAGGTCCCCCAGCTTGACTTGTACCACACCCTACACCCTTCCCGCGTGGAGATGTGGCAGCCCTGTACTGAGGCCTGATGGGCAGATGGACTGAGGGGTTGGTCTCAGAGCATGTTTGTGCTGAGCTGGGGACAATAAATGAGGCATTGGCTAATATGTCTGGCGTCCTCCCTGCCTTGACTCCAGGTCTCGGTGCCCAGGTGTGGTGGGTGAAGGATGGGGATCTCTGCTCCAGGATTCCCTTGGCTATGCCACCTATAGCCTGGGGTTTAAGAGCCATGCATCTCAGTCTTCTAGCACCTTGGGGGAGTTCCAGAGGAGTCCTGGTGTGGTGGCTGAGCCGCCTGAGGCCCATGTGCCACTCCTCATCATGCCCCTGTATTCCCATCCCCAGCTAAGGACAGGCAGAGTCCAGGTCTCCTTAGAGATGAACCTGCCCCACTGGCTGAAGTCCTTTTCACCATGTGACGTGGGATTGCCACCAGGTGGCAGCCTTGTGCTAACTGGCTGTCCCCTGGCTTTCCAGGAGCAGAGCTGTCTTGGGGAAGCAGGTCCTGTGGGGCTGTTTCTCACACCTCTTCCTGAGCCCCCTCCTCATGTGCACCACTGCAGCACAGAGGAGCATCCCCTGCCCTTCCCATCTGCTTGCCTGCCTGGTCCTTCTCTGCTCAGCCACCGCCCCCAGGATGCTCTCCCTGACTGCACCACCAGTTTGTTCTGGCTCCTTGGGTGGGCTCCTTCAGGGAAGGTTGGGAGGCAGCAAGGGAGGCCAGAGCACCGGGGAGTAGCTGACACAGTTGGGAGTCTTGGGCAAGCCCTGGCTACTGCTTCATGTCTGTGTGGGTCTGGCACAGAGCCCCGTGCCCTTGTGTCTCTGCAACTGTTCCCTTCACTGTGATCAGCTCTTGTCTCTGCGTCAGACCCCGTGGGACACATTTTTAACAGGCATGAAGTCTGTCCTGGCCCCCCACCCTGTGATCTGCACCCCTCTCCCAGAGCTCTGAGCCATTTCTCAAGCTTCAAAAAGCACATTAATTACTCTAATGAGGTCAGGAGAGACCCAGCTCATCCAGAGCCGGGGAACACCACCCCTTCCCCCGCCTGCTGCCTCCCCTGCTGGGTGGAGGGTGAGCACCGCCCGTCTGTCCCTGTGCCTGTCAGCCCATCAGCCGCCACCCCCAGCATTAGTGTGAAGTAATTGGCAGCCCCCGCCAAGGTTAATGCACTATTAGCTGAGAGTCATCCACGGCTAACAGCCAGGAGAGGGGCCTGCAGTGCCAGCAGAAGGGCCTGGACCCCTCAGCCTGAGGGGAGCAGAGGGGCTCCCAGCACTGCTGCACTTCGAGTGTGCAAACACTTGCACATGTAGGTGCAAGGCAGGCTGTGGAAAGGGAGCCTGGGACTCGGTTATGTGTGCAGGGGTCACGGCCCCTACCTTCACAAAGTGTGGCTGTGTGGATGCTAAGCCCTGAGCCAGACCTGAGGTCTCTGGCATGGTCGCTGCTCCTCTGAGAAACGCCTCTGTTGCTGTTACGATTACACAAATCTCTGGGCCTCAGCCCCATGTATAACTGCACACTCCTGCATGACACCCAGGAAGTTCTGGACACAGTCGTCCCACTGGAGGGTGGGTGTCACCATGGGAGAGTGGTGTGGAGGGGGTGAAGCGGGGAGGATGAGGAGGGTGGGAAGTACCAGAGGTAGGGTGGCAGTTGAAGTCCCCTCCCCCCTCCATGGCTGACAGTGGGGATTGCTGGAACCTTAGGATCCACACTGAGATTCGGGGCCTGACTGGACACAAGTGGCATTTTAATCGGCAGGAGGAAGGGACACATCTAGACTCCCTGACCCCCAGTGGGTACACTGGGCTGGGTACAGACGCTGTCCACAAAAGTGCCCCTTCCACAGGTGCCCTGCTGGACTTGCTAGTGCTGCCTGGCAGAGCTGGGGCTTCTGAAACTGCCCCAGCTGGAGCTGACGGTGGGTCTGGTCCACTTGATTCTGTGATGAGACTTATCCAGGCTTGTGGCCTTGGATGGCTGAGGGCTGCTGGTCTGGGTCCCATGCCCTGCAGCCTGGCCCTGTGGGTGAGCCAGGGGCCCAGGGGCCCAGGCTGGGTCTGGATAGGAAGACCTTCCCCCAGTGTCCAGCAAACACCTGGGCCCAAGAATTCACACCCAGGTGGATGGGGGTGGGCCCCCATCAAAGTCCCTGTACTGGGTCTGGGCTGGTGGCTGGCCCCTAACCCTGGATAACTCCTGACACGGACCCTTGTCCATAAAGTGAGCCTGACCCCTGACCCTTGACTCCAAGGGAAAAGTCCAGAGTGGCCCCTTAACCTGGCTGACCACTGGCTAGCTGATTCTCCAGGCTGAGGCAGCCCCTGCCCAGGAGGGAAGAAGACTTTGGGGTTCCCCTGGCAGGGCAGGGTCCCCTGGAACAGCCTTAAGGGGGCAGGCTTGGAGCCCTCCCTCTCCTCCCGGCCAGTTCTCAGGAGTGCCTGGCGGGCACAGGGAGGTTGAATGGGGGACGCGCCGCCTTTGTTCCTGTCCCTGCTTGGGCTCTGACCTTGAGAGAGACAAGAACAGAGGAGAGTGAGCTTCTGCTCAAATCCGCTCGGCGGTGGCGGCTCCCCACCCGCCTTGGTGGCCCCTGCATGCAAATGAGCAGACCCAGGCCTTTGCCCAGGGTCCTCTCCTCTGTGCCCTTGTGGTTCTCCCCATGCAGGTCAAGGCCTGCTGGGTCTGACAGACCAGACTGCCTGTCCACCGCCTCCCCAGCAGGGCGGCTCCTGTCTTGGCAGGGGGGCTTTGGGAATGCCCACCTTTGCCAGCAGAATGCCCCTGGGCCCTCTGTGTCCTTCCTGTGTTCCAGCCACACCTCCACTCAAGACACCCTCTCTGGGAAAGGCCACCTCTCTGCTCCCCAGTGAGCCAGACCATGCCAGGCCCCCAGGACACCTTTCTGGGGGTCAGGGTGGTTATAACCCCACACTCTCAGTGAAGGCCCTTTCAGGTGACCCCAGACCTGCCTCAGCCACCACCTGTGGCGGGGTCCCTATCTTCCCCTATCCAGCCACCTGGGCCAACCTGGGGCCTTCAAATTGGATCATCTGTGGTTGGGTCAGGGGACAGGATCTCAAGCCCAGAACACCCAGAACTGACTGGCTGAGCTCTCCAGAGAAGGAGAGCCTTGTCCTTGCAGGTGGGACAAAACAGCCCCCACCCAGGGCTTGGACAGGAAGCCAAGGGAAGGAGAGACTTCCAGGTCGGGACCAAGGGTGGGCTGTGTGGCCTGCGGGAAGGGGGCAAGGAAGGAGCTCTGGGGCCATGTGACAAAACCCTACACACACCACAGGCTTGTGGTTGCGGGTCCATTTGCCGTCTCCACGCTGCTGGGTCCAGGTCAGTTCCCTGCTCTCCAGATCTCAGAGTCCCTTGAGGAGTCTGGATAGTCCCTCACACTGGGGCCTTCCAGGGTCCAGATGGCTCCCAGCGTGGAGCCCCCAGCCCTGCAGTGTCTACAAACCTGAAGTGAAGCAAACCTGAAGAGGTAGAACCTGCTGGAGGCCACTGGCCCATTCTAGCTGCACCTGGTGACAGCGTCCCCTCCATAAGCTCAAGAGTTTGGCCAGAAAGGCTGTGGTAGGAATGAGAGCAGAAGCAGATGACAGACCCCTGGTTTCTCCAGGAAAGGGAGAGGTCCCTCTGAGGTCCCTGAACAGGCTGGACCCTGGGGCTTTTGCACAAGCGGTGCCCTCTACCAGGACCTCCCTCCCTGTCCTGCTGTGTGTTGACTTATTTGCTGTTGGCCTGGATCTCATTCTCAGCTTCTGGATACCATCCCGAGCTGCTCAGAGCCCAGGATCTGGACCACCTACTGTGTTCCTAACATCCTTAGGTATCTACTGGATGTGTTGTACACGCCAGAGAAGGAACAGGCTCCAGGTTCAGAGAGAGGAAGCTTGAGGCCCTGGGAAAGGCAGCAGAGGACGCTGCGGACTTGAGTCCACTGGACTCCAAAGCGCTCAGAGTTGTCCGGGTCTGATTCAGGACTTTTATGACCAGTTGATGTTTGAACCCCTGGTGAGGGCGCGCCTCGCACCTCTTCCGTGGCTCGGGGTGGGGCTCTGCAGAGGGCCCGCTGCAGTGCACGGAGGGGCTAGAGCCCTGTGTCCCCGTCCCGGTCCCCGCCGGCGGCAACGTTGGCCCCGGAAACCCCCCCCGCAGAGTTGGGGTCATTGCAGCGGGACCCTGTGGATCCAGCAAAACGACGCGGGCCGTTTCGCGGTCTGGCCAGGGCCTG
>NW_025999863.1:723472-730284 GCF_001458135.2 Marmota marmota marmota
CGGCTTCAAGCGCTGGGAGTGCAACCGACCCACGGCGCCCGGGGGCCCGCTCAAGTTCTCGGAGAAGTTCCAGCTCTTCACGCCCTTCTCGCTGGGCTTCGAGTTCCGGCCCGGGCAGGAGTACTACTACATCTGTGAGTGGCCGCGGCGCCCCCCCGCGCAGCAGGGGCAGGCGCCACGTTCTCCTTGGCGCTGGGGGTCTCACGAAGACGCTCATCGCCATTAGCGGTGGTCTCTGTGGCCGGTGTTGCTTTCCACCACGTGTCTCATCTGCACCTCCAGCCGAGGAGCCTCTGGGGTGGGGCAGAGGCGCTGACCTGGCTGTGGGCACGCCCCCGGGAGTCACGGGCCTGGCCCGTCACTGGTTCCCAGGCTGGGGCAGGGGCTCAGCCACACAGCACAGGCTTAGCATCTGCCAGACCCTGGTTCTGTCCCCAGCCCCACGAAAAAGACAGACGGAAACAAAAAGAAGGGTTTCTAGAGCACCTGCTGAGCCGGGCAGCCCACTGCCCCGGGGAACAGGGGTTGGGACCTGGCTCCATTATGTGGCTACACCAGTTTTTTGCTGATTGACGCAAGAGAGTCAGTGTCCATGATTTTTGGACTTCACCTTATGCTGGGCCAGAGTCAGGCCCAACAGGACAGGGACACACACAGCCTCAGGCTCTGGGATCAGGTTGGGCAGAGAGGGCAGCCCTGGACATGTGCAGGAGGACTGTGGGAAGCAGGGCTTTGTGCCTGGGGCTTGGATGTAGACTGGGAGTTTTGTGAATGGATTCCCCATCTGGGGTCAGGGGCTGTTCAGCCCCGGGAGAGCTCAGGCACCCGGAGCCTGCCGCCCACTAACTCTCTGGCTTCCCTTCCAGCTGCCACACCTCCTAACGCTGTGGACCGGCCCTGTCTGCGACTAAAGGTCTATGTGCGGCCCACCAGTAAGTGCCCAGGGAGCCAGCAGGACCCAGGTCCCTCCACCCACGGGACCTGTGAGTGGTCCAGAGGGCCTGGTTGGGGTGGTCCTCACTCGGCCCCTGGAGTCCATGGCTGAAGCCATGGCTGGGCAGGCCCCGCCCCGAGCCTCCGCGTCCCCATGTGCAAATATTTCAGACGTCCGTGGCCAGGCCCCCCTGACGGTGCCGTCTCCTGTGTCCCCCAGACGAGACTTTGTACGAGGCCCCCGAGCCGATCTTCACCAGCAACAACTCCTGCAGTGGGCTGGCTGGCTGCCGCCTCTTCCTGAGCACTGTCCCTGTGCTCTGGAGCCTCCTGGGCTCCTAGTCCTGGCCTGAAGGATGCCAGCCTCCTGGGACGGCCCACCTGGACTGCCCAGCCTCGGCTTTCCCCACCTGGCCACGGCTGCTCTGAGACCAAATAGAGACGCTGCTTCTCCCTCCATGGTGCTGCCTGCCAGGAGGGGCCAGCCAGGATCCCTGGTGCCCCTGGGGAACCAGGTGTGGGCACAGCCCCTGACCGAGCCATCTCCTCTAGGGGCACCTGGGAGCCCTGGTGCCGATCCTTGTTTTCTCAGTGTATGTTTTACGGTTGGGTCAGAAAGACTGAAATGTCTAATTTAATTTATTCCCTGCTGTGGCCAGTGAGGGGGAAGAAAGCAGAACTGGTGGGCGGGTCCCTGCCCAGGGAGGAATCCAGGGACACCAGGTCTGGTCACCTCTCCACTCTGCACCCCATTTGCTGGGTCCTGGCTGGAGCCACCCCCGCAGACCAGCGAGTCTGAGCCAGAAGAGTGCATGGTCCGAACCCCGACTTGTGGCCCAGGGGCTCCCTGCCAGCTCCTGATGACCCTCCGGGGTCAGGGCCTTCCACCAGAGGACCCCAGCAGGCCCGCTCCCTGGCAGGACCTCTCCAAGGCTGAGAACGTGCTAGATTTCTGTAAATAGAGCTGGCGAGTGTGTGCTGTGATCATTTTAATGTATTCCTGAGGATGGGCCCGCAAGACCTTTGTTTCCAGCCCTTTGTTGGGGTCTTTTATTTCGGCGGAGGGTGGGGGGACTTTTTAGAATAGAGGCAACACTTGGCAATAAGCTCATTTTGTCTGTGGACCCCCCCCCACCTAATAATGTTTCTGAGGGAAAAAATGAATGGAACAGAGGAGGACCACTACCAAAAAAGGCAGCCCCTCCCCAAAGACGGTTTAATGAAGGAAACGAGGCGTTTATACAGATTTCGTATTTCTACCGCCCTTCCTGGCTGTGTTTTCTATATATTATATAAATATATATTGTGTATGGTGCCGGAGGCCGGCTCCGAGGCCCGGGGACGCGAGGGCTTTTGTAGGGCTGGAGGGTGAGGGCGGAGGCACTGCCAGGCCTGGAGCTGGCACTGGGGCTCCTTCCCATCCCAATTGACTTTGGATTCTGTATTTTTTTATAATAAAATGCATAAACCCCAAAGGTGTGCCCGTCTGGGCTGTGGACCCCCTGTGGAGCGCTTTACCTCGGGGACCGGGAGGCGGGCCTGAGGTTGCCAGGGAAACGGGGGTGTCCTGGCACATCGGGACCCCGAGGGAACCCGCAGTCACAGTGGAGCCTCGGGGGTTCCTGCGTTGGTAGGGCTGGCCCTGGGTGTGCGCGTTTCGGGACGCACCTGTGGACCTCAGTTTCCCTCGCTGGGAAATGGGGACCGCCACCCGCCCTCTGGATCAGCCAGGTGGACGGAGGGCTTGTACCTGGCTGGCCCTACACAACAGGAGTCTGTGGGTGCCCATCCCAACACCCCTGTGCACACAGGAGGCCCTGCCTTTCCCCAGCTCTGGACCCCCCTCAGAATCCATTCAGACTCTCTGAGACTTCCACTGCTGAGCTGTGACTGTGACTCAGTTTCCCCACCAGCCCCGACCAGGCCGGGTCTGCTGTCTGAGCCCCGGGCCCAGGGAATGAGGCACAGAGGCTGCTGGTCTCCGGCTGGCAGGTGGCCCTGCTGAGGGGCTGCAGTCCTCGCAGCCCACTGCCGCCTGTCTCCCACCCGCGGGACGACAGCTTCTTGGGCACAATTAACCTAGAGGGAACGTTCTCAGCCCATTAATGCAGCCGCGCTGGGCCGCGACGGGGTCTGCCTCCTAATGAGGCGGAGCTGGGCACAAAGGGCCCTGTGTGCACCACCCTGCCCCTGCCCAGCACACCAGGGGCACAGACGCCGCCCACTCTGAGGACCCTGGGGTGGCCCAGGGATCCCCCACAGCACAGAGGAGGACCCCAGGCTCAGGGAACCCGGACAGCCCAGCCCGGACCCGGGAGACGCAGGGTCGTGGCAGTCTCAGCCCGTTCATCCACGGCAAGGGGACTTCCTGGGTTCCAGGACAGCCACAGGCTTGGGCCTCCAGCTCCTCTAGTTCTAGAACATTCCGTCGCCCCAGAAGGAAGTCCTTCCTCAGCTCGGCACCAGGTCTACGTCCCATCTCTGGTCTCCTGTCCTGGACTCTCCTGTCACTGGGTCACATGCTGTGGCCTTGTGTGTCTGGTTCTGAGCACGAGGTCCTCAGGTGTGGCCACGCTGCAGTGGGTCACCTGGCTCCTGCCCTGGCCGAGGACACTCCAGCTGTGGATGGACCACCACTTGTGTCCCCATTCATCCATCTGTGGACACTTGAGCTGTGTCTGTCCGTAAGCCATTAATGAGAATGTCATTATCTTTATTGTCATCAAGCGAGATTTCACAGGAGGTGATGCTGAGCCGGTCAGTGGGTGGATACAGCTGCAGAGATTGTGTCCCCCGCCGCACCCACAGCCCTGCTCTCCCTCATCCAGGTGGAGGGGAGACACCTCCAGACCCCAGCACCTCCTGTCAATCACAGTCACAGCGCAGGCCCTCGGCCTGGGCCCAAGGAGCAGCACCTGCCCACAGCAGGGCTTCCCCGGGGACTTGTCAGCCCCAGCATCTGCCGCAGGCCCTGGACACTCCCCTGCACCGGCACCGTACACCCTAGGGTGGCCTGGGTCTCTCGGGAAGGTCCCCTGACTCAGCACCTGCCACTTACCACTGCCCTGCTGACCACGGTGTGCAGCCAGAGGCTGTGGTGGGAAGTCCCCCCAGGCGTGAGCAGCGAGCCTGCCCAGGCTGGGCCCTGGACCGCCATCCGCATGCCGGTCCTGGGCAAAGGCCTTTCTGGGCTGCAGGCTCCAGAGGGAAGCAATTTCTCTCCTGCGGCCCATTACTGCCGCCTGGGCGCCCACAGACAGGGGCCGGAGCTGCAGGGGAGCCTGGGTCGCAGCCCCCCCCTCCGTCAGCTGTCCCCCAAGTGAAGAGCTGCCCCGGCCCCGCCCTCTGGCCCCTGCAGCTCTGGTGGAGGACCCCCCTCCCCAGCACCGTCCTCCCGGCCCTTCTTGCCCCCAGACCCCAGGCCAGAGGGAGCTCCTCCACTGCCTCCCCAGCCCACCAGGGCTTTCCTCGGTGGGTCCCCGACTCCCTGATGTGAAGCCACACCCCCTCGACGCAGTGTTCTTCTTTATTTATCTATCCCTTCAGGCATGCCCTACTGTTTTCCTTTTTTATTTCATTTCCATTTTATTTCATTTCTTGTCTTGTCCACCACTGTGGACAAGGTGTCTGTCTGCTCCCCGAGGGCCTGGATTTGGGTCTGGACCACTGGTCTCCAGCACCCACAGGATGCCTGTACACAGTAGGTGCTCAACAGATGCTCACTGACTGCATGTGTCTATCCATGCATGCAGAAGCTACATGCACAGAAAATAAAATGCCAAATGAAAATTGCGTCTCCCAGGGGTGGGGATCGTGGCTCAGGGGTAGAGTGCTCGCCTAGCACTAGCGGGCGGGACCCAGGTTCGATCCTCAGCACCACATAAAAATAAAGGCATTGTGTTGTGTCCATCTACACCTAAAAAATAAATAAATAAATAAAAAGAAAATTGCATCTCCCATGTCAAGATCAGTGTCCCCAACAAGCATTTAATGAGCACTTACTGTGTGCAGATAGTGCTGGGTCTCCCTTCCATCTGGACATCACAGCAGTGGTCTCTGGCCCCAAATCAGGGGGACTTTAGGCCATGAGGCAAGACCATGGTGTTGGGGACCCCGTTCAGGCTGCAGGTGGCCAGGTGATCACTATGGACCACTGTGAACTGAGTTCACAGCCCCGGAGACCTCAAGGAGCCACAGATCACCTAAGGTGTCATAAGCTGGAATTCCAGTGGTGGCAGCCAGGCTGGTGTGGCAGCAGGAACAGGGGGGGGTCGCAGGAGACCCTCCTCCTCAGTCTCCCTGGGACGGGAGCTTCCCTGGGGTATCTAGGAGGTGCCAGGCCTCTGGGCCTCTCCCTGAGCCTTGGCAGATGGACGGTTCCCTCCGCCCTGATAGCCCCACCTGCTCTGTGCTGCAGCAGGCAGGGGCCTCTGAGGCCAGAGACAAGGGAACCCTGTCCCGGTCTCCCAGGGCTGCCCACTCCATCGATCCAGAAATGGAGGCTGAGAGGCCCAGGAGCAATCGATTGGCCCTAGTGGACAAGGTGGCCAGGAGGGAGGGGCACTGAGTGGGGCGCCCATTCACCCCTGCAGCTAGGGAGACTGAGGCCCTCCCAGGCCCACAGGTCACTGGGGCAAACCCCGGTCAGGAGTTGGATCTGAGCTGGGCAGAGGTAGATGGAGGATGAGGCTGGGGGCCTTCATTCCTCTTCCCCAGGAAACATTCAGGACAGTCCTTCCAGGCACCTCGGGCAGCGTCCTGCCCCCACTCATCTCCCTGCAGATATCGGGGGGGGGTTAAAGCTCCACCCCATGCCGCCCACCATGGTATGTGGGGTCTGGGGTGCTCACTGCCCGGCCCCTGGGGGGAGAGAAGACTTCAGACAACCCAGTGGCTGCGTCAGGAGGCAGAGGGAGGTGTGGGTACGGCTGTCCATCGTGGGGGCCGTCTTGCCCTTCACTATCGATTCCCCTGCCTCAGACGGGCTGCGATGTTGGATCGGAGGGAAGTGAGGCAGGCAGCAGGTGCACTGTCCAAGCCTGAAGCAGGGCTGTGGGCAGCAGAGGCAGAGAGGCCCTCTGGGTGGCCGGCGGGCCGCACAGCCCGAGGCTGATCTCCCCCAGGCTCCAGCCGGTTTGCTGCAGAAGGCCTGGGAGCCTTCTGCGACACTCCTGGACTCGGGGTGCAGCAGGCGCAGAGTGCCCGCTGTGGGGGTAGCCTGAGGCTGAGGTGACCCCTCACCCTCCAGTTCCCCTACGGGGGGGGGCTGGGACAGGAAGGCCTGCCCCTCTGGGCACCTGCACTCCCACCTCTGAGGGGGTCCTCCCCCAGGCCGCACCTTCCCCCTTGCGCCTCCCGCCTGGCCACCTAGGGCTCTGTTCCCTGCGCCGCCCGAGAGGCCACCCTCCCCTCCGAGGTCCCAGCTCTGCTAGAACATAGATGCAGGCTGGTCTCTGAGGGCCTGGGCAGGCTGGTCTTCCACCTCCCGGCCTTGGTGGGCCAGTCTCAGTCCAGCTCAGACTCTCCTCTCGGAAGGACCCTGAGGGAGAAGGGGAGTCTGCCCTTTGGGGCCTCAGTTTACCCATCTGCAACCCGGCAGACCCATTTGAACGATAAGGAGGCCGAGACCAAGGGACAGGAGGGCCCAGCCCCAGGCCGCACGTGGGAGGCCGCTGGTGTCGCTGCGATGGTGAGTGTCAAGAGGCGGCCTGGCCACTCGGTTTCCTGCTGCAGAAGCCTGAGAAGACGCTGGCTGGCGAAGGGTCTGCAGGACTCCAGGAGCTACAGAGCCCAAGGGGGCGGGAGCCCGGAGGACAGTCCAGTGGACGGCTGAAGCGGGAGCCCAGGATCACAGGAAGCGGGCCGTAACCCCGGGAGCC
>NW_025999863.1:732753-780732 GCF_001458135.2 Marmota marmota marmota
AGGCGGCCTGGCCACATGCCTGGTTGCCCCCGCCCGCCCCCCAGGCTGCGCCGGAAGCAGCCCTGGAAGCCCACGTCCTGGGGCTCAACATGGCCTCCCACCTCCAGCACGGCCCAACGGCTGCCCCTTTCTGAGATACAACTTGTGGAAGTCCGGCTGGTCCTTCCGTCCACCTGGCAGGGCCTGCTGGGGGTGAATGAGGACAGTAATGTCCAGGCTGGCAGGCACTGCCCCATGACTCAGGGAGGAAAGGTGCAGTGACTGGACCCACAGTGGGGGCCATGTCCTCCTCAACAGTGGCGGCCAGCAGCTCTGGACCTCTGGTCCTAGAAGCCCCAGCTGGATGCTCCAGCTGCAGGTTAAGATTCTCCTCCGTGCGGAGCATTCGCATGCTTCGATGCCCCTGCGCTCCCCGGCGACCCCATGTCTTTTCCACCCTGCCGAGCTGTTCCCCACGATCAATTTTAATTTGGCCTGGTCTCTGCCTCTGCAGTCTGAACCTCCTGGGGGCTGCGGCTGGGCGGGTGTCTGTGGCTTCCTGAGCCTCGTGTCCAGTGATGGAAAACTCCTGCTGCTCTTTCCTGGGCCTGGGCTTCCGGGCATTGGATGGACCAGCCGGCGGGGCAGCCCAGGGCCAGCTCTTCCCACTTGAGGCCCAGTGGGGGTCCAGGCGACAGTCAGGCTGGCGTCAGTCAGGGCCAGCAGTGTAGGCAGGGGCGAGAGTGGGCCTGTGGGGTAATGGGGTGAAGAACAGGTAATGCAGGGGGTCACGGGGAGGGTGGAGGAGCCTGGTGACAACATTTCTCTGTTAGCAAAATGGTACAGTGGCCACACAGTCATGCCCGCAACTCAGGAGGCTGAGGCAGGAGGATGGCAAGGGCAAGTCCAGCCTGGGCAATTTAGGGAGACCCTGTCTCAAAAAATAAAAAGGACCGGGCGCCGTGGCACATGCCTGTAACCCCAGCGGCTGGGGGGCGCTGAGGCAGGGGGATCGCAAGTTCAAGGCCAGCCTCGGCAGTGGCCAGGCGCTAAGCGACTCAGTGACCCTGTCTCTAAATACAGAATAGGACTGGGGTTGAGTGCCCCTGGGTTCAATCCCTGGTACCAAATAAATAATAAATAAAAGGGCTGGGGTGTGGCTGTGGGTGGGGCGCTCATCCGTCCCTAGTGCCTTCCCCCAGACGGACAGCCGTCATTGTGCTTGCTCTGTGCCAGCCCCTGTGGGCTCCACCAGTCCTGTGCCCTGGAGCCAAGGCTACCCCTCATCACACTTCACACAGGAGGTCACCACCAAGGTCACCAACTTGGCTCTGGCCCTCGTGGGCTTGGTCCCAGAGCAGGCCTGCCATTGGACCCCCAGCAGGACAGTACCGCCCTGCTTGTCCCCTTCTCCCCATTTCTGGGGTCAGGAGGGGAGGTCTGTATGGACTCTCCTGCTCCTGCCTGTGACCTTGCCTGTGACCTTGACAGCATGGCTGACCCTTTGTGCCCTGCAGGAGCCTGCAGAGGCCATTGTCTCAGACCAGGAGGGCTGGGCAGGAGGAAGCCCCTGCCCTGGCCGGCACAGCGCCCTCAGCCCGCGGCTGGGGCCCAGGCGGCCACTAGGTGGAGCGAGGGGGCCGGTGGAGACCAGGCCTGGCCGCCCCGGAGCCGCGAAGGTTGGCGCGTGGGCCCTGCTGGTTCCTCCTCAGACTCAGCCCCTCCACAGCCTGCAAGGGGTGGCCCGGGACGCCCGCACCTGGATTCCTGAGCCCTGTCCAGAAGTCCAGGTCAGCACCACCCGCTCCAGGGCAGCTGGGCCAGGAGGCGGCTGGGGAAACAGGCTGGGCACCCACAGGGTGGGCGAGAGTCTGCCCTGCGAGGCAGCCGCTAAGGCTGGGTGGAGTGATGGGGTCCTTAGGAGCCCTCCCCACAGGCAGGGCCTTGCTCACCTCTGGAGTGGGGAGGTAGGACCAGGGGGAGGCCATTGGGGAGGCCATCCTCTGCACACCCTCTTTCCTTTCTTCTTGTGTGGATGGTTGAGCCCAGAGCCACATCCCCAGATCTTTTCATATGTTATTTACAGGCAGGGCCTCACTAAGTTGCTGAGGCTGAACTCAAATTTGTGATCCTCCCTCCTCAGCCTCTGAGCTGCTGGGGACATAGGTGTGCGTCACTGTGCCCAGGCCTCTGGACATTTGTCCGTTCATTCAGGGAACACCTTGCCTGCTTGCCCATCTCAGAACCAGGGTGACAGAGCAGGCCTGTCCCCGCCGTGAGGATGGAGGCCAACAGGAAGGTCCTGTCAAAGCACATCCCATCCAGGACCCACAGGAAGTGACCTCTCCAGGCATCCGCACCCCTGGGCCCCTGTCTGTACTTGGACATCTGAGCTTTGTTTCTGTGTTCTGGCTGCAAAACGGCCATTCTCCCCTGACCTGGTCTTGTCCTCCTTGGCCTGCAAGGGCCTCAGTCCCTTCGCCTGCCCCCAGGCCTGCCTTGGAGCAGTGACCAGGTGGCCTTTGCGGGTGGGCAGCCTGTGGTCCTCACCCTGCATCTCTGCGCACACAGCCTCCATGCCGAGCCTGGCGCTGGGTCTCCCCTGAGCCCCCGGCTCTCACCCGGGCACTGAGAGGGTGTGCTGCGGCCATGTCTGGGCTTGGGCAGTTCTGGGGGCAGAACCTTCCATCCCTCACCATCCTCCAGAACGTGGGCCTCTGAGAGACACAGGAACAGAGCAGGCATGGGGCCTGGCCAGTGGTCAGACGCTCTGAGGTGCTGGGAGGCCAGGGCAGTGTGGCTCTGGGCCAGCGTCCCCAAGCCTTCTGGTCATCCACGGCCCGTGTTCCCAGGTGGGCTCAAGGAACCAGGAGTCAAGGCCCAGCCCTCCCCCTGCTCCCGCTACCCTGATCACTGGGTTCCCACTCTTTGAAAGAGACCACGGTTGTCCCCACCCCAGGGCCCTGCCCGGGTGGCTCCCTGCCCACGTCGCCCTGGAGCCGCCCAGCCACAGTGGCCCCCGGCTGCCCAGCTGTGCCAGGCACTGGCCTCGTCACTCATCTTCAGTCGGGGGTGTCTGTTACAGTTGTCGGGCATCACGTGGGGAAGGGAAGGGTGCAGCTGGCCACGTCCCCCGGAGAGCCCTGACCAAGGGCAGAAGACAGGACATGGCCAGTGGGAGGGAGGGCTCAGTCCCTGTCATTGAGAGGCAGGCGACGTGCCAGGAAGCCCACCTGTTGGCCCTGGTTCCAGAACATGGTGTTCCCCAGGCAGCCCCCGGCCCCCCAGCCCCTGGCATGTTGTCTCTGGACCCTCTTGTCCCTGGGGTACACCTGTGGCCTGTGTGTCTGGCTCTCACTGAGCGCCAGGTCCTCGGGTCCCTTGGCACTCCAGCTGTCACTGAGCTCCTGCGCTGGCCGAGGACACTGCAGTGTGAGCCCGTTACTGGCCTGGTCCTTTTCTCTGGACGGGTCCTCCTGGGCTCACAGACGGACTCTCCTGGGGAGCCCCTGGATCTGTGGTTCCCCTCTCTGGGGGCCAGCAGCTCTGAGCTGGCCGTGACTGGACAGGAGCCTCGCCGTGACGGGTGTGTTCCTCCCCAGCGTCCCCACGAGCACGGTCACCTGCCCTGCCTGGTCTCCCCAGCCCCCACCCCAACAGCCCTATGTCACCTCCTTCCTGCTGCAACCAGAGCCAACCGTCTTCCTTTTTTAAGTTTTTGGGGTGCTGGGCATTGAACCTGGGGCACTCCACCGCTGAGCCAAACCCCAGCCCTTTGTCTTATTTTGAACCAGGGTCTCACTAAGTGGCCCAGGCTGGCCTGGACCTTGCCGTCCTCCTGACTCTGCCTCCTGAGCAGCTGGGATGACAGGCGTGAACCTCAAAACTGAAAATGAGACTGTGACCCTGTCCTGCCCAGTGTCCCCACGGCTCTCCACTGTCCTCAGGGTCGATTCACACTCTAGGGCGTGAGGCACATCTCTGCTGGCTGCGGGGTGAGACTGGAGGTTCCCAAGTGGAACCAGCAAGAGCTGAGCTCCTTGGCTCTTCCAGGAAAGCTGGCAGTGCCACGGGGGAGGAGGCCGCCGCGGAGGAGGCCGCCGCGGAGGAGCCCACCGGAGCTCAGACATGGGAGGTGGGCCACCCCCATTTTCCCAGCAACAGAACCAAGGCTCAGGGAGATTCAGAGGTGGTTGGGCTCCAGGTCCTGCTGCCGTGGTTGCCAGGTCCTGCTGCCGTGGACGCCAGTGGTCTGGCTCTCGGCGCCCTGATATGGCGCCTGCAGGGGAAGGGTCCTGGGCTGTCTCAGGGGCCCACGGCTGTCCCCACGCCCTGGTTGAGGTGGGAGCGCCATTATCAGAGACCAGCTGAGGCCCCCCAGTGCAGGTCCCCAGGCCCCTGGCCTGCCCGGCCTGGGAATAAAGGCCTTCTCTTCCATTCGGCTGTTTCTCCGCCCCCCGCCCTAATAGGATTGAGACTTTTGAAGTTAATAGGAGACAGGGAGAATCCCACGCGGAGAATGCAGAGGCAGAGCTTAGAGCGCCTTTGTGACGCTGGGTGCCTCCCGGCGGCGGCCAGCCGTGATGAAAGACCATGAAATGCACGGTGTCAGGCTGCCCTGCACTGACAGGCCTGCCTGGGGACGGGGGCCTGAACGCGGGCACAGGAGCGCGTGAACCCCGGGGCCTGCAGCGCTCCGGCTGTCCGGGTGCCGCGGCGGCCAGCTCCTGGCCAAGGCCCTGCGTGCGGACCAAGACAGTGCGTGACCTGGCAGCCGGGGTGGGGGCTTGGGGCTTTGCTGTTGTGCTGCGGATGGAACCCAGGGTCCACTACTGAGCCCTTTTGTTCTGTTACAAGACAGGGTCTCACCCAATTGCCCAGGCGGCCTGGACCTTGCCGTCCTCCTGCCTCAGCCTCCCAAGTAGCCGGGATGGCAGGCGTGGCCACTGCACATGGCCTCAAAGTTGGAGACCAAGAGCAGGGGGCACTGCCCAAGCCCCGTCCCCAGCTCCCACGCCCCTCAGCGGGGCTCTGGACCTTTCAATGTCATGGAGAAAGAGTGACAAGGGGCAGGAGGGGGCGATGTTTCCAGACGGCTCTGTCCAGATGGCCACTTACCACGCAGCCCATTCATCTATCCAGTACATTCTCAAACTCCTGTGTCCTCAACCCAATTCCAGAACATTCCATCATCCCACAGGGAAGCCTGTCCCCACGAGCAGTCCCCCTCCCTCCATCCCTGCACCTGTGGGTCCACATCCCGTCTCTGGACTCCCCTGTCTGGAGGGCACACCTGTGGCCTGTGTGTCTGGCTCTCCCTGAGCGCCAGGTCCTCAGGTCCCTCACTACAGCTGCCGCCTGGCCCCTGCGCGGGCCACGGACCCCCTTTGATTTCTCCTTTTCTGGTCGTCCAGTCGTCACGCGAGGCCATGATCCTGGAGGCCAAAATGAAAGGGCAGGTCCCCTGGGCAGCAGAGCTGCTGGGTGTTGGAGATGTGGACGTCCCTCTGCGGGCTGGCCTTCCCACCGCACTGCTGGAGTTGTGGGTCAGGTGCAGAGAGAGGCCGGCGCTGCGTCCACAGCTCCAGACCTGCTCCTGTGGTCCCCTTTGCCCTTCCCCACTGAGGGGGCTGCAGGATGGGTGGGCAGAGGGCAGGGGTGGACCTGATATCTGAAGCCCACCTGGCAGGGGAAGCCTCCCTGAGGCTGCCCGTGCTGCCCTGTCCCTCTGAGGCCAGTGGCCAGCATGCCCAGTTCCTCTGCTGCAGCAGGACGATACAGAGAGTGGCAGTTCTCCTCCTCGAAGACCCCCAGGGAGACCCCTAGGACAGCCAGGCTCTGGCCCTTCAGAGACAGGACCGGTGAGAGCCACTGCAGGCTGACCTTGCTGGACTCAAATTTCAAGGAGAGCAGAGTCCGAGAGGTGCAGGACAGAGGCCAGGGAGGACCTAGGGTGCTGAGGTATCATGGCCAGTGCGGATAGAGAGACAGAAGGGGACAGAGGTGCCATGGGGTCCCCTACACAGGGGCAGGGGCGCCGCCCTCCCCTGGGCGCTCATGGTCCCTGGACCTCTGTCCCTGAGCCTTACTCCTGAGCCCTGCTGTGGCCCTGACCGTCTCTCCAACTGCTCTGGATCTGGGAGAGAGGCAGGCGGCTCTCAGCCGGGTTAGGGCCCAAGGCCCAGCGGCCACCCTGTCCCTTTCCCAGGGTCTCCGTACCTGTGAACTCCTGCCATGCACCCTGCCTCCTTCATGGTCTGCTGGTCCAGGGTCCCAGGACCCCAGCCAAGAGCTGCCCCACCTGACCAGGAGCTCGGTGCTCAGAGAGGGGACCCTCTTCATGTCAGGTCCCAGCATGGCTGAGGCCCTGAGCCCAGACTGGGGGACCCCTGCGCAGCCCTCAGGGTGCTGATGGCGCTTCTGCGGGGGAAGGTCCTGATCCCGTGCTGTGCCGCTGGGGAGAGATGGTCCTTGTCCCCACCTCAGGATCCGTGACGGTGGCCTTGCCTGGAGTCTCTGCAGAGGTGGTCAGGCTGAGAGGAGCTCACTCAGGTGAGCCCTTATGCAGCACCCCTGCCTGCCTGGCCCTGCACCTTCACCGAGTGCCGGCTGTGTGCTCGGGTGCTGCAGCAGAGAGAGCCTGTCCCTTTCCCTGGAAGGTTCCAGGGCACAGGCGGGGGCTGCGTGGAGGAGGTGCTGTTTGAGTGCAATCAGAGGGAAAGCAGGAGCCACACCTGAGGGGGGGGTCCGACAGCAGGACCCAGGCACGAAGGCGGGGGCAGGCCCAGGCACCAGGGTCGGGGCCGCACAGGCCTCGGGGGCCACAGCGGAGAGCTCCGTGTTCATCCCCAGGGGGAGGCCAGCCAGTGGGCCATGTGTCCACCCAGGATCAGGCCGGGCTCGGGGGACTGCTGAAGCTAAGCTTTGGGGGGAAATCTCTCTCTTTCTCTCTGGTCTGGGGAGTGAGCGCAGGGGCCTTACCCCCTGGACACTTCCCCAGACCTTTCTTAGATTTTACCTGGAGACAGGGTCTCGCTGAGGGCTTAGGGCCTCGCTGAGGTGCCCAGACTGGCCTCAAAGTGGCAATCCTCCTGCCTCAGCCTCTGAGCTGCTGGGATCATGGCCCTGGGCCTCCAGGCCCCACTGACACCCTCCTTCTCCTCCCTCCTCCTCTCCGTCCCTGAGCCCTGGAGAGTGGGTGTGCCATGCCCATCCCTGTGTGTGGGTGTCCAGGGCCATGGGACAGGACACCACTCGCTGGGGACCAGCCTGGCTGAGCCACCTCCTCGCACACAGAGCCCTCATGTGACCCAGCGGGGACCTCAGGCCAGGAGCACCAGCCCAGGGTGGAGGCCCCCAGGTGGCCCTTGCTGCCCTGTCTGCAGCTGGGGGACAGTGGCCAGACCCAGAAAGGGGCTCCAACTGGCCCTTCCACAAGGCAGGGGAAGCTCTGGGCACTGCCCTTTCCCGCCCGCCCAGCCCGGCCCGCTCTCGGCCCACTAACAGGCGGCAGAGCTGGGCCTGGTCTCCGGCTTTCCTGGGTCTGAGTGGAGGGTGGGGGTCGAGGTTCCCGCTGAACCCCAGGCCCCAAGCCCTGGAAACGTGTGTGCGATGTCCACTCCCTGGAGCTGCCAGGACGGAGAGCCCTGCCCCTGGTGGCCCAGGGAGAGAGGGTGAGGGGGTGGGGAGGCAGCCGTGGAACTGCTTTGGAAGGTCACCCTTTTTTCCTACACAAAGGTCAGTCACAGACTGTTGCCAAGACAACGGTCAGCTTAAACATGGCGGCTTAAAGAGAACAGTCAGGGCCCTCGGGAAGATGCTGGGTGGGGGGTGGGGGTCGGGGGGCAGGGACAGGACTGGGGCAGAGCGAGGCAGGTACGTGGCCCCTGGATTGCCTGGGAGGCCTGCAAGGGAGCGTGGAGCCCAGAGGCTGTGAAATGGAAGGCCGCCCGCTCCATGGTGGGACCCAGGCGGGACCCAGGCTGGCGCGGGAACCACAGGTGTCGCAGGGAGACCTCTGGGCCCTCTGGGCCTACCACCGTGGACAAGCAGGGCCTGGGCTCGGCTTCTCCAGCCCCTCCCCATAGGCTCCAGACTAGAACTCAGACTTGGAGACTGAGGATGGAGAAGACCCCTGGGCCGGAAGGGAGGGACTGGGGCCCCAGGTCAGTAGTGACCACTCATCCTAGCAGAAATCGGGACTCTCGTGGCTGGCTGAGGCTGGACCCAGGCTCTCCGTGGATCTGGGGACCCGAGGCTCTTGCTGTGGGGACTGGCCAGCTGTCACCACCTGGGGCAGCATGTCAACCTGAGGAAGGCAGCTGCGGACGGGAGAGAACTCGCAGGCCGGGACCTCAGTGTGCAGTGCGACGGGGGCACTAGCCCAGTCGGGCAGGCAGCTGTGCACGTCCGCCGGCAGAACATTCTGTCACCCAGGCCTGCTCCCACCAGTCCACTTCCTGTCCTGGAGTCACACGGGGTGGCCTGGTGTGTCTGGCTCTCACTGAACATGAGGTCCTCAGGTCCGTCACCCCGCTCCTGCCCACAGCTCCAGGTGGACGTAGGAAGGCGTGTTGATGAGAACCTGTGCTGGACAGGCCTCCTCATCACACTGGCCCCTGGGTGAATGGGGGCTCCCGGGGGCGGGAGGCCCCGGCTGCTGTCCTGGCCCTGCGTGTCTGGGTCCCACCCGGGGGTCAGGAGCCTCTCCGGCAGGCAGGCCCTGCCAGGGCTGGGGCTGTGGTGGGTGAATCCGAACCACGGCTGTTCCCAAGGTGGCTGAGCATCTCCAGGAGCTGGTCTTCAGCTGGGCCCGGAAGGCCAGGGCAGGAGGGCTGTCCCCTCCAAGGCTCCAGGGCCCTGCCCCTGTGCCAGCCCGGGGCTTGTGGCCCCTTGGCCTCGGCCTCTGCCCTGCTCCACAGTTCTTCCTGCTGTGTGCCTGACCTCCCTCCGGAGAGGATGCAGAGCACTGGACTTAGGCCCCCACTCCAGCATGACCTCGTCTGGACAGGTGGCCCGGCAGCACCTGTCCCCAAGCAGGCTTGAGCTCTGGCTCAGGGATTCGGGACATGGACAGGTCTTTCGGGGGACCATCACCCAGGATAAGAAAACCCACACTCCCGAGAAGAGAACCAAGTGTCAGTGTAGTGGGGGGTTCTAGACCCGGACAGGAAGCTCTGGCTGTCCGACCCGGGGAAGGCGCCCCGTGCCTCCTGGGCTGATGGCTTTCCTACGGCTATGTCCGGCACGCGTCACCGGGGAGGTGCCAGCAGCCAGCACTCAGGGAGCTGCGTGTGGGGAACCTCCCGCTGTGTCGGCAACTCCCTGTGACTTCAGAACACTTCCAGAATGAAGCACTCATCAAGAGATTCTTGGGTGTTAACAGAATCACGAAATCCACAGAGGGATTTCAGCCGTGTGTTAGAGACATGGTCTCACTGAGCTGCTTAGGGTCTCACAAACTTGTGGAGGCTGTTTTTTTTTTTTTTAAATCTTTTTTTAGTTGTTGAAGGACCTTTTTATTTATTTGTTGATTTGAGATGCTGAGAATTGAACCCGGTGTGTCACACACACTAGGCAAGCGCTCCACCACTGAGCCACACCCCAGCCCCTGGAGGCTGGTTTTGAACTCAGGATCCTCCCGCCTCACCCTCCTGGGTGGCTGGGACCCAGGCGTGTGCCACCGCACCAGCTGCCCAGGCCTTTGTAACAGGCCCCAGGGGCAGCTCAGAGACTGGACCACTGGAGTTTGCGGCCAGTGAAGCGTGTGTGATTCTTGGGATGCACAATTAATATTCTCAAAAGCGACCCTCACGCATTGAGGACAAGCAGCTGCCCAGGGCAGGACGGGTGCGGGGCCTGCAGACACTCCCACCTCGACGTGGGGTGTCCAGGACCCCGAGGGAGCTCCATGCCCACTCCTGCCCACTGCCCTCTCGGTGTGAGGCTGACATCTCTGTGTGCTTTTGCAGTCAGTGCCAGGCTGGAGCCCAGGGCCTCTCCCAGGCCAGGCAGGTCCAGCCCTGGGCCTCAGCAGCCCTGATGGATGCGGGCCCCCACTGCCTGAGTGGACCTTCTGTACCAACTGCGTGTCGCGCCAAGGCCCCTGTGGTGTGCTGGAGTGTGGGGCGCCGGAGGTGCGTGGTCCCCCACAGCCACGTGGCTGTGTGGGTGGCCCAGCTGGCGAGTCCCCCCCAGGTTCGCAGACAGGCCTGCACCAGAACCCCCACTGTGGTGGTCTGGCAGAGCACTCCATGGGCAGGTGTCCAGCAGCCCCCGTCACAATCCTGAGGGTCCACTTCTGGTGACAGGGCACACGCCCCTGGACAAGTCCAGGGGAACAGCTGGCCACACAGCCTCAACACTCCTGGGGCACAGCCCAGACACTGCCTTTCTCCCCAGGAAGTGACATGGGTGCGTCCAGGTGAGACCTGCGCAGATACCATCATGGCAGACACGCACTGGACACTACCGGAGTGTCTCTCAGTCCATCAGGGGTGAGGCAACCCGAAGGAGCTGGAGGTGGCCTCGGGCACCAGTGGGACGTCCATGTGAACGTTGCTGGGAGCTCAGAGCAGCCCTCCAGGGCAGCCATGGTAGGCGCAGCTAAGGGGTGCCAGGGACGCTCCGCTGAGGCCTATGCTGTGTCCAGCACCTGGATTTGAGGCTGTGCCCAGCTATGGCCAAGGCAGCCCCAGGGAAATTCAGCGATGGCCTGTGTCTGCGTGTCCTGCGGATCCTTGTTGGGACGGGTCAGTTTTCTAAATTGAACCAGTACAGGGGCTGGGGCTGGGGCTGGGGCTCAGGGGCAGACACTTGCCTGGCTCATGCGAGGCCCTGGGTTCGATCCTCAGCACGGCATATAAGTAAGAAGATCCGAGGCCGTTCCCAGGACCCAGACGTGGGAAGAGCTCACGACGGGCTGGGCAGGGCCAGTCCGCCATGCGCGGCTCTCCCAAGTCAGATGACGCGGCGCAGCAGCGGGGCCTCTCCCGTGGCAAGGCGTGGGCGCACAATGCGGCTGTCGGCCCGCGTTTTCTGCTGTTCCTGCCTCTGCCGCCCACCGCCCCGGGCAGCTGCAGAGGCTGGGGGTGAGGCTCTCGAGGGCAGCCTGCCTTTGTGGGCAACAGCAGGGGACGCTTTCTTTGCACCCCCTGAACAAGGCCAGGGTGACAGCGCGTATCTGAGGGCTGTCACATCAGACCCGCCCGCATCCAGAGGCCGAGGAAGCTGGGCAGGAGGGCCCTGTGCCTGGTCCTGGGTCCCCCGAAGCTCCCACTGCAGGCCGCGGCACAGCTGTTCTCCTGCCCAGGAGACAGGTCAGCTGGCTGCGTCCTGAGCTGTGACCTGGCATTCATTTCCCCCAAGCAAACGGAGCATGGTGTGCCCAGTGCCCGGGGGGCTGTGTGGTGCTGGCAGCCCCAGGTGGGGGCAGATCACTGCTCGACAGCACGAGGCTCTGCTTGGACCCAGGTGCAGCGAGACGTGGCCGGACGGTGAGTACGGGAAGGCTGTGTCCAGCCCCCCGAGTGGTGCTGAGAGGAGCTGGCAGGACCTCCAGGCTCCTGCCCAGCAGCGGCGACTTCCGAGGATGCTGTCGGAGGTGCTTGTGGCCTCATCGGGGGTCCTGGGCCTTCCCAGTGGGCCTGTGGGGGTGACAGCGCCCTGGACCTCGGGCCACAGGAGGCATCTCCTCCCCGGGTGACCGCTGGCCGCATCCACCTGGCGTTGGCCTGGCCTCCCTGCTAATACCTGCTGGTGGCAGGAGCGGAGGCCTGGGAGTGAAGCCCGAGGCCTGGGGTCAGCCCTCCTGTCCTGCTGCGAGCGCATAGTCAGGCCACACTGCAGGGACGGACGAGGCGCCACCGGGGCACAGGCCACGCCCAGCACTGATCAATGATTCGTACCGATCTGCTAAGTGCCCTGATGCGTCTGAGAGTCTGAGGTGGGCGTTAGGTGCCCTCTGCTCTGCACTACCACCAGAGGCTGAGGCTGCTGCCCTCCTTCGGGGTGACCCTCGCTCGCTCCTTCCAGCGGGGGCCAGGGCAGGGTGCTGGATGCAAGCTGCACACAGGGTCGACTCTGGGCCTCGAGGAGGCAGGCAGGCGGGGGCTTCTTCCCACCACAGGGGTCCCCGTTGGCCGCCTCTGCTGGCTGTACATCGGGGGTAGGTGGCACAGCACACACCTGTTCCTGTTGGCTGCGAGGCCACCACGGTTTCCCTGACGCCACGTGGAGACGAGGCAGGCCGGGGAGGTGGCTATGGCCCTGACGGGCTGCACATCCCCAGGCCCCCGTCCTGGTGGGGCTCCCAGCTCCTCCCTCCAGTGTCTCCTCCAAAGTAGACTCCCAGGTGTCCTGGGGACCGAGGTGACAGTCACACTCATGAGACTCACCATTTTAAAGTGAGCATTTCAGTGGCACTTGAGACACTCAGAGACATGCAGCCACCACCTCGTCTAGGTCCAGAACACGGGTCATCCCGTAGGGAAGTCTCATCCCAAGAGCCGTCCCTGTCTTTCCCAGCCCTGCACCCACAGGTCCATGTCCGTCTCTGGTCTCTCCTGTCCTGGACTCTCCTGTCACTGGTCACACGCTGTGGCCTTGGGAGTCTTGCTCTCACTGAGCACCAGGTCCTCAGGTCCCTTCCCACTGCAGTGGTGGCCTCCACGCTGCCTGGCTGCGGGCGCCCTGGGTGGGTGGGTGAGCACATCCCGTGCAGATGAAGACCTGTGCTTCCTTTGGCCTCCGCTGATGGGTGGGAGCGCCCGGCCGTGTGCTGATTCCTGTCTCCCCGCGCCCGGCTCTAGGGACTGAACCCAGCCCTTTTGATTGTGTTTTGGGACAGAGCCGCGTGGGGTGGCCCAGGATGGCCTGGGACGGGCGGCCCTCTAGCCTCCGCCCTCGGAGGGGCTGGGCTCACAGGCCCGGCCTCGTCCCTCCTGAGGAGCTGTCCCCACTGTCCCCCATTTTCTCCATTTCTCTGTGATCTGCTCCTTGCTTCTCTGCAGAACTGGGGTCCTGGAGGAATTCCTGGTGGGTTGGGCCAAAGTTGCCCCCACCTCTGTCCCCTGTTGCTGCGATGGTGTCCCGAGACGCCTCCACCAGGGAGCTGCGCCTGCAGGAGCCTGCAGCCGCCTGCTCTGTGTGGCATCCTGGTGGCTCCGTCTGCCTCCGGGAGGAGCCTCGCTGTCCTCTGCCTGCAGAACACTCTCTGTCTCCTCCCTGCAAAGTCCCCTCTGGCCCCTGTTGGGTGGGGAGGGTGGTCACCTCTGTTCCATCTATACCTCAGCCCTCCCAGGGCTCCCAGTGCCACCTTATCCCCGACGCCTGATTTCTACCTCTGGCATAGTTCTGCAGTCAGAGGAGAGAAACTGCAAACCCCAGAGCCCCAGGGCCACCGGGCCTGCAGCAGCCCCTCGCCTCCAGCCTCAGTTTCCTCCCTGGTGACAGCAGGATGTTGGTAGAGCTTGCTAACTAGGGAGTCTGTGGGGAGAAGTTGACCCGGGGCCTCGAAGGCCCTGCAGAGCATCGCCGTTCCTGCCCGTGGTCTGCAATGGCGGACTGGCACACCAGCCGGGGCCAGGGTCCCCTGCCTGCTCCTGTGCAGCCCTGGATTGAGGAAGAGCTTTTAGGTTAAGTGACCGGGGGTGTGGCACCAGGGTGGAGCACTAGTGCGTGCCAGGGCATGAAGAAGGAGGAGGGGGAGGAGGAGGAGGAAGGGCGGGAGACCAACTTGTGACAGGGAGATCACATGATATGAAATTCAAGTTCCTGGGTCCTTCAATGAAGATTTTATGGGACTGCAGCCATGCCCACGGGCTCATGTGGTGACAGAGGCCAACTGGAGTGGCTGAAATATGGATTATCTGGCCCTTTGCAGAGACGTCTGGTGACGGTGTCAGCAGCCACTGCTGCCTGGAGGCCACAGATGCCCACTGACTCTGAACTCCAGGCAGGAGGCTCCTGGTTCCCTTCTTCCCTCCCCTTCCCAAGTGGCTGCCTTGACTCGTGTCGGAGCAGCACCCCCCTCACCCCGTAAGCCTCCGACTCACGGCTTGCAGGGCATTCATGGATCTGCGCAGCCACTCATTCCAGAATGTTCTGCCTGCTGTGAGCTCGGCACCCGTCTGCACCCACAGATGCTCACCCTGCCTGTGGGGGCCGGTCGGGCCCGGGCTCCCTGTCTGGGGGTGAGGCGGGACCGAGGGCCACCCGCTTGGTGCAGACACCGTTTCTGTGTGTTCCTTTTTTATTCCAAACATCTCCCATCCGTAGGTTGACTGCTCAGCTGGGGACCCGGTGGCCCGGCCACTGTGGCCGAGTCCTGCAGCATGGGGCTCTGGAGTGGTTTCTCAGGAGAGGCAGTTTCCGCAGGGACGAGCGCCCACGGCGTGTGGTATCAGCTGATGTGAAATTCAGTGTCCTGCTCGGGCAGCGCTCCCCTCGGCCCTGCTGGTGTCCTGTCCGCGCCTGGGGTGCAGGCCTCTCTGTCTGTGCTGGTTTGGGGCTTGTCCTGGCAAGTCGCCCTGGGTGAGCGAGTGGGGCCACCCGTGTCTGCGGCACCATGCTGGGCTGCTGGGGATGTCCTCTGTGCCCTGACCGGAAGGGGCTGGTGGCACCTGACGTCCCTGCCGTGGGGAGCCGACCGCCCGGTGTCAGGGCCCCTCGAGGAGCTGCAGACTCTTGAGCCTTGGGATTCATACAGTGTGACATTGGCGATGCCTGTGCGCTGGCCCAGAGGGGAAAATGGGGCTCCCTCCCACCAGGAGCTCTGCAGGTTCTCAAATAGCTCCGGAGAAACCTGAGCAGAACCCATCATTTGCTTGGAGGTGAAAATGTAAATAGTTTCAAAATAGATGTGGGGTCAGCCTCGGGGACAGACACACACGGTGGCTGCAGGCTGGGGTGCCACGCTGTTGCCATGGTTACAGAGGGTCCTGGACTCAGGCCTGCCGGTCACTGCCGGGGAAGGGAAGGGAAGCCCAGAGTGGGGCTTTCAGAGGCCTCCCCTGCCGGGTCACCTCTCTGGGCTGGCAGGCCGGGACCTGGCCTGGGTGAGGCTTCCCTTGGAGAGGCTCCTCCCTTTGTGTTTGGTACCAGGGGACTGGACCCAGGGCCCTTAACTGCTGAGCCACGTCCCCAGACTTTTTTTTATTTCTATTTCAGAGACAGGGCCTCACTAAGTTGCTGAGGTGGGCTTCCATCTGTGATCCTCCTACCCCGGCCTCCCAAGTGGCTGGGAGGACAGGCGTGGTGGCTGCACCCAGCACCTTTTCTTTTTGTTGTCAAGTGACTGTTTGTTAGAAAGCGTTTCAGGTCACAGGAGAGGTGCTGCCATGGTCCGTGCGAGTGCTCGCTGCACCCTGTGCCTGTCACGCTGGTGACCCCCACAGACGCCCTGTATGGTGGATGACTAGAGCCACTCCTAACTCAGGCCTCTCTGCTTCCCCTGAGCCTTTACGTGCCCTGGACCCATCAGGACCCTGAGTGATGGTGGTCATCACACCCCCCCAGGGCTCCCCGGACGGAGGCCACTCTCCCTTCCCTAGGCGTGGAGGGTCCGTAAGGCGTCTAATTGTGACAATGGTTCGCTGCCGGGCCTGGGCCTGGGGCACTCCTCGCGCCTCTGTGGGCTGAGGGGCTGGGGTCCCGCCGCGTGCTCCCATGTGATCATCAACTTGGAGACATAAAGCATGTATCTAGAAATCACATAACACAAAATGTGCATCTCCACCAGTCCCGGGCACTCAAGGCCACCCTGGTATCAGCCCTGCACAATCCCACCTGAATCTGCTTCTCACTGGCTTCCGTGGCCTCCTCCTGGCCTCTGCCGCACATCCTTTCTGGAAAGACTCAGTCCTCCGGACCCAGTCACCAGGCCCCTCCTGGCAAGGGCTGCAGATGCCCCACAGAGGACCTGACCCTCTGCCACTCTCCCTCAGAGCGGCTGGGGCTTGACCCAAGGCTTCCAGGGACACTTGCAGCCCAGGGACGGGTCAGTACCTTAGACCAGCAGCCTTGCTCGCTGCATGAGGCCTCAGGATAGAGGGGACAGCTCAGCCGCTGCTCTGACCCCACCTGTGCTGCTGGGGAGCCTGGGGGCCCCGAGGGGCCGCAGTCCCCGTGACGGCTCCCTCTAGGAGCGGGGCTGCCTGCATGCCTTGCTGCAGGTCCCCAGCTGGGTCGCGGGCTGGTTTCCTGCAGCTGCAGTGAAAAATTACCACCAGCTCGTGGCTTGAGCACCACAGATTTAGCATCCTTATTTTTTTTTTAAACTCTTTTTTTTTTTTTTTTGAGAGAGAGAGAACAGAGAGAGTTTTTTTAATATTTATTTTTCAGTTTTCGGTGGACACAACATCTTTATTTCGTGTGGTGCTGAGGATCTAACCCAGCGCCCCGCGTACGCCAGGCGAGCGCAGTACCGCTTGAGCCACCTCCCCAGCCCTGCCATCCTTATGATTTAGTTCTGGAGTCCAGAGTCCTAAAGTCCAGGTGCGGCAGGGTCAGGGGGGTCCGCGGCCCCTTCCTCCAGCTCAGGCCCCGCAGCGCAGCGTCTTCCCGGCTCTCTGACTCTGGCCCTCCCATCTCCTCTCAGGAGGACCCGGTGGTGACCCTGGGCCCCCATGACCAGAGTGACCCACGCAGGGTCCTTTACTGATCCCACCAGCAGAGTCCCTCCTGCCACAGCAGGTACCATGTCCACAGGCCCAGGGTTAGGACAGGGCCATCTCTGGGGACCACCTGTCACAGGGTGCCTGCTAAGTGTGACGGGGAACATGTTCTTCTCCCTTTCTCTTTCGTGGTGCCTATCTCGCTGGGGTAGGGGACAGGAACACATGGCCCAGGACAGACCATGTAACCAGGCGTTTACAGGCCGCATGGCCAGGGGGCCTGGTGGATGCTGGCTCTGGGCACGAAGCAAACACAGGGCTGCAATTGGTTCCTCACCCTCCTTCGGGGACGCCCCCAGCCTGGACAGGGCCCTGGGCCCCTCAAAGAGGAGATCCTGTTTCCTGTGGGTGCTGTTGGACAGGCCCACAGTGAGGGTAGACGGGCACAGGAAGCCACTCCTGGGCCTCCGTCCACACCACCACCTGCGCTAGAAACCCGTTTATAAGGAAGCAGTTTCCACTGCGCAGAGGAGAACTGAGGAGAGGCCGGGCCTCCTCAGGAGAAGGAGGCCCTGGGCTGCTGGGCTCCGGGTGGCCATCAGGGCTGAGCGGGGGCTGGGATCCTTATCAGTCTGCACAGAAACAGGTGGGGACACCAGGAGGAAGGGGTAGAACCCCACAGCAGCCTGGAATCCTGTAGTGGAAGACAGCCCTGTGCACAAACCCGCAGGTCAGGGAGCAGCGAGCAGCAGACGCGGCCAGGCCAGGGGCGGGAGGTCCGAGAGGGATGCTGAGGAGTACCCTGAGAAGCCACGTGGCCACGTGGAGCTGGGTGGCCGTGGGAGCTGGGCTGGAGAAGGGAGGAGCCCAGGCACTGTGTCAGATGTGACCTCAGAGCCTGTGTTTCTAGGTGGGGGCAGCACTTCCAGATGGCCCCTGAGGGTGGACCTTTCCTCGAGGACCTTTTCTTTTTTTGGTGGTGGTACTGGAGACTGGGCCAGGGGGCTTCATCACTGAGCTGCACCCCTAGTCCTTTTTTATTTTGAGACAGGGTCTCACTGAATTGCCAGGCTGGCCTTGAACTTGTGACTCTCCTGCCTCGGCCTCCCAAGTCGCTGGGATGACAGGCGTGCCCCCGCCACCTGCATTGGCTGAGACCACTTTTAGAGATTCTGCATGTGCTGTAGTTTTGCAGGCTGGGCGGAAGCGGAGGCCTTACCCATGCTGGGCATGCTCTACCACACACGTCCCCAAACACGCTTTGAACAGAAGGGCAGAGGTGAAATGTGGCACGGTTGGGCTGGGGATGTGGCTCAAGCGGTAGCGCGCTCGCCTGGCAGGCGTGTGGCCCAGGTTCGATCCTCAGCACCACATACAAACAAAGATGTTGTGTCCGCTGAAAACTAAAAAAAAAAGAAAAAAGAAATGTGGCATGGTCACCCAAACAAGGCCCCCACCCAGCCGCTCATTTTCGTTATTTCTGGTTCCCCCAGTCCCCCCTGCTCCGTGCACGGTGCTACCGAAAGCAAGCATCAGTTTAGGATTTTCATACAACAGAGGAAGAGAACAGCGCGTCCACTGAGACGCTGGAGCCCTGCGTATCAGCAGAAGCCCAGCCACCCAGGAGGGACTTGCGCTGAAGAGCACGCTGCTTGCGGCTGGGGCAGGCGCTGTGGCCAGGGCCAGCTCCAGGATGGGGCAGCTCCCAGATGGGGCCAGCTCAGGGACAGGGCAGCTCAGGACAGGCCAGCTTAGGGACAGGGCAGCTCCCGAGGGGCAGCTGTGCGCCGAGATGCCTGCTGCCCGCGGCTTCCCGTGCCCGAGCCCAGCCTGCTTCCCTGGCGCTTGGGCTTTGACGCGGAAGCACCTTGTCCATCTGTTCAGACTCACAGCGTAAAATTCTGGATAGCAAGAGAAGGTGCCTCCTTAGGTCACGTCCATGGCTCCTGCAGGACAGCCCCACGGACTCACTGGGCCTTCGGAAGAGGCTGGGGAGCAGGACCCTGCGGTCCCAGGCATGGCCGTGCCCTCCTGGTGGCTGCAGGAAGAGCTGCAGGTCTCACCCTCAGCAGGTCTGCAGGGGGCTGACCGGGCAGCCCAGAGGACAGGACAGGTGCCGCCGAGCCCTAGGAGCTGTGAGGCCCAGGTTTGAAACTGCCCCAAGTCGGAGGGCGTGGCGAAGCCTGGAGGCTGAGACAGCAGGAGGCAGAGCCCGGAAGGGAGCTGCACAGCGGGTGAGTCCTGTATCTGAGTCTGTATTCAGTTGTGTGCGGAAGGTGGCCAAAGGGGACATCTGTGGTGGGGACTTGACCACACTTTTAGAAAGTCTGATATCCAGACCTGATCTCCTTCAGCAGTAAGATGAAATGTGTCGCCAGGCCAAGGAAAGACAGTGGAAGAGGGAGTGCGGGAGTACGAATGCAAGGTGGACCGGCCGTCTCAGAGCCTGTGTGCTGGACGGCCACCAGCAGCCACCATCCTGGAGGAGGCCAGACCCAGGAGCCAGGGAGGATCTGTCGCTGGGGTTTGGGTAGGGCCGCATGGCCAGGCAAAGCACAGGCCATTCCAGGGTGTATGACCCACAGGAGGAGGCCTGAGGCCGGTGTGGCCTGGAGGTGTTGGGGGCTGTGGGGGTGGGGATAAAGGGCACAGGGATCACCGTCCCTTCCTCTCCACTGGGCTTGGCCCATTGAGGCCCGGCTTCCTCACTGAAGTCCTCATTTACGCTCTTTGTCTTGCGATGGAAATGGAGTGGGCTTAGGGTGACCCTGAGAATTTTGGGTTCTGCAGTGATCCTTGGGCCGTTGGGGGAGACGCAGGAGTGGGCAGCCCTTCTGGCAGGGAGTTCCAGACCAACCAGAAAGTTATTCCTGAAACAATGAGAGAGGACCTTGAAGAAAACCAACGGAGGGGGAGGGCGTAGGCCACAGTGTCTGGGGAAGAAGAGGAGCAGGGAAACGGAGAGAGAGGAAGAAAACAAATCCAGGCCCGGAGCTGTTTTGAAATGCAGATGCACCGAGAAGCAGCCCTGAAATGCCTGATAGTTAAAATGAAAGGCTTTTAAAAAATCAAAGGCAAACAGGCTGGAAACTCAACGGGGCCTAATCCTTGACTCTTTGTTGCAGAGAGACCGTGGAGCACCGCTGCCCAGGGGCCTGGGGACAGAGACTGGCTCTCCAGGACTGAGGCCATGGTGGGGACACTCAAAGGGGGACACACCAGCCGGGTCACTTTCTGAGCCAGAGCCTCATCCCAAACCCCGTGCCCTCTGCTCTCACAGTGAGCTGGCAGCGGTGAGGACTCCTGGCTGGCGGCCATGTGGTTTGACTGTGTTCGTACAAAACTGCTCAGTGTTTTCTGTATTTAATAAACAAGGATCAGAGATGCACACAACAGGGACCATTAGAAAGCTGGGTATTTGTCTTCTGATTCCGTCGTCCACATGGATAATTACTTCATTTATTTTTGCGCTGCTGGGGATGGAACCCAGGGCCTGCCAGTACGAGGAGGCCAGTGCTCTGCCACTGGGCTGCACCCACGGCCTCGTGTGATCATTTTTTAGTGGTTTCAGACCACAGGCCTTGGGGATCTGACATGGCCTCCTGGGCTCGTCCAGGCAGAGTCTGCCCATTGCTTTTCACGTTCCCCAGATCCCTGCTGCGGATCCCCGAGTCTGCAGGGTCAGTGCTGATGGGTCTGGACACAGTTTTGTTTCTGTTTTCTCCTTTGAGATGGGATCTTGCTGTCGGTCAGGTTGGTCTCAAGCTCTTGCTGAGGCCATCCTCCTGCCTCAGCCTCCGGATGGCTGGGACGGCAGGCTGTCGGCACCACTGTGCCCATCCCGCAGTACAGCCCTGCGGACAGCTGTGCTGACTGGGTGGACTCCTGTCACGTCATAGCCATGGTGCTCACGCCCTCCCAGGATGCCCTGGGGGTGCGCAGCCCCCTGACCCGCCACCCCGCATCTGTTCCTGCTCTGGAGCCTCCTCCCCTCTGCTGCAGTCACCTGGCCATGCAGCCGCCTGTGGACCAGTTTGCTCTTTCCCTCCTGCCCCTGGTGGCCTCTGACCTCTCACAGGGCAGGAACAGGCAGGATCCAGTGGAGGGTGGAGGGGTTCAGGGCCAAGTGACAGAGGCAGGTCACACTGTCCCTGCTCCTCCAGTCCTCCCCGACACGGGCAGAAATGACCTTGAAGGGGGCCTGCAAGCACCTGCAAGGACACAAGCAGGGCTTTCAGGTGGCCCCCTGGACTGGAGGGTGGTCCCAGAAAACAGGGCTGCATCCTTGGGAGGATTTGGGCTGGGCAACTTGGCAGGGGAAGGAGGTCCACTTGCTGCTATTTGCCTGCTAGGGCCACCATCCCAAGGCAGCACACTGGGGGTCCATGCCACAGAGATGTACTGCCCCACAGCCCTGGGGGCCAACACCCCGAGTCCAGGAGTCCCAGGCTGCCTCGCCCGAGGCCTCTCCTTGGCGTGCAGAGTGCATCTTCTCCCTAGGTCCGCACGTGGCCACCCTCTGGTCTGTGTCTGGATTGTCCTCCAGGTGGGAGCCCGCCCATGACCTTGTTGTACCTGAATCGCCACCGGCCACCGTCTCCAAGCACAGCTACACGCTCAGGCATCAGGGCTGGGACTGAGCGTGGGAGCTTCAGGGGACCCTGATTCACCCCATAATAGTGGCCGCAGCCAGGTGCCACAAACGGGGTGGCTGAAGCAACAGAAGGTCATTCTTTTACAGTTCTGAAGCCACATCCCCAGCCCTTTCATTTGATTTCGAGACCAGGCCTCACTAAGTCGCCGAGGCTGCCTTTGAACTTGTGACCCGCGGCCTCGGCCTCGGGAGCAGCCCCTGGCTCCTTTCTCACAGCACCAGCCACACGGGCCCAGGCCGTCAGTGAAACTAGAGAAGTCAGGGGAAGGCGGGTGCTGTCCCCGGGCCGGCCGCGTTGCTCGAGGTGCTGTGTCAGGATCTGGTCGTTTCAGTTGTGAGCTGGGTGCTCCTGGAGCCTCTGGTGAATGCCCGGGGCCTTCCCTAGTCACATCAGTGTCTTCTTGGGGACAGGCGTGTGGTGCACACCCACGGTGCTGCCTGGGGTTTGCCTGGTGTCACAGGCTTTGGTGGCTGGGCTGTGGGGTCGGCAAGCTCCCTGCCCCTGTCCATGCTCCTTCGGCTGAGTGGTCCAGCTCAGGTCCTGCTGTCCCTGCAGAGCAGCCCCGAGGCCCACACAGGTGACGTGGAGGTCGCAAGGCCACCGAGCGCTCTGCCTGTCCCCAGGGTGCCTTGGTCTTAACCTCCACAGGTCGCCACTCCTCAGCGCTGGCTGGCTCTTCCCTGGGCAGAAGAGGCTGCTGTCTCTGCCAGCCCTTTTAACCCCAGGTCCTGGGGCACCCCTCGCCACCCCCAGGATTAATCAAGGTGTTCTCCTGAACAGGCCCAGTGCACCTCTAAGGCGAGTCCTGACGCAGCTGGTAAAGTCAACACATCCCCAGGACCGCTCCGCGGGAGTCCTGGGGAGGATGCGTCTGGGCCCCTGGCTGCCTCACAGGGCGGTTCTGTGGGTGACAGCAGTGACAAAGATCAGGGGTCACCTCTTACTCACAGCATGTCCCCCTTCATGTCACTTAGCACCTCAGAACGCCACCTTATTTGGCAACAAAGTCTTTGCAGACAGGTAGATGAGGTGGCCTAAGTGAGGGGTGGGCCTGACCCAGTGACCGTGTCCTTCTAAAAGGCCTCCAGAAGGCAGCCCTCAGCAGCTCCACCCCAGACGTCAGGCTCTAAGGCTGTAGGAGAGCGTGTGTGCCTCAAGCCCCCAGGTTGAGACCCAGGAAAGGCCTCTGCCCACCAGCCCTGCTGGGAGCAAGTGGCCACTTGCTGGCTCTGGAACCCAGGCAATGGGGCCGCCACCCGCAGGAGCGGAATTGGGTCCCTTGCAGGAGGGCTGGGGGGGAGCCGTGGGTGGCCATGGACTTTGCTCACACCTTGCTGGCCAGAGCAAGTGCTCAGCCATGCTAAGCACAGTGGGACAGGGACTGCCCCCACGTGCCCGAGAAGAGATGACACAGAGGGGAATGGCCCAAGGGTCACCAACCATAGGTGTGAGCCAGGTGGGGGTTCAGAGGGATACCACAGCACCCAGAGCTGCACTCTCAGGGAAGGTCCCGAGTTGTGACTTGTGCTGGGCCACCAGAGGGGTGAGGTGTCCTAGAGAGAGAATGTGAAGGACAGAAGCTCTTCTTGGCAGGTCCAATCTGATTAGGTCAGGCCCACCCAAGTTAGTCTCCCTAATTAAAGGTCAACTGAAAGGAACCAAAGTCACATCTGGAAAGTTCCTTTGCAACCAGGGCAGGGATGTTCACAGGGTCACCCCATATTCCAGGGCAGAGGGAACACAAGGCTGTGGGCACTGTGGACCTCGGTAGAGTTCTGCCTGCCACAGCCTCCAGAGGCACTGAGGAGGAAGGAGACGGCAGCAGGGGCGGCTGGTGCTTGCTGACAGCGTAGCCTTGCAGGCCTTGGCCGAGCAACTCAGGAACAGGGGCCTTCCTCCCCAGGCCTGTCCCTGCCTCCTGCGTCAGGGCACCAGACTTCCCCATTTCACAGGACCATCGACGCACCCAGGAATGGCAGCCTGGCTCTGGCTCTCCGGCAGGATCCTCAGAGCAGCCAGGCAGGGAGGCACCAGTGCCCGGTGGCCTACTGACTCCTGTGCACAGGGCCCTGGTGGGGAGGGCTACTATCCGCCATGGCCACAGCACCAGCCTGCCCACTGTCCCTGACATCAAGAGTGGCTCTGGGAGCAGATTCAGCGACTGCCACAGCTTGATGTCCTGGGCTGTCATCCCCAACTGATGGGTAACAAGAAATTCAGACGAGAAGTCCAAGGAGTGGGCAGTCACTGGCTGGGACCACTGGAGGCCCGAGATGTGACATACTTGCAGGGCAAGGTACAGACGGGTCTGGCTGTGACACGGTTGCTACTGTCCTCTGATATTCCTTCTCCTCTTCTCCGGAGAAAGACAGCCCTATTCACATGTGGCCCTACAGATAGACAACCCTCTCAACCACCTGTCTCCAGGAAAAGCTGTGTGGATGTTTGACCCCCAGGTGTGGGGCAGGAGGGACCTTCCCAGATTTCTTTGAAGCCCCAGGCAATGGGCAGAATGAGTCCAATCCCTGGAGACTGCATACATCCCATTACATGGCAAAAGGGCCTCTGCAGAGGCAATTAAGGTCAGGGACCTTAAGATGGGAAGGTTGTCCCGGTGTACCCAAACCATGGGAGACTACTCAGTAATGAAAAGGAACCAACAGGCTAGGACTGCGAGGGATGTTATCTCAATCTGCTTGTGTTACTGAAACAAAACACCTAAGACTGGGTAATTTACAGAAGAAAAAATTATTTTCTCACAGTTCTGGAGGCTGGGAAGTCCAAACAATGGGATAATTATATGCCAACATTTCAGGGGTTAACACTGCATTAAACAAGTTAATACTCATGTTGAGCCAGCATGAAGCACTTAAATGTCAGTATTTTATGAGATGTCTTCTCCACCAGGCTGTGAGCTCCCCAAGTACTGTCTTCCTCACTACTGCATGTCTAGCCCCTGTCACCAGGCACCATCGTTCGAATGCTGTTTAAAGACTTGCGGCTGCACTGAAGGGCCTTGTAAAGCAGCACCGGTGATGGGCAGCACTGCTGAGAATACACGTTCATGGGCTCCGTCCTGCCTGCCAGTCAGACACAGCCTAAATTAAAACTCTACTCTTCCCTGGAAACAGCCAAGACACACTGCTCCCGTTGCTTCCGTTGTCCTGCAAAGAGCTCTGCAGCACATTCAGGTAGCTGATCCTCTGTTGTTGGAAATCTTTTCCGGGATGTAAGCAATGCTGCAGGAAGTGTCCCTGCAGGAACATCTCGGGGTGCAACTGACCGTGTGCTCAAGGTAAACCCCTGGAGTGGGGACTTCAGGGTCCCAGGGTCTGCATTTAGTGAAGGCATTTGACAGATGTCCAGGTGCAGAAACTCCCATGCCCAGCTGCCCGCACTCCACAGCCCGTCTCACTGCACAAGGCCACTCCTCTCATCTTTGTTAACCTGATGAGGGGTGAAAAATGTATTAAGTGTGTACTGAACCATGAACGAAATCAAAGATTAAAACCTACGTGCAAACCCACTCCTAGCAAGATGGTCTGAGCCAGAAGTGCAAGTGTATTTTCAAAAACGATTGAGGTGGAACATCAAAATGACCTCTGAGCTGAGGCTCGACCCCTGCTCTGATTCATCCAAGGCCCTAATTAGGCCGGAAAGGGTTGGCTGTCCCGCCACCTTGTTAACACTGATCTACATCGCCAGCTTTCACGGCCTGTGTGTCCCCACTTGAGCCTTACAGATAGATGTCCAATTACAGGTCCTCCTTTGTCGCCAGCCCTGTGGGAAACTCAGAAAACCGGAGGGAGGATGGCCATTTGGTGTCACTTTGCATTTCTGGAACCCAAAGAGACCCAAACCGAAATAGTGCCAGGGACCTGGCCAGCAAGAAGCTGCGGTGAACTAGCTCTCACCACTTCAGTGTGTGCCAAGTACCGGGTGATGGTTACTCACCCTCACCAGCACATGGGGGCTGTGAGTTGCCTGGGGCTCCAGCTGGGTCAGACCGCCTGGAAAGGAGATCCAGGGAGACCTGCAGCAACGCCTTGACCTCTCCATCCCTCGTCTCTCTTTAGACCCTAGTGACCTGGGCACAACTTGGGAGCCAGGCACACCTGGAGCACTGGCCACACTAGCAGACCAAAGGCCGGGGGCAGGACCTGGCCAGGGCTCCCCAGAGGGTCAGCGCCTGGACCCTGGTCCCTGTGGCACAGGCCCAGGTGGAGCGCCTGGGCCTGCAGGACCCTCTGCGTGGCCAGATGGCCCTGTCGCCAGCAGTGGACGTCACTCAACTTCCCCCAGGGCTGGCTGGGGGCCCAGTCGTGGGCACAGGCGGGTGTGCTGGCTTTGGGGTGTGGACCGGATTGGCTGGGCAGCACTCCGAACTGGAAGGTTCTGTCGGGATCATCGCGAGCGCGGCGGTGACCCGTCCGTCTTCTCGCAGGGACCTGGGGTCGGCGACCGCGGCCTGACCAAACACAAAGGCACGCGACGCGGGAAGGCGGGCGCCGGGCGCAGCGACCCGAGGGGCGCCCGAAGACGACCTACGCATGCGCGACGGCGTGGGCGTGGCCTGCGCCGGGCCGCGGGGCTGGTGCGGGGGCGGGTTGGGGAGGCGGCGTCGGCGTCCCATTGGACAGCGGCGGACCTGGGGCGGGGCTTGGCTCAGCCTCGAGGCAGGCTCCGCCTCCAGCCCGCGGGGAGCTGCGCGGCGGCGGAGGCGGTGAGCGCGGGGGCGCGGGCGGCGGCGGTTGGCGGGCGGGCCTTCTGCCTTTGGGGCCGCCGTGGCCTCCTCGNCCTTCCTGTGTCTGCAGAGCTGCCTCCTGAGCCTGCCTGGCCCCCAGCTCGCTCTCCCTTCTGCTGGGCAGTAATTGAATACTCTGACTTACAAGGAAAGCACATCCTTTTAAACTGAAGCGCGCCTGCTGGGCTGTAAACAGCTGTCAGTAACATAACCTACTCTGAAAACCTAACAAAGGAGTTATTTGTGCAGTTGAAAGTAGGATTTGCCTCATAAAAGTCACAATTTGAATTCATTTTTACTCTTAACTCCAGCCAACCTTTCTATCTTAAAAGGGGGGGGGGGAAGCAAAAAAAAAACAAAACCCATCCACCAGGGTCCTCGCTGCCTCTAACCTCAGGCAGAGGAATTCCTAGTTGGCTGTTACTATTGGTGTAAGTGGGAGGTTGAGGAGGAAAATGAATTTAATTCTTTTTGTCATCTGAAGAGAAGCATGTTTGAAAATGTCTTTGTGGCCTTGGCTGGTAGCGTGTAGCCGTCCCTTCTGTCTCTGCAGAATTCAGGTGAAGAGCACGGAAGTGGAAGCCCTAGAGAAGTCTCAGATTGAGAACATTGCCTCTTTCTTAGGTAAGCGCACATTTCAAGGGATGGTCAGCCTTAGTAAATGAGAGCATTTGGAGGACGCGGAGACCACTTGGAATAAAAGCTCACCCAGGCCCTGTTCTCACAAGGCGGAGTGTGAATGAAGGAGGGGAAACGTGGATCTGCTTTCTTAAACCTTTTCAGAATTTAACCCTAGGATCAGTTGTGTTCTTTCTTGTGTGTGATTTTTTTTTTTTTTTTTTAAACAAGTTGTGGTGCTGGGTTGGAACCAGAGCTTGGCACAAGCCAGGTGAATGCACTGCTTCTGAGCCTCACCTGGCCTGGAGTCCTGTTCTTGACCCAGCTCAAGGCCCTCTCCATACAATGAGGTCTCCAGAGCTCAAGGACATAGTGGGCTTACTCCCACGAGGGGAGGGTCTTTTTCTTTGCCCATCTCATGACTGTGAGATGACTAAGTTACCACCTCGTCTGGTTTCAGCCTGGGTCTTGAAAAGTGGTCATTTGTGTGCTTAGAAATCTAGGACAGAGTCCAGGGGAGGAAGCATGGGCTGGCCTTCTCTACAGAGCCTCTGCAGCGTGGTGAGGCAGGCCGAGGCAGGAGTGGACGGGGGCTCTGCCCCTGCTCTTTCAGCATGAGCCTTTCGTGGCTGGGAAAGACTGCCTGAGCCTGGTGGAGCTGGGACCTNGAGCGCGGCCCGCTGCGCCTCGTCGGGTGCGGCCGGGCGGGGGCTGAGGCGGCGCGGCCCAGGCGGGCCTGGGTAGGGGCGGCCGGGCCCGGACGGCTCGTCCGCGGCGTGCGCCCGGCGCTTGCGGCCCGAGGCCCCTCCGGTGCCGGGGCCGGGTCTCTGCTGCCTGCACCCCACCTTTCCCTGAGCCTTGGCCTCTCCTGCCGGTACCGCCGCCTCTCTGCCTGCGCCCCACCCTCCCTCTCCTTCCCGAGCCGGTCACTGCTGCCTACGCCCCCGCCGGCCTGCAGGCCGTGCGCGCAGCGAGCCCCCTTCCTGCTGCCCCTAGACCCTGCTGCCCGAACCGCCATCCCTCCCCCTGAGCCCTGCTCCTGCTGCTTCCTGAGTCTCCCCTCTGCCACGAAACCCCTTCCTCTGAGTCTGTGACCCCCTGCTGGGTCCCCTCCTTTCCTCACTGATACGAACCCCCTCTTCTGCTTCCTGAAACCCCTTTCTGTCCTGCTTGAACATCTGCTGTGAACTCCCTTCCTGCTTGGACCCCCTCCCCTAGTGACCCCTTTTTTCTGCCAGAGGCCCCCCCTGTAAAATAGCACCCCCCAAAAAAACCAAAACAAAACAACTTTGCATTTCTTGTCAACAGCCAAGGCATCTCATCTCTTCCGTGGGTGGAGGGAATGGTCTGCAGCTGTCCCCGTCCTTTTGGGGATACAGCAGCTGAAAGAACATTCATTCTCTCTGGATTTTGTGTGCTGTGGTCAACTGTTAGCTCCCATACCCAGGCAGGGCCTTACGCATTTATTGCCTAAACCGTCCCTTGTGTGGAGGTCACAGGCTGGCCTTCAGTGTAGAAATAATTTATTGAGAAGTTTTTTCAAAATGTATGGGAAGAACTGCTGGGAGGGAATCTGCTGTATTTTATTTATGAAAAAAAACAAAAATACAGGCACCTGCCTGGTGACTGAGGCCAGTTTGTCAGTTTGCTCAGTGCCTGGTTAGGGAACTGAGTGGTCTAGTGGAAGATAAGCTGAGCTAACCTGTGCCCTTGAGGATGGTGTCTGCATGAAAATTGCCAGCAAATGCCTTTATAAACCACCCTGCAAATTCTGTTGCAGGGCACGTGGGCATCAGACCTTGAAGCACTTTGTGCCAAATCGTTACCACTAACCACATGAGCCTAAATCATGACGGATGCCAAGTACGTCCTCTGCAGATGGGAAAGGCGATTGTGGCCTGCAAAGGTGACAGCAGTTACTCTATAATTGCAGGAATTGGAAATGACTTTCAGGTGACAAGTAAAATCTTCATCAGGCACCAATACCTAGGAGTGCTTCCGTGAAATAATTGAACCTGGTTGGCGCCTGGGTCTGTTGGCACGGATTCTTGTTCCCCATATAATGGGGTTTTGATCTAATGCTTACAAGGTTCTATTTCCAGAAGTGTCATTTATTCACACACACACACAAAGGAAAGAAAAAGGAAAATAACAGCTTTAAAAATGCATGTAGGGCTCTGACTCGGAATTCCTGGCAAGAGGCTCGTGGTGGTAATGTGCGGGGTGGTGTTTGGGGTGCCTTCCTGCCGCAGCATGAAAGGCACTGTGGATGGGAGCCTGAATCTTGGGCTGGGAAGCCCACTGGTCTCTTTGTCTGAATTAGAGGAAATTGGACTGGCATTTGAAATCTTTGCTTGCATATGTGAGAAGTACTTGGTTTCTTTGTAACCCTGTTACCTCTGTATCTCATTTTGTCTTAATAACCAGGATTGTTATTTTTTTCAAACATAGGTTTTGGCCAGAACTGAGACTTCAACAAAAAATAAGAGAAAAAAGGAATTCTTTCTAGATGTTCAAATACTCTCTCTAGAGGAAAAGTTAAGTGTTGTATGTTTTAAGTCTTTTCTGTGTGGGCTTTCTGATCCCCTACCTGACAGTGAAGTCCGCTCTTGAGAGCTCATGAACTCCTCCCTCAGTCAGTATTAACCTCGTGAAGGAGTGTTCCTAATAACCTTGGAGGACAACTGGTTTTATTATATGCCTGTTTGGAAGCTTAAGTCTAAATGAGACCATGTGTGCCATTTAGAAAGAGATGGCACAAAACTTGCGAGAACGTGAGCAATGTGCAGGGTCAGCTCTCCTGGGGGGGTCCACACGGGTATTTCTTTCCCACAGATCAGTGGGTCTTGTTGCAGACTCCAGAATTTTGAAACGTTTGGGTTTTGAACTTGTCACACCAATAGGAAACTTATTTTTCTGCATTGGAAAAAGCAAATAAACGGTTGTGGGGCAGTGTGTTGCTTGTTCTGCTCTTGGTTACCTGCGGGTAAAGCAGTGTGGACCACCTTCAGGGCGATGGCAGAGTCCGAGAGTCCTCTTCCTCTTCTCTGGGGAGGCCTCCCTGCCCTCTCCTTCCTGTGTCTGCAGAGCTGCCTCCTGAGCCTGGTGGAGCTGGGACCTGTCGGCACATAGCTCGGGAGCATTGGCCTCTGTGCTCACCGAGTCACAGATCCACACAAAATTTTTTCTCTACCTAGAAATGCCAGTATTTAACCCAGTGGCAAAAGGTTGTTTTGTGAAAAGATTGACCAGAATCCTTCCCATGGTGTTTGTGAAATAAGGCCTGGTTTCCTGGACAGCTGCTGTCACTGGAGCAGGGTGTGTGCCTGCCTGCCCCAAAATGCTGACCATGTCCTTGGGTGGCATCCCGATGGCTGGTTCAAGCTGTGTTGCAGGGCAGGTTACTTGGGGGTGCTTTTAATATTAAACAGGGAGGGCTGGGGATGTGGCTCAAGCGGTAGCGCGCTCGCCTGGCATGCGTGCTCCCCAGGTTTGATCCTCAGCACCACATACAAACAATGATGTTGTGTCTGCCGAGAACTAAAAAATAAATATTCTCTCTCTCTCTCTCTCAAAAAAAAAAAAAATAAAATAAACGGGCAAAATGTGGTTTTGATTGAGGCATTACACCTGCTGAGCTGTGGCATTGCCTCCCTCATCCTGTTCAAATAGCAGCGCTGGGTCTGTATGTTGGAATGAATAAGTAAAACCGTTGCCCGGGAGGATGGGCTAGAGTCGAAGGGCCCTCGGATAGCTTTCCTGGCTTTGAAATGCCCTTGTGAAGAAGTGAGGGAAATTTGGGGCTGGGTTTGGGGCTCAGTGGTAGAGCACTCACTAGCACGGGGAAGGCACTGGGTTAGACCCTCAGCACCACACAAAGGTAAATAAGGTATTGTGTCTATCTACAGCTAAAAAATTAAAAAAAAAAAAAAAAGTGAGGGACATTTACCAGCCCACAATGAGCTTTCAGAGGGCTTTCTCACTGCCCCTTGCCCCACCCAAGAGTAGCTGCCAGCGATTTCCTTCTTTAGTTGGCATTGGTTTTTTATTGACCCTGATTGAATTTGAAATTGTATGGTTGAGAGGATTTGCAAAACATTTGAATACATTTTGCTCACAGTATTGTTGTGTAACTTGGAAGAATTTATCTTGGTAGCGAATCAGGTTGAGGTCAGTGAATTTTTCTTTTCTTTTTTTTCTTTTTCCTTTTTCCAAGATTGCAGCCCTGAATGAAAAGCTGTCTTATAGCTTTGTCCCTTTTTCAGGGAATCGCCTGCTCTTGCCTCATTTAGGGCGAGTGCTAGCGACCACGGTGACTGTGGATGTGTGGCCGTGGCAGCCCCTAGGCACCTGAGCGTGACAGGTGCTCTCTCTTGCCCCTGCAGCCTCACAGGAGGAGGTTCCTGCTGCACCCCTGGAGGAGCTGACCTACAGACGGTCGCTGCGGGTGGCTCTGGATATTCTGAATGAGAGAGACCGCATCTGTCAAGAAGGCCCTTCCCGGAGAGAGCAGCTGCCCACGGACGTGGCTTCCCTGCCCCGTGATATTTTCTCTCCATCTTTTCTGCCTGAGAGGAGGTGGGAATACGCACAACATGACTTGTCAGGTTTGTTCACTTGTGAAAAGGCCCCCAACTGCACAATGGGCCACAAGAAGGAGCTCAGGAAAAGTGAAAACCCAAGAGCCCAGTCGGTCAGTCCAGCCAGCGACGGTTGTCAGGATGGTAGTAGGTCAAGGAACCACCGAAGCAGTCGAACGCGGGCAAGTAAAAGAAGAAGGAATTCAGCCCCGAAGTCCACCTGGTGCCAGGGGGTGCCTGCACTTCCAGGGGCAGGGCTGGAAGAGGAAAGCCAGGGAGAGCCTGGCCGCTGGATGGCCCTGTCCTCACCTTCTCGAGCCAGGGAGGATGATCTGTGTGCCAGGGCTGAAGGACGTGATCCAGGCTTGCCATCAGGCAGCCTCACAGTGTCCCCAGCCCAGGAGGGGGCAGGAGGACGCCTGATGAAGAGGCTGTGCCTAGATGGAGGCCGGAGGCTGCAGACTGCACAGCTGGAGCCAGCGGCCTCAGGGGCAGCGCTGCCTCCGTCCAGCACTCCTGCAAAGGAAGTGAGACACGCTGGTCTGCAGGCCCATGGCCAGCTGGAGCAAGGTAACCCCCGCTGCTGGCCCTGGGAGGCAGCACTCGGGCTCTGCCAGGATGGAGCAGTTGGCAGGCACTTGGTGTTTCTAACCAGATCTTACTGAGACTGTTACCAAAATAGATTCAGAGCAGAGTTTCTCGTTCCTTTGTGTTTGTCTTCCCACTGAGTTATAATTGCTTTAGATTCTCCCAGATACCATATCTGTACTATTGTTGGGGATGGGAGTAAGTGGGACCTGTGGCCCTGGTGGAGTGTGGCTGAGCAGCTGCGCCACGTGTCAGACACACAGGCCGGGAAGCGTGGTGCCCAAGGCTCTCGGCACCTCTTTATTCTTAACCTTGCAGAGCCAGTTGCCCTCCCATTCGGTGAGACAGGACTCGTCTGGGGAATCGCTGTGTAGACAGCTACATGTAGTTCAGGCCCGTGCTGGGATCCCCATCCCAGCCTCCAGTACCTCACTTGCTTTTGAAATGTCGATTCAGGAACCCTCACTACCACAGGGTCCAGTGTCAGGAGTGAGCTCCCTGCAGACGGCTGCATGGCTCTGGGTCTCCATTCTTACAGCCCACCTGTCACCCTGTAAAGGCTCAGGAGCCAGTTTGTGCCTCGGCACCATTTCCTGAAGTGACCATGCCTGCACCCTGCCTTGTCTCAAGTCAGTTCTCAGGCTGGCAGGGGATAGTGCAGCAGGACAAAAGAAGCAAGTCCCTCTGAGTCCGCTCGGTGCCTGGCAACTTAGCCTGCTGCTGCCTGGAAAGGCATCTCCCTCCCCCTCGTGTTTACTTTTCTTTGAAATGAACCTGAGCTGGGTGTTGTTGGGCGAGGAGCTGCCTAGCTCGCAGGGGCCCTGCGCTGACCCCTGTGCCGAGAGGAGTCGTCATGACAGTCTAACCTCACTATTGGCAGACCCTCCATCTTCTGAAGAGTCCATGGAGTGTGGTTCCATCAATTCCATCCTGGATGCAGATGAGGAGGACGAGGAACCACCGAGGATCCTTCTGTATCACGGTAAGAAACAAGCACAGAGCTTGCTTTTGGGTGTAACAGGACACTCGGAAGAAACTGGGCCATGTTCCGAGACTGCTTCTGACATCTCCCCGAAAGGTCTCTTGCCATTGGATTTTTCTTCTACTAAACCAAGACCTGAGAGGAACCCTGAGAATTGCCTTTTTCTGTGTTCTTAAGAGTAACCAAACGGAGGGGGGGTCTGACAAAGAGACCTTCGGCCCTCCCTGTCAGCATGGCTTCTGTCTGCTTGAAGCTCTTGTCCTGTTCCTTGTGGGAACCAGGTGGCTGAGTGAGTGGATGGGTCATATTGCCCTCCTTTGGGTGTAGCCGCATACTGCCTCCTGGGGGCACACCTCTGGCTGTGGTGTGGGGATGTTGGTCCTGGCGGGCAGTGTGTCCAACCCGAGGGAGCAGTGTGCACCCCCAACCTGTTTGCACTGAGGTGATGTATGTTTTGGTGCCTCTGGACGTGGGGACAGAGGAGCTTAGCAAGAAAAGGATTTGATTTGAACCAGCAACAGGTGGCTTTGCTTCCGGAACCAGCTGGAACCTGCTGCATCTTACATTCCCTGCTGCCCTGCACCTTTGCTCAGGCTTGTCCGTTATTGCTGGTCTGCAGACATGCTCAGGATGGTTCAGACACGGTGCAGGAGGTCTGTGGGGCCTGCCACGGGACCCTGCAGGCCAGGGCCGGGAGGTCCTGCAGGCGCCCGCTTACTGATTGTGCAAGCATGTGTGCACTCATGTGTTCAGGCACTCTTGGTGTGTCACTCTTTTGATATTTATTTATTTATTTTTTTAGTTATTGGCGGTCACGGCATCTTTCTTTGTGGTGCTGAGGATCGAACCTGTGCGGCATGCATGCCAGGCGAGCGCGCTATCGCTTGAGCCACATCCCCAACCCCTGTCACTCTTTTTTGGAAGGGGTCCAAGAGTAGAGTCCAGGGTGCTTTAGCACTGGGGCACACCCCAGCCCTTTCATTTTTTGAAACAGGGTCTTACTAAGTGGCTCAGGCTCGCCTTGAACTTGTAGTCCTTCTGCCTTGGCCCTCTGGGTTGCTGGGCTCACTGGTGTGCACCACCATGTCCAGCTGTGCAGCTCTTTTTTTGTCCAAACTGCTTAGAGCTTTTTGTCATTAAGTAAGCATAATTGCAACCTTGAATTTTCTGCTTTCCCCCACATGATGCCAACTCAGACTTTCACGTCTCCACGCGATCTTCTGAGTGTTGGTGGCAACTAGCTATCATTTCCTAGGGGTGATGAGAGGTGGATATGGTGCCAAGGCAGAGTGCTTGCCTGACATGCGTAAGGCCCTGGGTTCCAGACCCATTTCTGCAAAATGAAGGAAGGAAGGCAGCCCATGTGTGGAGTGGTGACTCATGTCACCTGAACTGCCAGAGTGCCTGGTGGCCTCCAGCTCCCACAAGCAGGTTTGCTGGCTGGGAGGAGAGAGCTGTGCCTTCCTGGAGGGCCCGTCCCTGCACCTCCGCCAGCCAGAGCCGGGCTGGCCCTGGCCACACAACTCCTGGGGTGCTCCTTTCTCTCAGGAGCTAGCACAGGTCTGTTTTGTTTTGCCTTTTTAAACCTTGTTACTTATTTGTTTATTGGCGGTGCTGAGGATGGATCCCGTTCCTCAGCTGTGTGAGGCCAGCCCATCACAGCCCAACCACGGGGTCTCACCCAGCCCTTGAGTGGGCTTTTGTCCCCTGTTGGTTTGGGTTTTCATGCGTCAGACTCTTGGCAGGGCGTGGTGTGCGTCCCTGACCCCAAAGTCTTTGGGAAGCTGATGAGTGCCTCGTTTGGGTGGGGAGCTGTCGCCTCCTGACCTCTTACCCCCAGCCTGGTTTCTGCCAAGCGGGCCCTGGTGTGTGCCGTGAGCTGCAGCAGCAGCCTTCTGGCCGTTGCCAGTCTGTGTGCCACGGTGGTGCTCCTGGCCCTGGTACTCTCATGTTTCTAATTGTTCACTCATTTTGGGAATTTCTTGGGATGGGGTAGCCAATGTAGTTGGGTTTTGTTCATAAACAGCGTTTTAGTTATCTCATGATTTAAAGATCTTCTCCCCATTTTAAGACCTTGGTTTCTCAGGTAGGCACCTTGAAAATAACGTTCTCCCGTGTACCTCCCTGTGGGCCATTGGCCCCATTCCTGCTTTGTGCCACGGGCTGTATTTTGTGGTCCTGGGGCTGGGATGGAGCTGCACCCAGCCTGAACCACTGCTTTAGGGAAAAGTTCTCTTTTTGTTGTTGTTACCGGGGATTGAACTCGGGGACACTCGACCGCCGAGCCACATCCCCAGCCCGTTTTTGTTTTTTATTTAGAGACAGAGTCTCACTGAGTTGCTTAGGGCCTTGCTAAGTTGCTGAGGCTGCCTTTGACCTCACAATCTCCTGCCTTAGCCTCCTGAAGCACTGGGATTACAGGCATGTGCCACCATGCCTGGAGGAAAAAAGGTCGCAGTGTAGGAGACCTTAGGTTTACAGAAATTGCAAACACAGGACAGAACCCCCACTTGCCCCTGCTGCTGGTGCCTTCCCTGACCACAGTGTCTCTCCACTCTGAAGCATGGGCGTGTGTTGCATGGTTCGTGGTGGTTCCTTGTGCCTGCGTTCACCTTGCCGGGCCCCTGGCACAGTTGGGTGGCATTGAGATGGCGGGTGCACGCTGGCGGCTGGGTCTCTGGAGTTGCTGCTCTGGCCGCTCCGTCTGCCTGACTCTCTGTTTTTTCTTTTTTCTAGAACCAAGTTCATTTGAAGTAGGAATGCTTGTCTGGCTTAAATACCAAAAGTACCCCTTCTGGCCAGCGGTGGTAAGCACGACCCTGCCCCTTGTTGGCAGCCAGGCCTGCGTCCTGGGCGTGCAGCCCTTGACCTGGTTCTGCTGCTGGGGAACACCAGTGGGTTTTGAGAAGCTGGAGGTGCCTTTGCCTAATGGAAGGGACTAGTTATTTTGGCACAATTTAGTGTGGTTCATGGGTCAAAGTTGTATCAAGCAGAATTAGAAAAACCTTCTCAAAGAAAGCGCTAGTAGAGCCGGGGTGGTGGCTCAGTGGTAGAGTGCCCGCCTAGCATGTGTGAGATACTGCATTCGATCCTCAGCACCACAAACATAAGATATTGTGTTCACCTACGACTGAAAAACAGATGTTAAAAAAAAAAAATGGAGCGCTAGTGCTGGCCCTAGTGTGTCACTTTGAGCCTGTCCCCATTAAAGTGCGGGGGTCAGGTTTCAGCTGGGGCCTTCGCAGTGTGGGGGTGTTTGCAGTAATGTGACTCCAAGTGGCCTGGGCGCCACCCCTGCCTTCTCCCGCCTCGGGCTTGGTGCTCTTGGGCCCTATGATTTCTGACTATGTAGCTGTAGTTGTTCAATTTTGTTTTCTTTTTCTTTTCAAATACTTGTGTGGTCTTGGGGATGAAAGCCAGGGCCTTGGGTGCGCTAGGCAAGCACTCTGCCACCCAGCCACACCCCAGCCCTGGCTGTTTCTTATCAAGAGACAGCAGTGTTTGAACTCACAAGGTGTTTGCTCTGCTGTTTTAATGGCTCTGAGCTCACCCTTGCCAGCAAGACCGCCCTGCGCACGGCTGACTGTGGTCACAGGAAAACAGTCGCAGTCTGAGCAGTGTTTGCTAGGTGAAATAGGGCCTGAGTGAAGGCAGAGACTCGGGGGTGGGGGGCCTCAACCCCTTGCCCTGCTGTGCAGGGCATGTGGGGGTCCTCCTCCCTCCAGGCCCTGCCCCCACACCTCCTGGCACCTCCTGGGCCCTACTGGGCTGACTGGTAGCTGGCAGGAGAGCTTCTGGGCACAAGGGCAGGCAGCCATGGCCTTGTTTTCGGGTCTCCTGGAGATCCTAGGGTGGTTTGGGTCAGGTCCACATGGCGGTTCCTCTGCTGTCCTGGGCTGGCTCCTAGCCTCTCTGAGCTGCCTTTGCTTGTCCCGAGAGTGAGGATGGGAACCCGTGAGCTAGTGGGAGAGCCACCCAATGCTCCTCTGGGGGGCTGCAGTGGTGGGTGCAGGTGCTCTCAGAATCCCAAGCGGAAGACCACCCAGCCCGCCTCAGAGGGGACACGGTGGAGAGCAGTGGTGTGGCTGCCTTCTTGGCCTCTGTCTGGGCCTGTGCTGGCTGTCCCCACCTGGTGGCACTGCTCACAGGCAGTGTTGGAGCCACCACTTCTTGTCTGTTCCTGACGCTGTCTCCTTGGCTTTGCCCACAGGTCAAAAGCGTCAGTCGGAGAGATAAGAAGGCGAGCGTGCTCTTCATCGAAGGGGACATGAACCCGAAAGGCAGAGGGTAAGGCTGCTGTTCTTGGCTGTCTGAGTGGTCAGGAGGCGTGCTGGCGGCCCCCAGGGGGAAGGATGGCCAGGGCCCAGGCAGGATGCAAGAAGGAGCATGGAGGCTGTAATGGAAGAAAAGGTTTTCAGAACTTCCCCTGCCGGCTGTGAAAGGTGGCTTGAGTGACAGGGCCCACCTGCGCAGACCGGTCAGAGCTTGCCTTGTGCAGACAGCGTCTTGCCTCCACCCAGACCTTGCTGGCTGCCTGAGGCGGGTCCCTTGGCCTTTCCCTCCCTGCCGGATCCTCAGTTGTGAGGCAACAGCACAAGAGCATGGGATCTGCCCTCCACTGGTGCTCAGAAGCCTCACGCTCCTCCAGTGGCACTCTGGGGCTCCTGGGTCCTCCAAGTCCCTTTTGGGGTCTGCTCTGGAGCACAGGGCATCAGTGGTGTCCCGTCCCTTGGGCCTAGCTCTGCGCTGTCATGGGCAGCTGGCAGAGCAGTCACTGGTGGGGCTGAGGCCTGAGGAAGCTGGGGGCGGTAGTTCCTGAGGCGCTGGCTGCCCTGCTGACCGTCCCTCTCCCCGTCCAGCATCACCGTGCCCCTTAGGAGACTGAAGCACTTCGACTGTGAGGAGAAGCAGGCACTGCTGGTGAGGGCGTGTCGCCTGCTTGCTTCCTGAGGGTGGTTCTGTGGCTGATCAGCGTGGCCTTTGTGGCTTTGGGGTCCCTGGCTCCTGTGTGTGTGTCTGCCACCTGGGTTGGGAGCAGGGCTTAGAGCCCTGGGTTCCTGGGACCCCATGCCTTGCCCCTCCCTGAGCTTTGCTGTCACGGCTGGGCCACCTGGGAACCTCACCCTGCATGTCCTGTGCACTGTGCCTTGGCTGTGAGGGGTTGAGGGCCTGGGCTGTGTCCTGGTCACCTGCCTGGGCGCTTCTTCTTTTCCCTTTTTCTATTCATGCTGGGACTGGAACCCAGGGCCTCCTGTGTGCTAGGCATGCGCTAGCCACCGAGTCCCCATTTCCTTTTCCTGATTTCCAACCCTTTAGAAGGTGGGCACTGCACCCCCTGCCCGAGCCTGGCTTTCTTGGGAGTCGGCAGCCCCAGGTGGTGAGCTCGCCTCCCTGCAGTGTGGAAACCACGCCCTGTCCAACACCTGGAATGCTGGTGGGCAGGTGCTCTGGGCAGAGGGTGGGCTGGCACCAGGGGCCACGTTGAGCCCTCTGGCCTCCCAAGAGAGAAACCCAGGCCCAGCAGGTCAGGGCCTGGGCCGCCTGCATTCAGAAGTGTCGGTTCCGCTCTTGGGAGTCAGAGCGGCCTCCCTGGAGGAGTGCAGGGCACTCAGGAGGGCGGTGGGGGATCTTCTTACCTTCATCCCTGGAGCACACAGGAATTGTTTCTCCAACTGGAGTCCTGGTCATGGGTCAGTGGAGGCCTGGGCCCTTGGTGAGCAGCGCCACCTACGTCCTTTGCTCTGAGGAGAGTGGGTTTGGTGCCCCGTGTGGGTGGGTGGCAGGGAATGCTCATGGGCCATTTAAGTGGGTGGGGCTGGTGTGACCCTGAGTAGAGGGGGCTTCGTGCTTCAGGCCGAGAAGTGTCAAGAGGCATGGCTCCTGAAGAGCAGTTTGGGGCAGCGCTTTGTGAGGCAGGTATTGGGGGCTCCCCAGGGGCCAGAGACTGCAGGTCTTCTACCTCCGACCTTAGGACATGCGGGTGGTACTCCTCCGTGGCTCTGGAGTCTTCTGTGGGCTGTCATGTGACCACCTGGCTTTGTGGGGCCTGTGGAGCTGCAGCTGCCTGCTCTCTGTGACCCCTGCTGCTTGGCTGTCACCAGGAGTGTCTCCTGCTGCCCTGGAGGTGGCATGCAGGGCAGGCAGATCACGGGCTGGTCCAGGGCACCCATCCTCCTGGGTGTGTTGGGGCCACTCTCACAGAGGGCATTGGTCTTGCATCCCACGAGGACCCTGAGGCCTGGTGAGACCTGGCACTGGTGGCTGACATCCCTCCCTCCTGGGGGGGCAGCACGTCCTCCAGCAGTCCTGCTGGTTCTGAGCAGTGTGTGGGCGGGCACACACACACAGACGTCCGCCGACATTGGTGGGCACTGCAGGTGGCCATCCACCTCCACTCCTGAGCACTGGCCCAAGACCTGGGCTCCTTAGTGAATGAGGAGACAGGCTCCAAGGGACTATGGGCTGCCCAGGGCTGCCCAGGGCTGCTGGGCAGGTGCAAGGCTCTGCGGCATGTCCTCTGGACAGAGGGGATGTGTGAGGTGGTCCTGTTGCCCTGCTAACATAACACCCTGCCGTCCGGGTCTCGCAGGACAAAGCCAAAGAGGACTTCGACCGGGATATTGGCTCCTGCGTCTCCCTCATCACCGACTACCGGGTACGGTTAGGTATGTGGGGCCACAGCCTGGAAGTGCCCACTGTGGGCAGAGCAGAGGGCAGGGCTGGCACTGGAACTTAAAACCCTGAGGGCTGGCTTTAGGTCTGGAGGCAGACACGCACTGCTCCTGGTCTGTCCCCCAGCCTGGCTGGGTGCGCTATGTAAGCAGAAGGCAAGGTCTCTAGGGGGAGAAGCAGTCTTGGGGCTCCTGCCAGGGGCAGGTCGAGCTGTGGGCTGTTCTGCAGCACCCTCTTGGGTAGGCTGGGGAGGCCCCAGAGGAGGCATGCAGGATGGGATGCCGAAGGTGCTGGGAGGACCCACTCTCACCTTCCCTCTCCCCTGCAGGCTGTGGCTCTTTTGCGGGCTCCTTCCTGGAGTACTATGCTGCTGATATAAGTGAGTCCTGTGGCAGTGTCGAAGTGCCAGCTGGCTGGGAGGGCGTGGCTCAGTTGGTGGAGCGCTTGCCCCGCACGTGAGAGCCCTGGGTGCACCCTGGCACCACATGTCACGCACATAAGCTCACACATGCTCCCATACTCACACACACATGTGCTTACACACAGGTGCACACACTCACATGTGTACACAGTGAAATGGAAACATGGAAGTGGGATATGCTTTTAGCCCAAGGCAAGCTGTGAGAGACCCCCCACCAGATGCACCCATGCTGCCCCTGTCTGCCATGGGGCCTGCGTGGCTATTGGGTTCAGCTCGTCTGTCCTGGTGCCCGTCATCCCACAGACTGCGTCCACACTCTTCCATGGGGGCGGGTACTATGTGTGGCAGGGACTTGGGGAGTGCAGCCCGGGCACTGGAAGGCTGGACAGTGCTTTGCAGACTGTCCTGCATTTCCTTTAGGACAGGAGCAGGGTTTCCATTCTTAATGGTTGGTTGCAAAAGGAGTGGAAAGAAGCTGGTTCTCTTTTAGCAGAGCTGCTGGGGGTGGGGTGGGGATCTCTTCTCTGCTTGGGTTAAACATGGCTGAAGGGCCCAGTTAAGAGAGGATAACCAGGATCCCGTCAATATGAGGGTCCTCAGGAACCTTAAAACAAAACCGCCGTTCAGCCGCTTCCTGGGATCTGGAGGCGCCTGGTCTGCCTCCCAGTCCTGGCCACGGCTCCAGTTTGGCAAGGCCCGTGCTCCCTGGGCTGGGCGCACGGCAGTGTGGTCCACCTGTGGCCCTGAAGGAGGCAGAGATCCTGCCCAGGCCCAGGAGGGGCCCCATGACATGTGCTTCTGTTGCAGGCTATCCCGTCCGGAAATCCATCCAGCAGGATATTTTGGGGACCAGGTTCCCTCAGCTGAACAAGGGAGACCTTGAGGAGCCCGTGGAGGGCAGCACTGTGGGGCGCAGGCAGCCCTGCAGGAAGGTGCTGCCTGACCGCTCTCGGGCTGCGCGGGACCGTGCCAACCAGAGGCTGGTGGAGTACATCGTGAAGAGCAGGGGTGCAGAGAGCCACCTGCAGGCCATCCTGAGGAGCAGGCGGCCTTCGAGGTGGCTGAAGACGTTCCTGAGCTCCAGCCAGTACGTGACCTGCGTGGAAACCTACCTGGAGGACGAGGAGCAGCTGGACCTCGTGGTGAAGTACCTGCAGGGCCTCTACCAGCAGATGGACGGTGAGGTGCTGGCGGGAGTCAATGGTGACAGCATCAGGTTCATCCTGGACGTGCTGCTGCCCGAGGTGAGCCCTGGGGGCAGGCCGCATCTGGGATGGGGTGGGAGCAGCTGCTCCTCAGAGGCCCCTGCTAGGCAGGCGTGTGCACTGACTGCGGAGTCCTGACACGCTCCGCTAGCGTGGTGAGGCTGTGTGCCTGTACCCGCGGGAGGTGGGAAGACTATGTTCACTTGACCCGTAGATACTCAGTTGTGTCCTCTGGAACTGGGTGAGGTCTGGGATGTTTGTGTTTGTCATGACAGGGAACGCTCCTGGGACACCCGTCCCAGGGGACGATTCATCCCCCACACACTGGGGATTGAATCCAAGGGCGCTGAGGGCTGAGCTGTGTCTTGAGCTCAGCAGGGTCTCGCTGGCCTTTAAGCCTGCAGTCCTGTGGCCTCACTCTGCCTCCCAAATGGCTGGGGTGACAGGCGTGCATGACCGTGCCCTGCCCTTAGGACTTTTAGATGCTATTGTTCTACTTAGAGGAATTAACACTGTGGTCAAGGTCAGACACCCACTGCAGACCTCAGTGGCTCTCCTAGAAGTCAGCTCTTTTTTTTTTTAAGTTGTCAACGGACACAATGTCTTCTTTTATTTATGTTTGTGTGATGCTGAGGATGGAACCTAGGGCCTCGCACGTCCAAGCCCAGCTCTCTCCAGCCCCAGCCCCAGCCCCAGCCCCAGCTCTTGTTTTGATGGTTGACTTAACAAATCTCCCGGGGGCACGTGTGGTCTGGGCCTGCCTTTTACTTTTACCGTGTGTGGTGACCTGGCCTCTTGTCTCTGGGCTAGAAGATGCTGTCGCTGACTGGGCTCAGTGCCTCCTGCAGCGACGGCTCGACTTGGGGCTTGCTGGAAGCATGGGCAGTCTGGAGGGGAGGGGTGGGGCAGGTGCCAGGGCTCTCTGCAGCTTTCCCAGCCTGGTGTGGGTTCCGTGGCTGCCCCAGCACTTGCTGCCCGAGTCCAGCTTACTCTGCCCTCTCACAGGCCATCATCTGTGCCATCTCTGCGGTGGACGCGGTGGATTACAAGACGGCTGAAGAAAAGTACATAAAGGGACCTTCACTCAGCTACCGGTAGGCGCCAGGTCCCGCTCCTTGTGCTACACAGCTCCTGGGCCACCTCTTCCTCACAGGCAGCCTGGCAGGGGCACCCAGCCTGTCACTAGATGGAAGACAATCAGCAGGTGGCCCTGGAGTCCCCACCTGAGCCAGACTGCCCAGGGACCTGGGTGCTGCAGGAGGCTCCGGGCTGAGCGAGCGTTCTGGTTGTGCTCCTCCCTGACCTCCTTGGGCAGAGCCCTGTGTGCGCACGTGGCCCCCCCCCCCCCACACACACACTACACACTGCACTCTCCCCACCTGCTCCCACCCCCTGGCTCTTTGAGAAAAGAGATGAAGATGAAGCAGCAGCATGGCCCTGATCAAGATGTCTCCCTCTGGTTGCGATGTCTGGCCACCCTGGGACTTTTGGCTCCGAGAGCCCCTAATCCTCCTCTGGGCGATCTGCCAGGCCTTGCTGGGAGCCAGGCGGGCTGCAGGGCAGTGACAAGCTGAAGGCTCAATGGAGTCACAGGCAGGGTCTCTGTGCGGGTCTTGCAGGTCTGCCTCCCAGGCCCACTGTCCTGCACCCTGGAGGCGGCTGGAGCTGCAGCTGCTGGGGAGTCGAGGGAAGGAGCCTGGGCTTGGCTGTCGCGAAGGCCCAGAAGCCTCCTAGAGGGGGTTAGGTTGGGTTCTGTTGGCGGGAATTGTGACCCTGGGCAGACAGAATGTGGTTGTCACTGGCTCCTAGCGCCTGGCCCGTTTCAGTCAAAGCAAGTAGAAGTGACAGTCTGGGAGTGAGGCAAGAGCCACAGCGACTCCGCGCCAGCCCAGCTCCTTCTTTGTCCTGCCTGCTTTCTTAGAGCCTTCGTGGTGGTCCAGGCAGGTAGGGCCTCCCTCACTCCCACGGCTCCCTTCTGAGGAGCTTCTGCCCTGCTGTGCCAGTATCAAAAATGCTACAAGCCGCACAGTGGGCACACCTCTCCTCCCAGCAACCTGAAAGGCAGAGGCAGGAGGATGCAAGTCCAGGCCAGCCTCAGCAAAGCCCTGTCTCAAAATAAAATGGTCTGAGGGTGTGGCTCAGCAGTAGAGCACCCCTAGATCGGCTCCCAGTGCCTCAGGGGGAGAAAAGTGTTAAGAGTCCACAGCTGGACTGACCGGGAGCCCCTCAGCTGAGCTGCGTAGAAAGGGACGCCAGTGCCGTGCGGGGGCATCTCGGGTGTCCGGCGAGCAGGGTCCAGGCTTTCCTTGGGCCTCCAGGGTGTTTTCTGCTGAGCGCCCCATCCCAGCACCGTCTGCCCCGGGTCTGCATTTCAGTGCTCCTGTCCCATGGCTCTTCTCTGTCGTCCTGTGGCTGAACCCGGGTGCTCCACTGAGCTGCCACAGCCCCTTCTATTCTGCTCTGAGGCGGGTCTTGCAGAGTTGCCAGGCAGCCTCTCGCCTCAGCCTCCTGCGTCACTGCACAAGGGTGCCCCCACTTGGCTTCAGGGCCCTCTGGGGCTCGCGCTCACCTTCGCGCAGCGGTGTCTCAAGAAGTGGCTGCCATGGCGGCAGTGCCCTCCTCCCACCGGGAGGTTCTCTCCCGTGCTCCAGCGTGCGCTGCAGAAGCGTGAAGCCCACGTGGCCTGCTAACCCCGCGTTTGCGTTCTGTCCGAGATGCCCTTACTCTTGGCCTGTGAGGGTTGTTGCCTCAGAGGTGTGGCTGAGGACACTTGCCACAATGTGTCACCTCGAAGTGTAGTTTACAGCCTGGAATGGTGCCACAGCTGGGTCCCAGCTCCTCAGGAGGCTAAGGCAGGAGGATGGCAAGTTCCAGGCCTAGGCAGCCTAGCAAGACCCTGTGTCAAAAAAAGAACTGCAATTTGGTATTTCACAGTTGTTTTTTTTTTTTTTTTTTTTTTTTTTTTAAGATGATTATTTTAAAAAATTATGCTGGGCTGGGACTGTAGCTCAGTGGCAGAGCACCCGCCTTGCACGTGTGAAGCACTGGGTTCCATCCTCAGCACCACATAAAAAGTCAGGCTGTCCACCCACAACTACAAAAAAATGTCTTTTAAAAAATTGTGCAGAAAATGTCCCTGGGCTGGGTGTGTACCTCCGTGGTGGAGTGCAAAGCCCTGGGTTTAATCCCCAGCACTGCCAGAAACGTCCGGCTGCAGCAGGGTGCAGCGGCGCATGCCTACGATCCCCCGTGTGATCCCAGAGCCTGGGAGGCCGAGGCCAGGGGACAGCAAGTCCCAGCCTCTGCAGCCTGGCCCCATGTCCAGCTCTTTGAGTGTGTGTGCGCGCGCGTGCATGCAGGCGCACGCACACACAGTGACTGGTTGCCGAAATGATGGACCCTTTTGTTTTCTGAAGGGAAAAACAAATATTCGATAACCAGCTCCTAGAAGAACGGAACCGGCGCCGCTGAGGATAGTGCCACTGCCAGGGCACTGTGGTCTGCTCGGCCTGGCACGGGGTGGCACGTCTCCCTGCGGTGCACGCCAGTGTTCTGGAGGGTCAGGACCCCGAGTGGGGCGCAGGGCGGGTCCCCCTCGCTGAGGCAGCTCCTTCCCTGGTGTCTGGGGAGGGTGTGTCTCCCTACGGGTGCTGCGAGCAGGCGCGCCCTGTGCTGGGCTGCTCCCGTGCTGTGCTGTGCTGTGCTGTGCTGGTGCGAGTTTGTCGTTTATGTGACATTGCATCCAGTATTAAATGTGTTTTTAAAAGAGGCTTGTGTGATATGGCTCGAAAAGCACCGCGTGTTGGGTCTGGTTCTATTCTGTTCCTCTCTCTGGTCTCCTCCCCTCCCAGCTCTGGCATTTGCTGGGCGGCCCTGGGTGTTGTGCTGGAGAAGCCAGCACCAGAGAGGAGCTGTTCCCACGTGCCACAGCCTGTGTGGGAGGAGGGGCAAGCCCTGGCAGTGGCCACCCCTGAGGTCCTCTGCTTGTGTGCACCCCACAGCAACCTCAAAGAGCTGGGAATGGCTGTCCCCGGGGTCCAGCATGGCCACCACCCCACCTGGTGGCCACTGCAGGAGCGTGCAGAAAAACCAGCTCTGTCCTGGGCCGGCCCTGAGAGGCTGGCTTCTGCAGAGTCCTTCCCGTGTGTGCCCAACAGCCCTGACACACCACACTTCCCCATGCTCAGGTTGACCCTCTGCTGATTCGGGGGTCAGGTGTTTCTCTGGGCTGCTGAGCAGCATCCCGGGCCTCCAGCTCCTCCAGGCCAGATGTGACAGCTCATGTGTCCCCAGACAGCCTGGGGTTCCTTGGGACATAGCCTTGGACAAACCTTTGGGCTTTAATGACTTCCCATCCACCAGGTCCGCCTCTTCCTCCTCAACCCTGTTTCCAGCCCCTGCACTGTGACCACAGGCCTGCTCCCTGGGCCGGCCACCTGAGGAGCCTTCCCTCGGGCACAGGTGTCAGAGCCAGCCCCGTCCACCTGAGCCCATTCACAGGTTGGCTGCACGTGCAGACCCCACTTGAGTGTCTTGCACGGTGCAAAACAGGTGGCAGCACACTGTGGTGGGGATAACTTCTTCAGGGACCACCTCCTGGGTGGTTCCGAGGCCACTTTTAGGGCTCTGTCATCTGAAGGGGCTCTGAGGTACCCCTTCCACACTCTGGCCCTCTCAGATGCTCCCTTCCTTCCAGCATGGCTGCCTGCTCCCTGCAAGACGACCTGGTGGGGAGGGCAGCACCCGTCCTGGCCGTGGCGGTCACACACCCTGGGTCCCAGCAGATAGTCTGGGAGACAGTGACATCCTACAGAGGCAGAGCATGGGTGGTGGACAGTGAGCCTCCCAGAGAGCCCTCAAACCCATGTCTGTCCCTTCCCCTGCCCCTGCAGCCTCAGCCTCACAGGGCATCCCATGATGATCATAAAGGTGGCAGTGGGTGCCACGACGCCCGTTCCTGAGCCTCGGTGACCTGCACACTGAGGACCCTTCCTGGTGGGCCTGCCTGGAGGGTGGCCCTGGGGAGTCAGGGAGGCTCTTCTTCCTTTACTTCTGTGGTCCTGGGGAGCAGCCAGCCTTGCTCCTGCACCTGTCCCCCTGGGCTGCACCCAGGCCCCCATTTTTAACTTTTGGTACTGGGGTGGAAACTCGGGGTGCTTTACGACTGAGTTCAACCCCAGTCTTTTTTGAAGACAGGATCTTGTGAGTCGCTGAGGCTGGTCTCAACCTTGTAATCCTGCCTCAACCTCTGGTCTCTGGGATAACAGGTGTCATCCAGAGGAGAGCATCCAGCTCTCCTCCTCTTACGAATCCATCAAATGCCATCCAGGGCTTCGGTGACCAGCCCTGGTCATGGTCAAAGTTTGCCTCCAAACTTACCGGGGGAGTAAGTTTCTCTTTGGTGACACGCCAACCTAGTAGGGGCTTGGGAACAAAGGAGCAAGTCCAGTAGTACACTCTTCAGAAATGAACATGTCCCTGTTGGTTCATCAATTGTGACAAACTGCTGCATTAACACAAACCACAATTAAAGAGCTGGGTATGGCCTTCAGAGGATCTCTGCATGATCACCATAACTTGTATGACTCTGAAATTTACTAAAAGTTTCAGATACAACTTTTATAACAGCACTGCCTGTGTACAAGAGAGGAAAAGGCTTTTGTTCCAGCCAGTGTTGCAGATTCTGGCCAAGCCTACCTGTCCTTTTCCCCCACCTCAGCCTGGATGCCAGGCCTGGGTGGCAGCCCCTGCCCTGCCAATGCACCTGCCCTTGCCTCTCATCCCCAGGGACCAGGAGGATCTGCTTAGCACTGGGGCCCCAGCACCTCAGAACTCAATCAGTTCCTGCCTGGTCCTCAGTAGGCGGCCGGCCTGCTGGAGCCCCAGTCTCCCATTAGGGAAAGGGGCGGAAAAGGTGGAGCAGGGATCCAGCAGGATTTGTGTGCAGCAAATGATGTGCAGTGGGAGGCGTTTTGCAAACTCGAGTCTGGTTATCTGTTTTATAATCTGTACTGACTGTAGCCCTACAAGGGTGGAAAGTGTTGGGTGGATTTACAGCACTGCCAATTTTTTTAAAAAGTGTTTTTTAGTTGTAGTCGGACACAACACCTTTGTTTTTATGTGGTGCTGAGGGTGAACCCAGGGCCTCATGCCAGCGCTCTACCGCTGAGCCACAGTCCCGTCCCAGCACTGCCAATTTTTAAAAAAAATCTAAAATACTGAAGAAGGTAGGTAAAGGAAAGTTTGGGGAGCAATAGAAGTAGGGGGTAGTGGGAGAACTGGTGGTCGCTGGTGGAGTCAGCGCCAACTTCCTGGATCCCGGGCTGCACAACCGGGGGCTGCACAACAGGGTGACGTGCCGGGGAGCAAACCGAGAGTCCGGGGTTGGGTGCCAAAACTTCTGCCGAAACCCGGGATCGAACCAGGGACCTTTAGATCTTCAGTCTAACGCTCTCCCAACTGAGCTATTTCGGCAGAGCGCGAGACGCCTCTCCTTGCTGGAACTCCGCCCCGCGCCGCTGCCGCTGCCGTCGCTGCTGCCGCTGTCGCCGTGCGCAGAGCGCGCATGCCTCGTAGGATGCCACTGGGCGCCAGGCGGCAGCGCTGTCTCTGTGGCGCAATCGGTTAGCGCGTTCGGCTGTTAACCGAAAGGTTGGTGGTTCGAGCCCACCCAGGGACGCGCAGGGTGATGTTTTGTTTCCAAGGGTACAAAGGCGTCGCCTTTCCTTTTGTCACCCTCGCCCCGAAGGCCCCTGACCCGGAGCCATCCTCCTGAAGCCCCCGGTGTTGGCACGAGCAAGCAGGGAAAGCGCAGCGCCCCGAAGGGCCCGAACCCGGCGCCATCCTCCTGAAGCGCGCGGTGCTGGCACGAGCAAGCCGGAGGAGGCGCAGCGGAACGACCCGGACGGGGTTCCGGTTTCCG
>NW_025999863.1:781424-792718 GCF_001458135.2 Marmota marmota marmota
CAGAGAGTAACAGGGACAGAGAGAGTAACAGGGGGAGTAACAGGGACAGAGAGAGTAACAATGACAGTAACAGGGACAGTAACAGGGCCAGAGAGAGTAACAGGGCCAGAGAGAGTAACAGGGCCAGAGAGAGTAACAGGGACAGTGAGAGCAGTAAGTGGCAATGGTAATAGTAACAGTGATTACTAGTCACAGAGTGAGCCTGGGCCAGAGGCACCCCAGGGCACGCACTTGGCTGTGAGTTTACCCAAGTCCCTGACTTCTCAGACGGGAAACTGAGGCCTGGGGACCGACCTTCATGCCCGGCCTCAGCCTGCCAAGGTTACAGTGACGTCCTTAAGAGACTTTTGAAGCTGCCGCCGCCTCAGAAGGCAGCCACCTGGACAGGCCGGAGCGAGGAGGGAGAACCTGTGGGGATTGCAGGGGTTGGGGCTGCGGACTCCGGCCCTAGACCTTGGATGCAGGAAGCTGCCCATAGCCTGGACAGCAGCCTCTCCCTTAGGCCGTCCCTCCCCACCATTCCCTGAATTAATTTGCTCTTTCTGCCACAGTCGGTGTGGTTAAACCACAGAAATTCATCCTCCGCATCCCGGGGCCTGGGAGTCTGAGATCAAGGTGTTGCGGGCTGGTTCCTCTGAGGTCTCTCCTTGGCTTGTGTGTGGTAGCTTCTCCTTATGTCCTCACATGGTTGTTTGTCCCTGTTTGCATATCTGTGTCCTGATCATCTCCTCTTTGTGTGTGTGGGTGGGGGCGGGGTTTCAGTTGTAGATGGACACAATATCTATATTTTATTTATTTATTTTTATGTGGTGCTGAGGATCAAACCCAGTGCCTCATGCATGTGAGACAAGCACTCTGCCACTGAGTCCCAGCCCCCAAGGCCCCCTGCTTTAAATCAGTACTGCAGATAGAACCCTTTTTAATTGATTTGAGACAGGGTTTAACTAAGTTGATGAGGCTGGTCTTGAACTTGCAATCTTTCTTCTTCAGCCTCCATCATCTGCTCCTCTTTTTTTTATTTTGATACTAGGGCTTGAACCCAGGGGTACTTTACCACGGAGCTACATCCTAGTCATTTTTATTTATTGAGACAGGATCTTGCTAAATTGCTTAGGGCCTCCATAAATTGCTGAGGCTGGCCTTGAATTTGCAATCCTCCTGCCTCAGCTTCCTGACCTGCTAGGATCACAGGCATATGCCATGGTGCCGTCTGGCCTCTCTGTTCTTAAGAACACCAGTCCTGTGGATTAGGGCCCACTCTAGTGACCTCACTGTAAATTCTCTCTGTAGAGAACCTCTCTTCAAACACAGCTGAATTTCACCACATGCATTTGTTCATCAGGATCTCTCGTGTGTGCAGCTACCTTCCCCACCCTGTGCGTCTCACGTCTGACAACAGCCTGTTGGAGCTTCAGGTTTCTCCCTCTGGGTGGTTTCCAAGGAGGCCTCCGTTTGGAGCCGTCCCCCCTCTGTTCTTTGTGTGGGCTTCTTGGCTGCAAGGGTCGATGTGGGTGGTGCCTTTGCTGCCCGCCAGACTACAGGTTTCTGAAAGGTGGTGGGTTTCCGTAGGTTGGGTGGTGGTCGGCAGCCTCTGAAGCCCTCAGCACAGCCCAGGGGGCTGGGGCCTCAGACACACTTGCTGAGCACCACCTGTATGCCTATGCCCAACATAGCCAAGGCCAGGTTAGGTGCTAGGGAATCCAGGGAGGTCCCCGTGTCTCAAGGGAGGCAGACCCTACGTGAGTACTGGGCAGAGATGGGATGGGTTCCAGGGTCCAGAGGGCCTGGGGCTGTTGTAGACCTGATGCCCTGATGGTATCAGCTCAGACCTGCACCATGAGAAGGGGCCAGCTCTGTGCAAGTGTGGGGCTGGGTGTCCAGGCCCAGGGAGTGGCGAGTGCAGAGGACAAGGCAGGGGTTGGCAGGGAGGAGGCGGGTCACAGGGAGGTGGCCTTGGTGTGGAGTCCAGGCTTCCTGCTGGGGCAGTGGGGTCTTCAGAAGGGATGAAGCTGCCTGTGTGTCGAGCGACCGTCCTCACCAACGTTTGTGGAGTGGCATTTAGGACAGCAAAGGTGGTGGGAGAGTGCCTGGGGGAGACGCCTGAGGCTGGACCCTGTTACTGAGCCCCTGGCACCTGAGCTAGTGGCCCTGGGTACTCACTGTCTGTGACCTGTGCCTCTCTCCACAGCCCTCAGCCCGCTCTGTGTCCGGATGCTCGGCCTACGGTGAGTGCCTGACCACCCTGACTGACTGGACAGAGTTGTTGCAGGGCCTCAGAGTGGGAAGGGGCCTTCAGCATCAATAAGGGAGCCCCTTGGTGAAGGTCACCCACCAGGTCGGGGCAGGACAGGACCTGCTTCCTGTCCTTGGCATGTGGAGTGTGGGGCCCTGTGTGGACCAGAGCTTCCCTCACCCTCGTCTGCCTGTGTGGCACCCTCAGCACTCCTTGCTGCCTGCCGCAGGTGTTCTGTGGCAACTCAGACAGGGCTAGGGGCTGTCCATCCCTTGGTCAGGGACACAGGACCTGTCCTCAGAGCATCCTTCTGCAGATGACACAATACTGTCCTTGCTTCAACATTTGGGCCTGTTGACCAGCTGGGTGCATCCTTGAAGAAGCCCTCCAAAAGTCTGGGTCATCGTCAGGCTGCTGGGTGGTGGCCACAGGACCCCAGAGGCTCATTCAGGGCTCTGAGTGAGAGGGTGGGAAGCCACTGGGTAGAAGAGCAGGAGGTCCCTGGTAGGGAGGGAAGGGCAGGTCCACAGGGACAGGAAGTTGGCTCTTGCCCAGGCCCTGGGTTCACCCAGTAGGGCCTCAGGTGATCACTGACCCTCGCTCCTCTCCTGGGCAGCTCCAATGTGGGTTCAGCCATGCAGGCACGAGGCGTCCATCGGAGCCTGGCCAGAGAGGGCCCCAGCAGGTGAGGCTGGCTTCTGGAGGAGGTCATATACCCCACATTCCTTGTCCTGCCTGCCCCCCGCTGCCTGCACTGCTGCTGACTGGTGGTGTCTGCTGGGCTTCATTCTGTGTCCCTGCCCTGAGAGCTCTGCCAGGACCTGGCCTGTGGGTCCCAGCCCCACCTCCATGTCCCCACTGCCCTCCGGGGTAGCCTTCTTGTGTTCCTCTGCTTATTAGATTCTGTGGCCTCAGGCTTCAACCAGTGTGATCCCAGGACTGTGCCTGTGACTGTCTTTGTCCTTCCCTCCGAGAGACTGCTCTGGGCCAGGTCCTCCAGGCAGGGGTGCAGGGTGGCCACACCTGCCTCCCGGGGGCTCTGCCAGGCTGATGCCTTCTCATGCCAGTGTGTCCTGTGCTCAGCACCCAGCCTGCTGTGTCCAAGGCCAGAGCCATGGTTCCTAAACCCACCGAGCTTCCCAGGAGCCGCGGCGAGTTTGTGGTGACCAAGCTGGACGACCTTATCAACTGGGCCCGCCGAGTGAGTCCCCATTGCACTCCAAACCCCCCCCCCAGCTGCACACTCACACAGCACTGCACACGGTGGACACGAGTGCACGCCTGTGTCCCAGCTGTCCTTGAACCCACCCTCCTCACTTCCACCCCGCCCTTCCCTGTTCCCTGGGCCTCTGCCTTCCTGGGGTCTCTTGACAGAGCTGTGTGGGTGGTGCTGGGGGTTGAACCGGCCTGGTGCCTGCGGGGCAGCCCTCAACCAGCTGGGTTACATCTCAGCCCCCAGAGGAGTTTTGCAAATGAGAAAAGGCACACATACTGAGAGCAGTAGGTCCTTTTCCCCTGCTGTGTGCAGGTCAGGACCAGGAAGTCTACTCAGTGTCTAGATCAGCCCTGATCCACCCCAAGGCTGACTGTCGCCCACTGGCGTGTGCCTGTGAGCATCCTGCCAGGGCTGCAGCTTCCAAGATGCAGGTGCCCTCTGCAGGGTCTCACATTAGCACAGAAATCTGGGGGCTCAGGATCTGTCCAGCCACAGAGGCCAGCCAGGTGGACATGGCCATCCATGCTCTGTAGTTTGGACCTGGCCACCTTTGTTAACACATCTGCTGGGCATGGGGACACTTTGAGGTCTCCTACCCAGGTGGGGGGCCAGCAAGAGCCACAGCGGAACAAAGCCAACAGTTTGAGGAAATGGCCAGGCCAAGGGCTCAAGGATGGCTCCTGGGGGGTCAGCCAGGCTGTGCAGGAGCTGCTGGGCTGCAGATCCTGGGGACGTGTGGGACAGGCTCAGAACTTGAGCAGGCCTGGAGATTCAGACCTGTGTTCTCACAGGCTGCTAGGACCACTAGGCCCATGGCTGGTGCCTGCAGGATGTCCTGGGCTGGATGGGCTGACCCATGGGCAGTTCCTCTGATGTGTCTGGCAGCAAGTGCGCTCTGAGAGGGCCCCGGCCCGGAGCTCACTTGGTGTGAGGGGCAGCCCTTCCTCCTGGCCACTGCTCTTGGGATGGGAACCAGGGTAGTCTCTCAAGTGGGGCTAGCAACCGAGACATTTCCTCTGTGGACTCCATGATGGGCTGTGTGTGACCCTGCCCCCCGCCCCCCAGAGCTCTCTGTGGCCCATGACCTTTGGCCTAGCCTGCTGCGCCGTGGAGATGATGCACATGGCTGCACCCCGCTACGACATGGACCGCTTTGGTGTTGTCTTCCGCGCCAGCCCCCGCCAGGCTGACGTGATGATCGTGGCTGGCACGCTCACCAATAAGATGGCCCCAGCACTCCGCAAGGTATGCCTTGTCCCCTGCCCGGCCAGCCAGGGGCCTGCCAGGGGCCACACAGACCACAGACCTACGTCTCTTTCAGGTGTATGACCAGATGCCAGAGCCCCGCTACGTGGTGTCCATGGGGAGGTGAGTGCCGATGGCTGCAGCCCCCTCCCTGCCCCTCTGGTCTCATTTCTGGGGGCGGGGGAGCATAGGCAGGCCACACCTCCCCAGAGGCCCAGCCTGCAGCAAGCACCCCCCTAGCACTCCGCTTCTTGAACTTGGGAGCAGTGGGACAGTAGCCTGGCACTCACACTCCTGGGCATCGCCCACGGTCCTCCCTACCAGGGCTGTCTAGTCACTTTTAATTTTTTCTAGATAGAATTTGCATACCATGAAGTTGACCATTTAAAGTGGGCAGCTCAGTAGCTTGTAGTTACACAGAGGCATGAGAATCTGTAGTTCCAGAACATCCTGTCACCCCAAAAGGAGACCCCATCACCATGAGTAGCCCCCGTCCCCCCAGCCCTGCACCCACAAGTCCACATCCCGTCTCTGGACTCCCCTGTCCTGGACTCTCCTGTCACTGGTCATATGCTGTGGCCTTGTGTGTCTTGATCTCGTTAAGCATCAGGCGCTCAGGTCTGTCCACACTGCAGCTGTGTCAGCTCGCTCCTACTGGTGGCTAAGGACGCCCCAGCATGTGGACAGCCCAGTAACCTCATTCGGAGCAGTTGAGATACACCCCAGAGCTCACTTAGCCAGTCACCGTCGCCAGGCGTGGCTGTTCCTGTTCCCACAGCCCTGGGGCCAGTGGCCCAGAGTCAGGGGGCGTTCCTGGCTTTTCCTGGGGTGGAGGCAGCAGGTTGTGGGTTTTGGCATGGCCTTGGCGACCTGTGCTCCTCCAGGGACTTCTTGCCAGTCTTCTGACCCCACGCTGGCCGCCCTCTGGAATTGGCCGTCAGCAGCCCTGGGCTGTTGCACACCTGCCCCTGTGCTGCAGAGGGCCCCTGGAGGCTGCCGTCAGCTGGTGGGGGGAGGTTGGGGGAGGTGGGTGCTGCCCGCAGCCCTGTGCAGAGTTGCCCCTCCCCCAGCTGTGCCAACGGAGGCGGCTACTACCACTACTCCTACTCCGTGGTGAGAGGCTGTGACCGCATCGTGCCCGTGGACATTTATGTGCCAGGTGAGGACATGCTCCAGAGACAGACTGGTCCAAGGTAGCCCAGCCCCTGGTCAGCGAAGGGACTCCTGCAGGGAAGGTCCAGACACTGGACTGGCCCATGCTGGGACCACATGGAGCCATGTATAGTTACAGAAATGGGAAAATGTTCCTGGAGGCCAAGGAACATTCCTGGTCCTCACAGGAAGGCCCGTAAGACCCCCTCAGATCCAGGGGTGGCCAGGTGGCCATACTTAGCAAATAAAGCGTGCAGGGCAGGCTGGTGTGGCCCAGTGGTGCTGCGCTTGTTTGGCACTCGTGAGGCCTGAGTTGTGTCCCAGCACCAAGGAACCAGAAAGCGCAGGGCCTTCAGTTCACTCCGAATGCCAGGAGCGACACCAGTGCTTCCTCGGTGTGTGTGTCCCCTGGGGGCTCAGGGCCGACTGAGCGCTGGCTGGCTGACATCATGCCGACCTGGACGTCCTGTTTCACGTGCAGGCCCACGGTGTCCCTTTCCTTGGGCAGTCCCAGTGAGTGGCAGATGGGCACTGTGTGGTGGCTTCCTGGGCATTTGTTCTGATGACAACCAGTAGTCATCAAGGTCTGGAAGCAAAGCTCCCTCTGGACATGGGGGACAACCATGCCCAGCTCTAGGCTGTCTCACACTGTAGCCTGGGCCTCCAGTGAGCCAGGGATGTCCCTGGTCAGGAATGCTGGAGGCTGGTGCCAGGGGACTACCCCCCTGTTCTTCTTGGCTCAAGCTGTCTGCCCTGGGCTCCCTGGCCCCAGGTCCCATGCCTGTTTGTGAATGTGTGCCCCCGTACCCGGAGGGCAGTGGCTTCTCCCCTCTTGGGAGTGCCTGAGGGCCAGACTAGGCAGTGCAGGCACTGCCCGGGTCCTGTCTCAGGCCTGCAGAGTCCAGGAAGGAACAGCAGGAGGGGAAGATGAGTCAGCCCGGCCCACTCTGCTCAGGGCTTCTCCCTGGCCTGCCCACCTGCCTGGGCCCAGCAGGGTGCGTTTGGTAGACCTTTGTGGGGCTGCACTGCAGAGGGAAGGGCAGGCTGGAGTGGCCTTACTGCTCTGGCCAGAGGTCACCCACAGGAGGGAGCTGAGCTCGTGTCCCCCACAGGCTGCCCGCCCACAGCAGAGGCCCTGCTGTACGGCATCCTGCAGCTTCAGAGGAAGATCAAACGGGAGAAGAGACTCAAGATCTGGTACCGCAGGTAGCACCTCTGCAGCCACTGGAGCCCTGTGCACCCTGCCCCAAGACGGAATAAACCTCAGTCCTCGTGCTGTGTGCAGTGTGGGGTGCGAGGCGCCCTGGGGTGAGGGATAGCAGCCCCCAGACAGATGGACAGTGTGGGACAGAGCTGAGGAGTGGGTCAGCCTGGTATCCTGTGCCTGCTCAGTAGGGCCTCTGCCAGGCAGGGTCTCTTACTACCCTGTGGATGAAGGTGCCAGGGGGTGAACTGCCTGGCCCATCACCCAGATGACCCCTGCTGGGAGCCTCTGGCCTGGGGCCCCTGACCCTCTCCCTCTCAGGCCTCCTTGGTTTAAACAGCTGCTGGCCTTTTGGGTGGCTCAAGTGGCCACTGTCTCCTGAGCCCATGTCTGAGTATTTTGGACCTGTAAGGACACTGAGAGGCTGAAGAGAAAGAGCCACATCCCCACCAGCTGACCCTTACCCTGGAGACACCAGGCACAGGCATCCCCTTTGGGGACCATCCCTGTAGCACCCCTGGGTGTGCAGTCTCCAGCCAGGTGGCCTCAGGAAGGCCTTCACCAGAGGCTGCCTTCCTCAGAGATGTGTGTTCTCAACCATATTTAGATGTCCCATGTTCTGCTGACCCCAGCTCTGCAAGTCCATAGCGAGTGCCACCACGGGCCAGGGATGGTTTGGGGATGGCAGTTCCCACCAATCAGGGATAGGATGGGGGTTCCCAGATCACTAGGGTGGAGGCAGTGGGTGCCTGGCCCAGTCAAAGGACGGCTTTTTTTGGTACTGGGGACTGAACCCAAGTGTGCTTTACCTCTGAGCCACATCCCCACCCCTTTCATTTTGAGACAGGGTCTTGCTAAATTGGTCCCTAAATTGCAGACGCTGACTTTGACCCTGCAGTCCTCCTGCTTCACAGCCTGTCACTGGGATTGCAGTGTTGGCCATGTGCCCAGCCCAAGAACAGCTTTTGGGACAAGACCATGCTAAAGTGGCAGCTCTTCCAGTCAAAGGGAGTGTCCTGCACTGAGCCCTCAGCCTGGCCTTTGTGCTCAGCGTGTGGAGGGAGCTGGCAGGAGGGTCCCTGCAGAGGGCACAGCAGTACTGAGGGCCTGCATGTGAATGGACAGGCCCAAGAGCTGCGTGGGTAAGGCCAACAGCTGGGGTGACCAGTTGGGCCCAGAACAAGCTGAGCCAGTCTGTTCCCTAGGTGGTGGGGTCCTGGTCAAGACCCTGGACAATGGGAGCTCTGCAGTGGTGGAGCAGTTCTCAGGATGACACTGCTCACTGGGGTGGGCAGGGCAGGGGCCGTCCCCCCACCCTGTGAGGCCCTAACTAGCCCCTCAAGACCTTCTGCTGCCATCAGAGTAGTGGTCTCGCCTCCTGCCACCTTGGACAGGGGACATCCACCATGGGCAGGCTTCTGACCTGGGGCTGCTGGGAAGCTGGGCTACACACACCACTGCACACATGCCCACTGGCCAGGCCCAGTGGCCGCCTTTATTTCACTCTCAGCCCAGCAGGTTACCTGGCAGTGGTCAGGAAAGCTGTGACCACTGCTGAATCAGGCCCAGCAGAGGCACCAGGTGGGGCACAGAGGCCTAGTAGGTGGGCCGTGGCCCACAAAGGCACTGAGTGTGTGCAGATCTGGAGGCGGGTGGCTCAGTGCTTGGTGACCAGGGGTATGATCATCTGCGGGAAGGTGTAGTAGCGGCAGTCGGCTGGCGGGACCAGAGCCATCACCTCCGTGCGGATGTCCTCCCTGAGGAAGCCCGCCTCCTGCAACGCAGGCACCTGTGTCTCCTGGGGGGGGGGGTTGGTCACAGCCCTGGCACTGCCCCTCAGGCCCCAGGTGTGTGCCCAGGTGAGTGTAGTCCAGCTGTCCACATGCCCTGGGTGTCCTCCCAGCAGTCCCCCAGCCAGCATCCCAGGGCCAGCAAGGCACAAAGGCCCTCTGTGGCCCCTGCCTGGGGTGGTTCTCCATGTTCTTATGAGTGCACCCCAGAGCAGAAGGACGGACGTCTCATGAGGAGACCTGCCTTTTGGCCCTGTGGTGGGCAGAGGCTCTGATAGGAACGGCTGGACAGGCAACAGAGGGGGGCACAGGGCCCGGGCTGTATCCTCAGGGCACTGGGGAGCCATGGCAGACAGCTGACCCAGTGAGGGGTCTGGATGGGCAGCCAGTACAGTCTAGCCCATCCAGGACCTCAGCCCTGAGGCCTGCAGGAGGGGAGCCCTCCCAGAGGTCCCCAGGGCCACTGCCTGGTAGAGTCGCCACCCATGCCCTCCCGTGGCCCCACCTGGAACATGGTGGTGATGTCTGAGTACTGGGCCTTCATCAGCTCCCCCCAGGAGGTGAGGTTGCAGTAGGTGAGCACTCCTCCAGGTTTCAGCAGGCGGAAGGCGTGGTTCTGGGGAGGAGGTGGGTTTGGACAGGGGCTCCCCACAGGCCTGCTGCACCCCAGCAGTCAGCACCCCAGCAGTCAGGAATGGGAGGAAAGCCAGGCGCCCTGCCCAGCCCGCAGAGTACCCAGCACCGCCACTTCCTACCCTGATGAAGGTGAACTGGTGCGTGTGCCAAGTCTCCTCTGACAGCGGGTACGTGTCATACAGGATCCCTGCATGGCAACATGGCTCTGTCAGGGCTGGACTGCAGGTGGGCATCATGTCCACTGGACACCACCTCTGCACACCTTCAGGTATCTTGTCACACACCAGGCTCTCCAGTAGGCTCATGTCCTTGCCCACCCAGGCTGTCCCCAGGTATGGTGTACTTAGAAGACCCCTCCATGAGCAGAGGCCTGGCAGGAGCCACCAGAGAGGAGCTGGAGCTCAGCACACCCCCATGACACCCCCATACCTAGCTCCCGGGGCACCCTCACCGTCAAAGTGACTGTCTGGCAGTGTGGGCGCCACCTCTTCCCACAGGCCTTTCAAGGGGACAACCTTGGGAGAGGGGAGGAAAATGAAGATAGGGAAGGAGTCCCAAAAATCTCCCTACCTGCTGAAAGGGAGGGACTCCCAAGGGAGACCCCCATCTCCCCATCTGTGGCCGCCCCAGGCCCCCAGCCTCCTCTAGGGAGCGCCTTTGATCACAAGTGGGCTGCCAGGGCTGCAGGCAGGGGGGCACCTTGTGTGGCTGCTGCGGGGCCCAGTCCTGGAGTCGCTGGAAGACGCCATCATTGCACTCGATGATCCAGTGCTCATCGATGGGAGCCTCCTGCACCTTTGAGGCTGCGATGGCCATGCCGAAGCCCACCTCCAGGACCCGGCCTCCTGGACAGACAAAAGACACCAGGCATCACGTGTGGTTCCTCTGGGGAGCTGCCTGGAGGAGGGGGTGCTGGGCAAGCACTGGCCGAGAATCGCATTTGCCACAAGGACAGGGGAGGGGTGCTGTGGGTGGACAGAACACAGCAGTCCAGAGAGGCAATAGCGTGGGCCCTGGCCAGTGTCCAGAAAGGGTGGCCCGCCAGAGAGGCCTTGGACAGAAGCTTTTGGCCAGAGCCCCTGGGGGGAGGTTAAGCCTTGGACTTTGAGACCAGGCCCATGCTGTTTGTACTGGTGGCCCTTATCTCTCTAACTGGTTACTTTCCTGTCCCCTTCCCTCCCTCTGCACCACGAAGTTTGCAAGGGCAAAGCTGGGTTGAGGCCTAGGACTTGGAATGCTCTGGGAGGAGAGAGAGGGTACAGTCCTTCTGGACCGCGTGTCAAAGCCCCTCTCCACTGCTGTGCACAGAGACACTGGATGTGCTCATTGGCCAGGTGGGAGCATTGAGGCTCAGCATCCAACGGCCACGTTTGACCTCTGAAGGGCTCCATTTGGGTCTTGGGAGTCTGGGGCACACGGCCTTCCACCAGGCAGTGCAGGGCCACAAGGGGCAGCTGTCTCCTAAACTCAGCTTTCCGGAGCTATTCTTAGCCATTGCCAAGCGCGAGGCTTCCCCCGTCCTGAGAAGGCACCTGCTCCGCGTCCCACAGCTCCTATCACAGACAAGCTCCACCCCGGGTAGCGGTCCGAGGACCCATCCCCTGACCTGCCCCAGGGAGCAGGGACCTCATTTCCTGTGGAGGGGAAATTCCTGCTACTTAGCGGGCGCCTACTGGGTGCTGGCCTCGTTCCCGCAACATCCCCCCTGCCTGACTCGGTCGTCCCACTAGCAAGCAGCCCCACTCCACCACGAGGAAGCCGAGGCGCGCAGGGGCGCTAGTGCGCCACGGGCCACCCGACCGTGGGCTGGCACGCCCC
>NW_025999863.1:792737-794555 GCF_001458135.2 Marmota marmota marmota
CCTCGGGAAGGCGCCCGCCCGGCGGCCCCGCGCCCCGGGAAGCCAGCCCTACTCGGGTCGCCACCTTGCTTCTCACGGGCTTCAGTTTTCCCCTCTACCACCGCGCATAAGGACCAGTTCGCTTCTCAGGGCCGTGGGGATTTCCAAATTTCGGGGTGCTATTGGAAAATGCCTGGAGTATTTAACATTATTCAGTCTTCAGAACGTGCTTCAGGGGTTTCTGCAGGGTATCCCCATGTTATAGACGGGGAAGCCAGGAGGGTGGAGGCGGGTCGCTCAGGATCACAGCCACCACTGCCACTATGCCGAGCTCCCTCTCCCCTCTGATGAGCTTAGGTCACACCTCGGGGTGCTGGGGTCACATGAGACTCCAGAATCTTGATGGGGGGCTCAGCCCCCAAAGACCTCTAATTCGGGACACCATCACCCAATCCCAGCTCTGTCCCTCACACTGCGCAGTCAGGATGTGGAGCTCCCTGCAGGCATCTTATTTTTTTTAGAGAGAGAGAGAGAGAGAGAGAGAGAGAATTTTTTTTTTTTTTAATATTTATTTTTAGTTCTAGGCGGACACAACATCTTTGTTGGTATGTGGTGCTGAGGATCGAACCCGGGCCGCACGCATGCCAGGCGAGCGCGCTACCGCTTGAGCCACATCCCCCTGTAGGCATCTTGCAGCTAGGGAGGCTGAGACCTTGCCCTAGTCCAGGGCAGCCCCTTAGGGTCAGCTCGACCTCTGCCTGCTTCCCTGGACCCCACACCAGGCCGGGTTGGCTTCCTGGCTCTGGTACATGATTTCCTGTTTCCCATCCAGACCTAGAGCCACCTCAGGGGTCCCCAGCATTCTGTGGGTGCTCAGTGCTTTGCACAGTCCACAGGTGGGGCTGTTTCATTCCCGAGTAGCAGTAACACACAAGGAAACTGAGGCAAGGAGAGTTGGAGGGCTCGGTGCTGCAGAGCTAGCCTCTGCAATGGCTGCATGCCAGGCCTCTGCCCTGCACTCTCCAGGGTGCCTCTCTGCTACAGGCCTGCCTGGGCCCTAGGCCTCCTCCTCAGCAGCCTCAGGAGCACTCTGTCCCTCTGCCTGACCTCTGCACATACTCTTCCCTTTGTACATTTGAAAGGCTATCTGACAGGCCTGGCACACAGAAAGCTTCATGAATACCTAGTATGGGTTAGGTAGAATGAGGTCTGACCATGAGGGCAGGGCAGGACCCCCAGGAGGCAGGGGGCAGGGCCCAAGCTGCATTTCCCTGTGCTGTTCTCCAGTCCTTCATCCTGTCTGGGCTCTTACTCCTGGCTGCCAGCCTATGATGGGCACCTTGGCTGGTGTTGCAGTGGCCCTGGGATGCGTACAGGGCATGGTGGAGCCTGTTCCCCTGTATGTGTCCTGCACAAACAGATGATACTCACTAAGTGTTGCCCAACCCAAGGGAAGCCCTGGAATGCACAGGAAGGAGGAGACCCACCATTCATCAGCTGTTGCTAGACCTCCTGAACAGCAGCAAACAGGCCAGTATCTGTGGTCAGCAATGCAACTGAGTATGTCCTCGGCCTACCATCCCTCCCAAGGCTGCAACTAGTATAGTCAGTGCTGTGGTCCCCACGTGAAGCCCTACCTGGGGCTGGATCTGCTGCCAAGCTCACCCATGGCCACTGGCACAATGCAGTTTCTTTTGGGCTCTTGTACAGGGTCTTGCCAGCATGGCAACTTGCCTCATCAGAGCCAGCAGAGGGCAGGAGGCTTCCATTAAGATGGTGGGGGTGAGGCTGGGGATGTGGCTCAAGCGGGTAACCGGCTCGCCTGGCATGGGTGGGGGG
>NW_025999863.1:794994-819519 GCF_001458135.2 Marmota marmota marmota
ACCATACCCTGAACTGCCACTGGAATAGGGGAGTAAAAAATGAGTGAGAGGCTGCTTCTGTCTTCAAGGAGTTTCCATCTACTAACTGGTCCTTTGGTGGCTTTGAGAGTATGCACACTTCCTACAGCAAGAGTCAGGCACCCTGGCTGGGGAAGACTTCTTGGAGGAAGTGAGGTGGAACTGGTCCATAAAAATTGAATTTCCAGAGCTGGGGATGTGGCTCAAGCAGTAGTACGCTTGCCTGGCATGCAGGGGGGTGGGCGCTGGGTTCGATCCTCAGCACCACATAAAAAAATGATAATAAAATAAAGATGTTGTGTTCACTGAAAACTGAAAAATAAATATTAAAAAATTCTCTCTCTCTCTCTCTCTCTCTAAAAAAAAAAAACAGATGGCGGGTGTGTGAGGGGGAACCTCCCAGTGGTAGCCCAAGAGGCCACCTGGGCTCCATGTCCAGCCGCAGCAAGAGCAGGCACATTCTGCTGGCACTTGGCCAAGTTCAAGCTTCAGCCTTTTCCTGTACTGTGACCACTCCCGCCTTTTCTAACTTGGCAAATGGAGACACTGTCTGCTCGCAGAGGCCTGGTTTGTGCCTTTGTCCAAGCTCTACAGCCTATAAACCCAGACTCAGAGATGGCAAGTGGCTTCCAGGAGCTCTCATGCACTGAGCTGCACCCCCTCCCATTTTTATTTTAGGACAGTGTTTTGTTAAGTTGCAAAGTCTGGCCTCCAATTTGTGATCCTCCTGCCTCAGCCTCCTGAGTTGCTGGGATGACAGGTGTGCACACTGTACCTTCCTGGCCAGTTCCTTCCCAAGTGTACACAGTAAATTGGTGTCACAGGAGATGGGGACAGGTGTATGTGTGATTCTGGAACCATACTTTTATCAACTAAGCCACATCCCAGCCATACAGCCATAATTTTAAAAGAACAAAACAAAGGAAAAATACTTTTTTTCTGATAGGTAACATATTCAACCAGAATAATGAGACATGGTGAAGAAGGAGTCTACCAGCGACAGCCCAGAGGTCAAACCCTGCTGCTTGTTTCCTGTGGTGCTAAGAACCACGTTGATGTTTTTATATGATAGAAAAAAAATCTCCATTGTTCCAATTTCAGTACTTTGCCACAGTTTGAGCACTACAAAATCAAAATTAGAATATTTCCTCGTGGGCAGAAGTTACGTGATTTTTTTTAAACTTCCTGTGCTTTTAAGTAAAATTTTATTGGCACACAGCCACAACCATCACCTACACATCTTGTGGGTGCTTTTCAACTCCAAGTTCACAGTGTAGTATTTGCTATCTGAGCTGGGTGTGGCTCAGGGTGGAGCCCTTGCCTAGGATGCACAAGGCCCTGGGTCCCACCCCAGTCACCCCCACTGCTGTTTCTGCAGAGGTCTGCAGTGCTGTCTGCCACATCAAGCACCCTGCTGTGCAGGCTCTGAGCTGCACCCAGGGTCCCAGCCACGAGCCATGAGCCATGAGCAGGGCAGGCCCACACCACCTCCGTGGGAGCTCATCATCTACTGGGCTGGACAATTAACAATGAGCCAACACCACCGCTGCGGTGGCCACTGTACAGTGAAGAACAAAGTCCCCAGGGTCCCTGTCCCACACCCAGATAGCTGTTTTATCAGGCAACATTTATGTTGCTTTGCCTTTCTGTGTATGTAGTAACATTATGTATAGTTATAATTATATATAATACTATGATAGTATTTAACACTATATATAATGCTATCATATGTAATAAAGAGGTCACACAGGCGTTAGTAGTTGATGGCTGGAAATGCTCAGGGCAACACTATTCACAATCCCTGGAAATGCCTGGGGTGGAGGGAACAGGCTCTTCTACTGTTTTTTTCTTCTGGTGGAAACAACCCAAACGTCCATCAACCAATGAATGGATATACACAGTGTGTCTGAATATTATTCAGCCATGAAAAGGACACTTGCTACAATGTGGATGGACACTGAGGACCTTGTGCTTAGTGAGAGCCAGACTCAAAAGACTACACACTGCAGGAATCACAGGAAATCTTTAGTCATAAGATCCAGAGAGAGCAAGTAGTATGTGGGTGCCAGGGGCCAAGCTGGATGTGGTGGCACATGCCTGTCATCCCAGCCACTTGGAAGGCTGAGGCAGGAGAATCACAAGTTCAAAGCCAGCCTCAGCCACTTAGTGAAATTGTCCCAAAATAAAAAGGGCTGAGTATGCAGCTCAGTGGTGGAATCCCTGGTGTCAATCCCCAGTAACACAAAAGGCAGGGGGTGGGGAGAAGTGTATATTTTGGCATGCATATTCTCACATTGAAAGTAAATTCAGAGAAGTGTCAAAACACCTATTTTATTGCTGTATCTGCCCTGGGGTGGGAGGGAGGAAATGCCTGGGTTGGAGGGAACAGGCTCTTCTACTGTTTTTTTCTTCTGCACCCAGGAGATTGAACCAGGCCTCATTCAGCAAAGCACTGCTGCCCTTGGGCCACTTCCCAGCCCTCTGCTTCATTTTTAAAAAATATCTTAAAGTAAACGTGGCAAAAACCTAACGTTTTCATTTCAGTGGCAAATACATGGCTATTATTCATCCCTCATAGGTGTCTATATATATTAAAATATACTATTTTAAGCAGTTCGTGCCTGGCTTCCTCCTTTCAACCACATCCTGTGCACTGTATCTGCTGGCCCCTGTCACTGAGGGATGGACATGTGGACTGTGGGCATCCTGGGCCGTCTCTGTCTACACACTTAGCTAGCGTCTGAGGGGCAGATTCCTTGATGTAGAGCTGTCCAGCCTCTGCAGTTTGGAAGGCCAAGCCAGCCTGCCATCAGTTCCTGCTCACCCTGGCAGCCATACTCAGCCCAGCCCAATCCCAGGAGCTAGCCTTCCCGACACCTACCTCCGACCCTCAATGAGAGCCTGATCACTTTCAAAACTGTTAACAGCCAGGCATGATGGCGCACCACGCCTGTAATCCCAGCGCCTCAGGAGGCTGANGCCGGGAGCCCGCGGAGTACGGAAGGACCTCGGGGACTCGGGACTTCGGAGGGCTGTGAGTGTCACCCAGCTCCGCGGGCCGTGGCGCCGCGTCGCAGCCCTGAACTTGGAAGTCGCCGAGAACCCGGGAATTTCTGCTGCTCTGCGGGAGGGCTCGGTCGCCAGTGTCCGCCCGCTGCTTAGCGACCCCGGTGTGCGGCCTAGGGAGGCTCCCGCGGCGCCTGGGAGGGAACCTGCTGCTGACTGGGCGCCGGTGGCAGTGCCACGCTCAGGGTGAAGCAGGGCTTGGTTTTTAAGCAGGTGGCAGGTGAATCCGAAGTGTCCAGTGACATGCACTTCCCTCAGAACTCACCCCTGCTGTCGCCGCCAGGCCCCTGAGGTGGGGTGGACAGCAGCCACGTCGTGTCGCTCTGACATGCCTGCTTCTGGCCTGAGTCTTGGCAGTGCCGCTGGGCAGGGGCTGGCCTCAGGACCCCTCCCCTCATGCGCTCACACCTGGGATCGCTGTCTGGGAAGGCTGGCAAGGGATCATCCTTCTGTCAGTCCCACTTTCGTGGATTGAGCCCAGAGGTGTTCTGCCAGTGAGCCACATCCCGGGACGGGGTCTCCCCAAGACAGGGCCTGGCTGAGTTGCCTGGTTGCCTTCCAACTTGAGATCCTCCTGCCTTGACCTCCCTGGGATTACAGGTGTGTGCCGCCCACACTCTTGGGTTTGAGTCTTTGAAGGAAGAGATTAGTTTGTCTGTGAGCAGCCTGGTGCAGTAGAAGTAGAGTGAGGCACCCAGAGTTTACTTGGCGTTGTCCGCCTCCTGATTCTCACAGCCTAAAGACTGGCTCCTAGGGCAGGAAGGAGTGAGGAGTTTCATGTGGGCCACTCCCCTTCCCTTACTAGAGGTGCTGAAGTGCCAGGCTTCTGAGGCCTGAGCACCAAGTGGGGGAGTGTGGAGCTAAGAAGCATGGGTGGGAAGGTCTGAGCCTAGGGTGCCCTGCTCTGCCTGGCTCTGGGAAGTCATCCTAGCCTTGGTTTAGGTCCCTCCCATTAAAATTCTGAAACACAGGATTACAAAGAGCATTGTTTTCTAGAGTCTCACCATGAGTGGCTGATGGGTGACAGGTGTCTGTCTGATCATTGTTCCCAGGTATTGGGGAGGCCCATGCCTACATTGCAGGTGGACAGAAAGGTTTTGAATTGTCACCTCAGGTGCACAGACCACATAGTCCTGCCAGCCTTCAAAGTGACAGACTGTCATGGAACTGGAGGGAAGGAAGTTGTGGAAGATTTTATGTGATGTGTTTGTCACTGTCTGAACTACTCAGAATCACAAGAAAGGGACACTGGAGACCTTTGAAGAAAGAGTCGCAGAGGAAGGAAAGTCACAGATAGTGGAAAAGACCTTGGAATTTGGTGTGGGTACACTTGCCTGCTGGGCTGCAGCTGGACAAGGAGGATGGGCAGCTGCTAAAGCTGGGTGTTAAGGAGGGTCTCTGAGTCTGTTTTGTGCTGCTATGACAGAGTTTCTGAGACTTGGCAGTTGATAAAGAACAAAGTTTGATTTCTTCCAGTTCTAGAGGTTGAAAGTCTTAGATCAAGGGCCCATGATGAGTGAGGGCCTTCATGTGTGACAGAGGCACATGGGAGAGAGGGGAGGGACTGAACTTATCCTTTAGGTCAGACTCAATCCTGTGCTAAGGGTTGGGAATCCAGTCAGGACGGCTCTGTCCTGTGATCCAGAACCATCCTGAAGGGTCCCACCTCTCAGCTCTTGCACTAGGGATCACCTGTCTAATTTTAGTGACTTTGGGGGATGCACTCTAACCATGGCAGAAGCAGTGCTGCTGTGGAGTGGTCCACACACAAAGGGCTTGGGTTCTTCTGAAATAATTTATTGGAATGGCTTTGGAAAGTAGACACCCAAGAGTTGAGCTCCCAACTGGACCCAGGGCTTGCTCCCTGTGAGCAAGAGCAGGACAGGTTGAATCAGAGGAAGCCATGATTTGAAGAGGAGGCTGTTCTTCGAATGTTTAGAATCTAGTGTGTGGGGAGCACAGACAGCCCTTTAGGGGCTTTTCTTACATGTTAGAAGTTACTCTGAGGAAGGTTTCCCCCTGGGTATTGTGGGGTGTCCTGAGGTGGGGTGTCCAGGGCACTGCAGAGTGCTGAGGAGCATCTCTGGCACCCACTCCTTGTTGGAACAACCACACATGTCCCAATGTAGGGCCCAGTGTCTCCTGGGGACAGAATTGCTCAAAGTGAGAGCCCACAGTTGGGGATTATCTTAATGCTTCCTGCATTTTGAAGTCATTCCTGCATGCAGCGACTCTGCTGACCTTCTCTATTGCTCTAGCTTTTTTGGGGGGTGGGATGTGTTGCCAGAGTAAGCACAGTTTTACTCCTTGTGGCCTGGTTCCAATGTGTGCCTTCGTTTGTTCTGTGTGGATTTAGGACTTATTTCCTGTGTTGGGCTGGTCTAAGTCCTGCAAAATTGGCCACAGATTTGGAATGTGTTTTTAACTTGCATTTGATTTCAGAGGTTTAGTAGGCCATCTGCAGAGAGCTAGCACTGTCACCCCTGACGAGGGCTAGTAACTCGGTGCTCTCCATACCTCCTGGGAGCACAGTGGTCTTGATGCTAACCCTTCCCTTTGCCAGAGAGATTGAAGCTCATGAGGTGAGGGAATTTGGCTTAGGGTCACCCAGGGAATGGACTGGCCAGACGGGGAGTCCCAGGCCCTTCCACTGTCCTGGTGGCACAGAGAATGCATGTGGGCTGGGCCCCACTGTTCTCCCATGTTGCAATTTTGTTGTCTCTGTGTGTAAGACCTTTTGTCCCAGGCAGGCCCAGTCCTGTGGCACGACTGTTCCTTTGGAAGGTGCTACAAGCAGTTGTGCCACTTTACCATGTCATTCACTATAATTGATGTGAATGGTGCTTTAGGCAGGAGGCCACCTCCTTGACAAGTGCTTTGCTTTCGTCTTTTTTTTTTTGGCAGTGCGAAGGATGAACCCAGGGCCTTGGACATGCTAGGCAATCACTACCTCTGAGCCACATCACAGTCACATCCCAGCCCTTAACAAACATGCTTATTGACTTTGTTTGGATCAGGAGGATCCTGGAATGTCTGGGAAGGTGGGACACAAATGATCTTGAGGGGTAGGGTATGGATGTCACCAATAAACTAGGGATGAGGGCATGTAGAGGCTGTTCATGAAGCAGCATGTCACTGCCTTTGAAGTTGTGGGGCTTGTCCTGTGTCACATTCCCTGCTGTCAAGGGGAGGAGCTGAACTGGGAATGGACCACAGGCTCACAATTCACATGGGGACTGTGATGTGGGTTCCCATCTGGCCCTTGTGGTTTCCCAAGGTTGGGCAGGAGTGTATGCCTTTTCAGGGTCTGCCTCCTTCCCTTTGGGAGAATAAGGACCCAAGTGATTTTGGAGGTCATGGTTTAAGGGAGGACAAAACTCCTGGAGATTAGGCCTAGGAGGCCCTCATCTGAAGAAGCTAGAAATTCCACACATAGGCTCTGTTTGTTTATGTTTTTTTTTTGGTGGGGAGGGGTACCCGGGATTGAACTCAGGGGCACTCAACCACTGAGCCACATCCCCAGTCTTATTTTGTATTTTATTTAGAGACAGGGTCTCATTGAGTTGCTTAGTGCCTCGCTATTGCTGAGGCTGGCTTTGAACTCGCGATCCTCCTGACTCAGCCTCTCCAGCCGCTGGGGCTGGGCTTACAGGTGTGCGCCACCACTCCTGGCTTGTTTATGTTCTTGAGAAGAAAAAGTCCTTGTTACAAAACAGTCGAGATTGGTCCTGGCCTTCTGCTTCTTGCCCTGTGAACTAAGTCCAAGAAGAACCAGTGACTGCGACGGAGACTGGGCCAGTCAAGTCAGTTGATGGCTCCAGTGCCCTGCCCGAGGTCATCTGCCTGCTGACTGCTACCGGTGAGGCTGCTTGCTGGATCCTGAAGCCCGCCAGAAGGCCATAGCGCTCTGTGGTTACCCAGGACCAGGGGAAGCCCTTTGAGATTTATTTTTTGGCATAAATACCTTGTGGTTGCCTTAAAGCACATAGCAGAAGCTGGGAAGTCCTCCTCAGACAGGTTTTTGTTTTAGCAGGCAGGCTACTTCTGCAGAGCCCCTTCCAGATTGAAGCCATCTGCAGTCTTGGGCTAACACTCAACGTTGAGCATGCACAGAGCCAGTGGGATTTGGGACCTTAGGCTTTTTTTTTTTTTTTTTTAAATGGTGCTAGGGATGGAACCCAGGGCCTTGTGCATGCAAGGCAAGCACTCTACCAACTGAGCTATATCCCCAGCCCAGCTGGTGGGCTTTGGACTGGATCTGAACCTGGGTACGATGCTTGCATGTCACAGAATACATTGGTTTGGACAAGTGGAACTGGCAGACCTCCTGGCTCTGGGCCACATAGAGAAGCCATATGAGAGGTGTCATTGTTGGGTAATGACCCCTACCCATGAGCCCTGCAGAGGCAGAGCCTGGGAGCAGAGCTTTGTGCTAATCCCTTACTTCACACCTTCTAGCCACACTGTGCTGGGGGAGGCATAGTGTGAGCAAGCTGGGCACAGAAACACCCGGGCTACCGATTAATGCAAACAAGTGTCTTGGCCCCTAAGCGAGCTGATCCTGGTTAAGAGAACCTTCTGAGTCTTTGCCTTGAACTCCTCTTGGCTTCTTGCTCACTCCTGGTGTGTTGGCTGCCAGGGGCTTTCTTATTTTATTGATTGAAAAAAAGGGGAAAAAAAAAAAAACAAGGTTCAGAGGTTAGGACTTTGTGCCAGATTCCTAGAGCTGACCCCTGCAACTGAGGAGATGCAGCCTTCTTCCTGGGACCTTCTAGAACCTTCCCCCTGTTGACTGGGGGAATGTGTCCCCTTACCTGCTGTCCCCTTCCAAGCAGGAGTAAAGGAAAGAAACACACAAGGTTTTCACACACAGGCGAGTTTTCTTTCCCTCAGCAAGTAGTGTAGAGTGCTTACTGTCTGTCAGATTTCATGAGTGATGAGACTGTTTCAGAAAAAACTTAAATTACATCATTTCCTCAGTAATGAAAGTTTTCATAACTTATAATTGTATATCACTTCAGGCTTTCAGAGAAATTACCAACATAGTAACAAAAATTCCCATGATGTACTCTGCCCAGCCACTGGCTAGCAATGGCTCCATATCTGCACATGATAGTTTTGCTGTAGTCTCCCCCCAGCACTATTGTTTTGTTGTTGTTTTTTGTTTTGTTTTTTAATATTTTGAGAGTAAGCTAGAGACCTGATTCTTTTTTCTGTGGACACCACGAGGTGTCCTGTTTCCCAAAGTAGAGTGCCATCTTGAGGCACATTTATGTGATCTGCAGGTTCTATTCCAGTTGTGTCAGCTGTGATGATAATGGCCTGTCTAGCCTCTCATCCTTAATACCTAAGTTTTGGATTTGGAATTTAAATGAGGCGTAGAGCTTAAACTAGTCTGGCCAGTTCTGTCCTGGCAGTGGCAGCCCTGGCAAAGATTGAGTTGCTTGGAGGAGGACACCTGCTTATCCCCTCATTGTTTTGCTTGGAGACGGTGCTAAATAAAGACTGGTATTTTTTGGTAAGGTGGGATTTGCTTTGATTTGGTTTCTGTGGATGTCACTAGCCTTCTCACCTATGGCCTACCACAGACCTGCCCTCGGTCTGTGGGGAGTGAGGCACAAAGAGGCCTGCTGTCTGCCTGCTTGGCCTGGCCTCACCTCAGCACTCTCTGGCCCCATTCCAAGGTGTGTAGGATACTCATGGTTTTAAGTTAATGAGGCCTAAACCTGAGCCTCCTGTGGCTGCTTGATCAGCACATCTCCCCTGGAACATGTCTTTACAGATCTGTCTCCAGGAAGGTTCTGCATCCTTGCCCTTCTCATCTCCCCATGCAAGAACTGGGCAACGCAGGGCTTGCTTATTGGCACTTTGAAGATGGTGGTGGGTACCTTTCTGGTGGTGGGGAATTGTTTTTCACACTAAATCTAAATTACTTTTCCTTGGAGGAAAAGAGTAGGAACAATCCTTGACAGAAGGGCTGACAAAGGGAAGCTGGCATTTACAGAGGGTCATGGTCATGGATTTGAGCAGTGATGGGTGCATCAGCCGCCTTGCAAGGGTTGCTCCTGGGGCAGCTGTCAGGAGCTGTCAGAGGAAGCTTCCTTTTGGCTCTAAGCTCCCTTGATGGGACATTGCTCACTGGGGAAGAGTCTTGTCTCAAAGTCGGGTATGACTGGGCACACTTGTCATCCTGGCCACTTGGGAGGCTGAAGCAGTAGGATCTGCAGTTTGAACAGTCTAGGCAACCTAATGAAATCCTACCTCAAAATAAAAAATGTTTAGAAAGGATTGGACACCACGAGGTGTCCTGTTTCCCAAAGTAGAGTGCCATCTTGAGGCCCATTTATGTGATCTGCAGGTTCTATTCCAGTTGTGTCAGCTGTGATGATAATGGCCTTTCTAGTCTCTCACCCTTAATACCTAAGTTTTGGATTTGGAATTTAAATGAGGCTTAGAGCTTAAACTAGTCTGGCCAACGCAGGGCTTGCTTATTGGCACTTTGAAAATGGTGGTTTGTACCTTTCTGGTGGTAGGGTTGGGCTCAGTGGTAGAGTGCTTGCCTAGCATGCGTGAGCCCCCCGCATCACATGAAATGAAAATAAACAAAGTAAAGGTATAAAAAAAGAGAAGTATTAGGGGTATGGTTAGTGATTCAACCCCCAGTACTAGAGTGCCAGAGGTGGGGGGGTTGAGAAGAGCCCAGTGTAGTATGGTGGTCTGGCGTTTTTAGTGATGCCAGAAGATTTCTTGTGTCTCAGGTGGTGACCCTAAGCCTGAAGGGTGCTCTGGTCTCTGAAGATGGTCTAGTTGGGAGGGTGATGATGGGGTTGGCACAGCTGAGGCTCAGATGAAGGAACTGATGAGTGTGTGTTCTCTTTCCTGATGTAATGGGCAGGACATGCAAGCTATAGCTGGTTCACCTGGCCTGCCCCCTGAGTTTGGGGGAATCTTGAGGCCCCATAGGCAGGTGAGCTCTGAGGCCCCGTGTGTGTCTCAGCTGTGCCCAGTGGGTGCTCTGGGCAACAGAAGATAAGCACAGCCTTGGCTCCACCCAGGCCTTCAGGGCATTTGCCCCTGGCTGCTTCTGTTCAACCTGGGTCCTGCCTGGCCCCTGAGAACTGGGAAAGCTGAGACCTTGGAGATGGGATTCTTCATGAAAGCCCCCTGCATCTATCCAAAAAGGCTGCCTTGAGGTGGGGATGTGGGTATAGGGCTCCAGCACGGAATCCACACCCTTAACTGTAATTCAGAGGCTGGGTGGGACGAATATCTTACGTGTCAGTTTCTTTTCCAGTTAAAATCAAATCTAAGCTGGCCCCATGTTGCACACCTGTAATTCCAGAGGCTTGGGGGTGCTGAGGCAGGAGGATTGCGAGTTCAAAGCCAGCCTCTGCAGTGGCGAGGCACGAGGCAACTCAGTGAGACCCTGACTCTACATAAAATACAAAATAGGGTTGGGGATGCGGCTCAGTGGTCTAGTGCCCTTGAGTTCAATCCCTAGTTACCCACCCCCCCAAAAAAAATCAAATCTAGATTCCTTAATTCCTTTTCCTGATTATAAAATATTTGCAGATGCTGGAATTTCCAAGCCCCACTTGGAAGTAGCATGATTTCATGTAGTCAGAGGGTTCTATGACACACCTATGGTACAAGTTGGAATCATTGCTCATGTCTGAACAAAAGTGTGGACAAAGCTGTAGCTGTGTATGCTCCAGAGGGGACATACATGAGCCCATTTGCAATATTCCTTGTTTGAATTACATTCTTGGCATGGTGGGATGGGAACAATCCTGAGCTGAGAGTCAAGTTGATCCTGAACATTTTCTGTTGAATTGCAGGAAGCTCTTTGTGGGCGGACTTGACTGGAGCACGACCCAAGGTAGGTGCTGCAGGCTGTGAGGCTCCCTGACCTCATCTCTTGCTACTGCCTGGGATTTGTTGAAGTCCTTGGACATTGTCTGGGTTTCTGGGCAGGAGACATTTGACTGGGAGCTGTCTAGGGGCAGAGATAGTGGTGTTCCCTTTGAATCTGTTAAATTGGTCTTGATCTTTTTGGTCAGAGCCACAGGAAGACTGTGGCCCACAGTTGCAAGCCACAAGAAGGTTATGGAGTCAGAACTATTCACTGTGGGGTAGAGGTCTAGGGTTTTGCTAGAATCAAGTCAGCATTTTGTTCAGAATCAAGTCAGCATTCCTGGGTTGCTGGTTGTCACTCAAATGTTGTCATGTTTGCATCCCCTTAAGCTTTGCTCTCCTGTTCCTATGAAGCAGAACAGAGCTATCTGCTATTGCTATGGTCACTTGTCCCTTTTCTAATTTATGAGGATGTAATGCATCTGTCGTGCAGAATTTCCCTTGCCCATCTCCATGTACCTCTTCTGGGCCCTCTTCCTCCCCTCAGCAGTTAGTTGCTAAGCCAGTTCATGTGTTGCTCATCCCAGACTTGTTCAGGTAAGGCCGATGAACTGGAAGGAAGCAAGTGAGTGTGCATGTGCACCCTCCAACTGTTAGATGTGTTTGCTTAATGCCCTGGTTTGTGTGTGTTTGTGTTTTTGTTCCCAATCTTTGAGCAGAGACTCTGCGCAGCTACTTTTCCCAATATGGAGAAGTTGTTGACTGTGTTATCATGAAAGATAAAACAACCAACCAGTCTCGTGGTTTTGGATTTGTCAAATTTAAAGACCCAAACTGTGTGGGGACGGTGCTGGCCAGCAGACCACACACCCTGGACGGCCGGAATGTAAGTGTCTTCTCATTCTTTCCTGCCCTGTCTTTTGTTTGCCATTCCTTCAGCTTAACTCTATGACTGAACTTTGACTGATGTTTATTTTAGAGTCTTTTAATGTGGGCTGGATTTAAAGGGGTTGGGCCTTGGTATTTGGACTAGCTGTTGGAGGATTGGGCCAATTGGGTGGCCTGTGTGGGCCAGTGTGCCATGAAGCTGGCTGCTGTTGGAAACACCTTCTTTTCTAGAGAAAGTAGCCTATGTTCACAATGGGCTGGTTTGAAACTTCCTACAGATCGACCCGAAGCCATGCACTCCTCGGGGAATGCAGCCAGAGCGAACACGGCCAAAGGAAGGATGGGTAAGAGGCTGGGGTTGGGAGGCCTCCTTGTGAATGCTTTTTTTTTTTTTTAACTGGGAATTGAACCCAGGCATGCTTTGCCACTGAGCTGCACCCCTAGGCATTTTTATTTTATTTTGAGACAGGGTCTTGCAAAGTTGCTTTAGGGCCTTACTAAGTTGCTGAGACTGACCTTGAACCTGCAACCCTCCTGCCTTAGCCTCCCGAGTCACTGGGATTGCATCGTGTCCCTCAGCGCCTGGCCTCCTTGTGTGTACTTTGGGCAGATTTAAAGGGAAAATATGTTTTCCTCTGGTGGTGTTGCTCATTAAGCAGGAGAGCAGTAGAGGTCTTCTAGATGACCCTGGAGCAATTGATAATTGCCCAGTTTTAGCCTGTACTGCATTTTATCTTGTAACCAAGAAAATTCTTAATGGTCCTAAGTGATCATGGGTAAGGTGGTCAACTGAACTTAAAACCCCATCCTGTGGTGAAGGGTTTCTCATGAACTGTGGTCCCTGTTGCTCAGGTACAGTTATCATCCTTGAGTGGTGTTTAGTTGGTTTTGGGTTTTGCCAGCATACACACTGCCTTTGCCTGGCCCAGCAGTTGCATCACTAGAACTTCATGGGGCAATGCAGATGGAGAGCACTCCTGTCTTTATAGAGAGTTCTGGATAGCGCTGAGTTGACCCCTCCAGGTGCCCCTGGTCAGAAGGCTGGGTGGAGCCTGAGAATCTGCTTTTCTAGCAGTATTCTAGCTGCTATGGAGGATGAGACTTTAGACCCTTGCAACATTTTTTTTCCCCAATGTTATATTTCAGATTTTTTAAGTACAGGAAAATTGGAAGACTGGTACAGTGAATATCTAAATATCCCACTAGATTCATCAGCTGTTAAATTTTGCCAAATATTTATGTATATTTATGCCTATGTCTGACTACATGTATCCCTCCTAACTAGTGGTGTGTCCTCCTAAAGTCAGATCCCCCACCCTCACCGTCGCCACACCTAAGGATGTCGTGTGTCTGGTCTGTACTCCTGTTTCCAGAATTGCTTCACAAATATCTCTTGTCTCCTGAAGTCCAGTCAAGGGTTATGTTCTGTCTGGTTATTAGTTAAGTCTTTTTTTTTTTTTTTAACATAATACCTTTATTCTTTTTATTTATTTATTTATTTTTATGTGGTGCTGAGGATCGAACCCAGTGCCTCACACTTGCTAAGCGAGTGCTTTACCACTGAGCCCTAGTTAAGACATTTTAGTCTCTTAGCCATTTTATAAGATGTATTAGGCATAAAAAAAAAATAAACTGCGTAACTTGATGACTTGACTGACCTGTGCACCCACGAAACCATCACCCATCATGGCAGTGAACTCTCATTCCCCAAAGTCTGGTCTCTTAATCCAAAGCAGTTGGGGCAACATAAAACATGATGTCCTTGGATAGGGAAAGGAAGTCGGGATTGGAAACAGAGGGGCAGGAAGAAGGAGCAGATATCTTGTAGTTGCTTCTCAGCTGTCTATGATCCTCAAAGCTGCCTTCTCCTCACTCCTTCAGAATCTCTAGCTTTGCATTGCAGAGCTGTGGGAGTTTTTGAGACAAGGTCTCACTATGTTACCCAGGCTGGTCTTGAACTCCTCACCTTGAGCCACCCTACTGCCTCTGTCTAGCGGGGACAATAAGCGTGCACCATCAAGTCTGGCTTGCAGAGCTTTTAATGGTTGTGGCTGTTGTTGTTTAGAATAGCTGAGGTGGGACGTAAGGTGTGCTGTGTTCACCCTTACCTGAAATACAGCCTTGCAGAAATGCCATGATTACAGTCTCCATATATGACCAGAGAAGTGGGTCATCTCAGCTCAGTTTTTGTGTTCTTTTTTTTTTTTAACCTTTATTTTATTTATTTAGTTTTACGTGGTGCTGAGGATTAAACCCGGGGCCTTGCACATGCTAGGCGAGCACTCCACCACTGAGCCCCAGTCCCAGCCCCAGTTTTTTGTGTTCTTTTGACTCTTTGGATTTTTAGAGTGTGTTTGGTCTGGCTTTCAGCTGACTCTTAGGACAGATGCAAAGATGATGTCACACCTAACTAATGGGAAGTGTTTGAAGTCCTACCACAAGCTAATCCCCTTTTCCTCCTCAACACAGCAGAAAGGACCCCGGAGCGATAACAGTAAATCGAACAAGATCTTCGTTGGTGGAATTCCTCACAACTGTGGTGAGACAGAGCTCAGGGAATACTTCAAGAAATTTGGAGTGGTAAGTTCCTTGTGCCTCAGTGTGCTGGCTGGTCCCAGCAGGTGCTGCCCATCCTTGGCCTCCGTAAAGTTGGAGGATCTGCTGCACATTCCCATGTCCCCCACCCCCACCCCACCCCCCCCAAAAAAAAGAAAACAAGACCCAGCCTTTCTCTTTATGATCATTTGAGATCCAGCAGAATGTTCCTGTGACTTTTCCAGCAAGTGCTAAATTAGATGGACTTCACGATTGCCCTTCTGATTGTCTTGTGACCATCATGGTTTGAAGCATCAGATAATGGTAGTGAAGAGGATGGTGTTTGGCTTGGCTGTGGAGCCAGCTGTGCCCAAGAAGTCATCCTGCCCCTTGGTTGCTGGAGGGGTGGCCCTAGACCAGGTCCACACTGAGGTTAGCATCTTCCCCTCCCCAAGGCCCAAGACCAGGTGCCCGTGAGGAAGCAGCCTTCAGGTACAGTGGGCTGGTCTGGTGAGGTGCTTTCCTGGGTCCTGCATCGGCAAAACAGCCCAGCAGTCTGGAAGCAAGTTCACTTATCCTCCAGGCCTCTCTGGCATCACAGATGTTTTAACCCATTTCCTCCTTGATGTTTTCTCTGATGGCAAAGCTACCCCTAAGTGGTTTTTCTGGGAAAGACTGAAATCCTTGAGAATTCCTTTGGAAATTTAGATTTTGAGGAGTCCTGCAGGGAACTCAGTGCCCTGGTGGAGCAGCCTATGAGATGTTCAGTCAGCCCTGGGACTTGACACTGGGGAGGGCCTGCGGTGGGACACAGCTCTGTTTGCAGTGAGGTATATGGGCTTGGCCGGCGGATCAGCTGTTGACTGCCTGTGAGCTCTGGTTGCAGTCTTTTTATCAGGTGTTCCTAAGGGTGCTGCAGGCTGGGCCAGGGAGGAAGGAGTACTGGGCAGGGGCAGAGTACAGAGCCTTCGCCGACTGGGTGCTGCTGCCTGAATCCTAGAGCCCACAGCTGCCTGCAGTGATGAGGTCCAAGCTTACTTCACCTGACTACGCCTCACTTCCCTCAAATATTAGTGGAAGGGTACCTGTGGACTCTCCTAGGTCACATCCCCTGATAGGACATGCAGTTGGGATCATGGTCGCCTCACCTTTCTCTGCAAATATTTTGTTAGGCAGTGGGCTGAGCCTGGTGGCTGGTGTCCCTGTGCCTACCCAGGAGCCTTGGGGCCAAAGCAGTTTGTTCTGTCCACCCCATCAACGTTGGGCTCTCATACACTAGACCCTATAAAGCTTACCTTGGCCCTAAAATTTCCCAAGCTCAAGCGTGGTGTTCACAAAAGTTGAAGCTTGGGGCTCTTACTAGAAAGAGAAATAGTACCTGCACCTCACTTTGCTCTCTTCCTCTCCAGGTCACCGAGGTGGTTATGATCTATGATGCAGAAAAGCAGAGGCCTCGAGGTAACGGCTAATCTAGTTTGTCCTGACCTGTGCCCCTTCCCCCTCAGATGGCAAACTATCTCACCCCCTTAGACACAGGCTAGGTGGTGGTCGTAGGGAACATTGCTCAGTAAGGACAAATTGGAGACCTAACCGCTAAAATGTAGGCTCTCCCCTGCGCAGCTCCATTCAGCCTGTCTGTGCTTCCCAAGGTCAGACATCACACATTGTTTTTGGCTCGTTCTTGTGAAGTTTTTATGACCTGACATGAATTTTGATGTGGTTTCTGTTTTAAATGTCTCCTGGAGGAGTGTGGTTCTGCAGACTGAGCTTCTCTCTCACACCTGTGTCATCCCATCCTCACCAGTGTGGCCAGTCCCACTCATGTGCCAGCTGTACCCACCCAGCTCAGCTTGGAATCCGGGCTTCCCTCTGTCCATCCCATGCTTTTCCTCCCACCCCCTCGTTTTTATCCCTTCAGCCAGAGGGGCAGGTGGGAGGAGGGGTGAGGCGCTGCCTCATGCCCTCCTGCATCCTTCCCCAAGCTTCTCACACCTGTATGTCTGCGCTGGTCTGAGTGGGTGAGGGTGCCCACTTTCATCCCTCCCCCCTTTTTTTTTTCTTTTTTTGTGGCTGCTGCTATTTGTTGCTGCCCATGTTTTTGGTTCATCAGCTGCTTTTGGACTAGCCACGTGAGCAGACCTGCCAGTTCAAGGTCTGCGCAGTGGCTCCATGTCACACGTCCCCTCACGCACCATCTGCCTGAGGTCAGGCGGAGGCAACCCCTTAGAGCCAAGCGGCTCTAGCCCGCAGCATGTGCCCGCCATGCTGGAGAATAGTTTGCCATTTGAACCTCCATCCTCCTCTTATCCATGGTTAAGGAACGTGTTGCTCACTTGGTGATTAAGCTGTTAAGTCTTAATTTAACGTAGACATATGTGCTTAGCGATGTACTTAAGTGTTTCGTAGTAAAGTACAGTAATGTTAAGTAAGCTGTTTTCCTTTTCTCTCTGTGAATTGTTTGTGATTAACGATATCTCTTTAGATTTCTCTTCTCCAGGTGCTAAATTATATCACACAGGTACAGGCCCGTCCCGCAGTCAGAGGAGGGAGCGGCTTTGCTCCAGTGGGGTGTAAACGAAGTTTCAGTGTGTTTCTGTCCCGCTGCCGCCTCTTGACAGACAGATCGTTCCTAGAAAGCCTGCTCTGGGCTCCCTACCCACGGCCCACCGCCTCTTGTACTGTACACGGACCGAGCCAGCCCTGTGGCTTCAGACACTCCTGATGTTTGAGAAAATGTCAACTTTCTAATATGTCGTTCTTCACCTATGTTGTGTTCCAAATATTGCCTCTGATCTTGTGAACCTCCAGTGCTTGGGAATCTGAGGGCTGCTCTTGGGTGCTCCTGGTCCCAATGCAGCTGTGCAGAGCTGTCCGCCTGCTCTGACTGTGCTTGTCCGATCAGGATTGGAAATAGCTAGGGTCGCTGAGCCCAGCTGGTGGGAGGCAACAGGGGCTGACATTGAGGAAGCTTCTGGCAGGCATGGGACCCATGTTTCCTGCTTCACTCAGCCATCAGGCTTGGGAATTGTCCCTGGGTTGCCAGATTATCAGAGGGCAGGTTAGCAGGTCCTCCCAGACAGCAAGTCCCTGTCTTCTTGGCTTTGCTGAATCTTTTTAAGAACTAGTCTGCCTCCCTTCCAGTCTCCCTTCTCCCTGTTCCTTGTCTCGGTTTACTTAAAATAGTGGACATGTATGTCCCGGTATGCGAGACCGTCCCTGTGTTCCCAACACACCATCTCCTGGTGTGAAAATTCCTGCTGCTGCGCAATGGTCCCCACTTGGCCCTCCCCGTGCTCCTGACTTCTGGCCTCACACTCGCTCCAGCCTGCTGCATCCGCTCACCTCACACTCCCTTTGTTCTTGGGTTTTTTTCCTTTCCAACCTGTGCTCCCTTCTGTGTGCTTTGCCCTCATGGTTTCACTTTCTCTCCTCTCCTCTCCTATTGTGTCCTGACCCCTGCAGGTGCGTGCGGGTGTGCATAGTCATGCTCAGATGCACGTGTGCACACATAGGGCAAATCAGAAGACTCCCGAACCTGGTTCCTTTGCTGTGGTCTTTTTCACCTCCAATTCCTGAGCTGCCGTTTCTTCCCCATTTCCCTCCTCTTCCTACCCACAGTTTTTGCTTAGAACTTCTCTACCTAGTGCTCCAGCACCACAGTCCATAAGCTTGAGAAGCCCTGTCCACAGTTGCTCCTTACCAGGGCCCCTTGCCTGCTCAAACCCTGTGTCCCTTCTCCACCAGCTCGTGCCTCTCTCCTGGTGCACAGTGCTGCCTGTATCACGCTGTCCCTCTGCCATTCGATGCTCTGTAGCAGCCCTGTGACCCTGGCGTAGATGACAGCCCCTATCAACCTGGTTCTTGGCTTTCCCTTGTCCATCTTTGTTCTTCTGAGGTCTTTGGGTAGCAGTTTGCTGCTCACTTCTCAGTGCCCAAGTACCAGGCCATCGGGAGGTAGTAGTGTTCATCAGGCCGCCTTGGAGGCCAGTGTGCTCTGCGGTCTCATTCTACTCAGACCAGACAGGAGACTCTGGTCACTCCTACCCATAGAAGAGGAGACACACTCTATTAGCTGGGTGGCTGTGCTCACCCCAGACCAACCAAACTTCGTTTATACTGCCACTTTCTTGTGTTTGGGAAATGCTAAATTGTTTTTTTTTTTGTTTTGTTTTTTTTTTCCTTTAAAATTTTCTTTTTTGATTACATGGTGCCTCTTGCTCTTGCTGCTGACAGCAGAATTTGACCTGCTGGAACCCGTTGTGGCCTGTATCTTTGTGTATTACCTATTTATTTATCTGTATACATATATGCATATAAACATACATATGTTACCTCTGGTAGGACTCCTTGGGCTTACCCAACAGTGTTGGATAAGCTTAGTGAGGCACTCACTGTGGTAGATTCTGTACTTTGTTTAACGCTTTAGAACGATATATGGCTGCTGTCAGCACTAGCTGCAAAGCAAATTGCAAGCCAAGGGGGAGAATCCTGGGTTTCAGAAAAGCAGAAATGCACCCATACGCACACCCCTGACTGAGGTGGGTTCCTGGTGAGGTCTCCCCTCTCGCAGGGGCAGCTCACAGTCGTCTTCATGGACGAGAGCCAGGACAGTGGCCCAGGCCTTGGACGACAGGGGTCTGTTTGCCTCACTGGCTGAGGCTCTCTGAGATGTGCCTCTCCTCCCCAGAGTGTGCCTGACACAGAGCCCGCGTCTACTCAGCCCGCCCAGTGTCGGGTGGAGACCTCAGTCAGCTGGTGCAGAGTACAGACGTCGCTGTCTGTCCACTCTGTTGGGTCGATGGCTCCCTTGGGAGCCGTGGCCCTTGGCTGTAGCTTCTCTACACGGGGCTTAGCTGAAACCCTGGGCCGATCCCTTGGTCCCTCCCTAATACTGTTCATCATCCTGTTTTGTGTCACAACACCCTGCTACCTTGATTCACTCTTCGTCGTTGGCTAGGTTTTGGATTTATTACTTTCGAGGACGAACAATCAGTGGACCAGGCTGTCAACATGCATTTTCACGACATCATGGGCAAAAAAGTGTGTAGTTGTAGTTTTATTTTACCTTAAGACCAAACCAAGTCTTAGGCAACTGAGGGATTTCACTGGAAAGGAAAATTCCTTAGTAGAAAAGAGGATCGGACAAGTTCATCTGGGATTGCTGACTGTGAAGTTGGACCTGGTTCTACCATGGAGCCTCATGCTTCCTGAGCAGGGTGGCCATCTGGCTTCGCTCCTGGAGCCCCTTCCCTGGGCGGCCTGGGTGGTACTGGGGATGGGAGCGCCCAGATGTGTTTGGGCTGGCCTCCAGTGAGATCGCAGTGTTGCCTCAGGCTTGGTTTCAGCGACCACTCCTTCAGATGTCTGCCCCAGCCCCCTTTGTGTAATGCTGACCTGTAATGTGATGAGCAAGGGCCTCTGAGATCCGAGGTTCCACTTAAAACTGAAAGAAACACGAAAACATCATGAAGGATTGGTTTTTTAAATTGGGTCACTTACTGTGAAACTCCGGGACCAGCCACATGCTCTCGATAGTACTTATTTAACCACCGTGCAGTCAAGTGACCTCTGGTTGTTTCATCTTCATACTGTGTTGCTGCCACAGCCGAGCAGGGACAGGACACAGGGCCCCCAGCATTCTATTGCACAGCCAGTCCTCATTGGGTGGTGTCAGAGTGGCCTCTCACCGTGGTTAACCAGGACCTTTAGCGCTTTCTGAGAATACCTGGTAGGAGGACTCCTGTGACATGGAGTGGGCTTCTCAGGGTTCACAAAGGCTCAGGGGCCTGCATCTTTACAGGATCGTCTTGGTGCTTGGAACGCCTACTCCTTGTGATGCCAGGCCTCCTGGCCTGTGGTTCTGATGTGGCCTTTCATGCTGCATAACTCCTACTCTCTCAGGTTCTGTCCCCAGGTGAGACCACAGTCACCTTTGGGGATTTCTGCCCTGCCTGCTCTGAAGTCTCCCTTCCAGAGCCTTGGTTAGCAGCAGAGGAGTGAGTGGTTGTTTTTGTGTTCCCAGTGGCTTAGCTTTGGTTGCAGACTTCATGGATTCCATTTGGACCTAACTAAAGAAGGAGACAAACCTTGTTCTGACATTTCTTGCAGCTTTTAGTTTAAAATTGGCATGCAGATTGCAAGGGGCATGACTGCTGTGAAAAGTTTTAAAGGATTCTACGTGCAGTGTTTTAAGGTCCTGTGACATTGAGAATTTGGAGAAAGTATGGCCTTGATATGTAGGGCAGGAAGGGCAGCTCAATACATGTCCCTGTTCTGTCCTCAGGCACCTCCCCTGGGTTCCCCCCAGCCCTGTATGACTTGGCTGCGGTGACCTTGGTGGTACTCATTTTACAAGCTAGATGGATGCACAGGAGTCCAGGTTGCCGTCTCTGACCTTCACTGGTCACCATTGAACCCTTGGTGGGGCTTTCCATTTGTAAAGGGTTTGGGATGCACAAGGTAATTAAAGCCCAAGTGCCAGGTGACAGCATCCCTTGTTCTGATAGGAAAGGGTAAAGGAGTTTTTTGAATGACAAGGACTGCTTTGCTCTGTAGCAGGAATCAAATTCCCATAAGGAGCGCGTGTGAAGACTCATTAACTTGAGTCTTTTGAAGCTGCCGGGTGGCCCTGTCATCGCCTTGCCTTGAGCTAACAGGATCTGTTCCCATCACACAGAGCGTCCTTGGGGCGGTGGGCAGGTGGGGGGACTTTGTGCCTCTGCTGCGCTTCCTGTTTGTTATCTCTGAAGGAATTCTGAAGGCATAATGCTTATCCCTCCAGACTGAAACCCTCAAGGTGGACTCATTGTTTCTTCATTATTATTAAAATTTATCATAAAAATAAGAAAGATTTGGGATCCTGAGAGCTGAGGCAGCCCTGGAATCCAGGGGGGGAGGTGTTTTTGCTATTGTCGGTCTGCCCATATTTTAAAAGATGCATGAAGCAGGTCAGCCCCTGTGCTCAGAAAAACTAGGTCACGCACAGTTAGCTCACGCTGTTCTAGCCCCTTGTCCTTGTTTCAGAGGCTGTGGCTCCAGCCAGTTCTGGGGAGAGGTCTGGGTTGCTGGCTAACACAGTATGAAGATTGCTTACTGATTCAAATGTCCATTTTATTGCATGTTTGTTTACTTTTTTTGTTAGATGTAATGTAAGATTCTCTTATCACATCCATTCCCTCTGACATTCCTTTGAGTTAATTGAGATTCTTTAAGCATTAGCCTGGGGAAGGTAAGTCTTTATCTTCCATTAGACATTTTAAATAAAAATTTAAGTCAAAACCAATTGTGTTTCTCAGGTATGCGCTAAAGTTGCAATGGGGTGGGCTCTAAGAGGCCCTCGTGGCCAGTTGGGCCCATGACAGGGCTGGGCATGTGCTGGTCCCTTATTGTCCTGTCGAGGGAGGCGATACTGTCTTAGCTGAAGTGAGATACCTCTGCGTACACAGATCTCCTGAGGGTTCCTGGCTCCTTCTGCTGTTCATAGCGGGTGGGGCACAGGCTGTCTTTACAGTTGTGTCTGTTGTACCTGAGAAACATTTTTTTAAACAAAAAAAAAATTTAAAAAGGAAAAAAAAATTAAGAAAAAAGTACTGGCCTAAATAAGGTTTATAGTTAAGTACTTAGTCTTAAGTCGTAAGATGCTAAGTGTAGTTGTAAGTTACTGAGGGTGTGTCTGAAGGGAAGGGGCGCTGGGCTGTAGCTTCTCCCTAAACCACAGCTTGGTTTGTTTAGGTGGAAGTTAAACGGGCCGAGCCTCGGGACAGCAAAAGCCAAGCGCCCGGACAGCCAGGTGCCAGCCAGTGGGGGAGCCGTGTCGTGCCCAATGCCGCGAACGGCTGGGCAGGCCAGCCCCCGCCCACGTGGCAACAAGGATACGGCCCACAAGGTACGGCTCTGAGGGCCCTGGAGGGACCAGACCTGGGCTCAAGGATCAACTGGCTACTGTTATGTTGCTTGGAGGCTATGGGTCCCCTGGGCCTCGGCTTCAGGCAGCTACCTGATGGGCAGAGCTGTGGGACGAGAGCAGCATTGCTCTCTGGGCACTGGCAGGCCTTGCCAAAGTGGGAGAGCTCCCCTGCCCCACTGTGTCAGTGCCACATGTTCTGAGCAGCTGTTTCAGAAGCCCTGCCGAGGTGCAGGCACAGGTATAGTCACTGTCCAGAGGACACAAAAGGCTCTGCCATCTTCCTAACCCTCGGTGGTGTGGTTGAGTGTGGCTTAGGTGCTGCTTGCAGTTTGGGCAAGTGGGTCTTCCTTCCTTGGAGTATCTGTTTTGAGATTCCTTGTCTTGTTGCCCATGTGCAAGGGTGTAGGAAGGGCTGTGGTGGATCTGAGTGGGCAGTCAGAGGGTCAGAAGTGGCCTACTTGGTGTGAAGAGTTCTCTGCTGCCTGCAATATGGCAGTTGGGCAGCACTTCCAGGGGCACCATGAAAACCTGCCAGACTTGGGTCTGTGCATTTGCTCTCATCTCCGCCAAGCTGTGTGCCCTCCACTTCAGGGCCCACCAGTAGCTGGTGCTGCCGATAGTTTACAGGAGGTGTTGAGCAAGTGAGCTTACACATGCCTGCCTGGGGGACTTTGTTCTCTGAGCCATGGTATCAGGATTCTCTGTGGTCTCCTCCACACCTTGAGCCTGAGGGTTTCTTTGAGAATTCTCCCTGTTGGAAATGAGATGGAATAGGCACACCTTTCTTTTTCTTTCTTTCTTTTCTCTTTTCGTGTGTGTGTGTGTGTGTGTGTGTGTGTGTGAGTGTGTGAGTGAGGGAGAGAGAGAGAGGGAGAGAGAGAGACACATGTGTGGTACTGGGGATGGAACCCAGGCCTTGGGTGTGCTCTACCACTGAGCCCCAGCCTCAGCCAGGGAAACCATTTTTTTTTATGCCCAGGCATGCAGACTGCCATGGGGACTGTCCCTGTGTTCCTCAAGGCTCAGAGGCCATGGAGGCATGTACCCAGTCAGGAGACTACCACCAGGTGGTAGGGTGCCAGTGGAGAGGCACTTGGGAGGCATACTGATCAGGGGGCTGTGTTGAAGACCCAGGAGGAAGGCTTCACCTGGTGCCACCCATGTCCCTGGGCTCTGAGCCTCAGGTGGGGCCGGGGGTCAGCCCCAGTTGGTGGCGCTTACTCGTGGCAACTACTTGGCATCAAAATACTGGGAGGACTCGGCACCAACCCTTCTCTTCTGTTTTCTCATCTAGGAATGTGGGTGCCAGCAGGACAGGCAATTGGTGAGTCCTTGTTTTTAGAGAAAGGGAAAGAGCAGAATCCGAAATCCTAGGCCGACTCTCAGAGCTCACGTCTGGTCTTGTCTATGGCCGGTAAAGCCGTTGTCAGTGTCTCTCTGGCCCTTGAGATCATTTCTTTTACTTCCTCTCCTGGTGAGGAAGAAGGGGAGGGGCCCGATACAGGCCCTGGCAGGCCTGGGTCTGGGCTGTGGCCAGGGGTTTGTGTCTGACACTCTTTGCCCTTCACCCTGCGTTGTGTGTTCCAGGTGGCTACGGACCACCCCCTGCAGGAAGAGGAGCCCCCCCACCGCCCCCTCCGTTCACCTCCTACATCGTGTCCACCCCTCCTGGCGGCTTCCCCCCTCCTCAGGGCTTCCCACAAGGCTATGGTGCCCCACCACAGTTCAGTAAGTTTTGGCTGGGCCCCCTCGGGAGGGCTCCTCTCCCATCAGAGCTGGCGCTGGAGCTGACTAGGCCTGTGCTTCATGTGGACATCGGCCATGACACTTGCCCCCTGTCCCTGTTTGGGTGTGAAGCACAGAGACTGCACAGTTGGCTTCTAATTGCCTTGAACCCACTCCTGGCACTGACGGAGCTCAGGTTCATGCAGAAAGTGAGCCTTGCACCCTGCACCTTGCTCTCATTCTTCATTTCTCAGGAGGTGAGGTGTCTGGACTTCTTCCGTTCTTCTGTATTTAGAAGTGAGGGAAGCTGGGCACAGTGACACACTCCTGTAATCCCAGCAACTCAGGGAGCTGAAGCAAGAGGATTGTGAGTTCAAAGCTAGCCTCAGCAATTTATCCAGACTCTGCCTCAAAAAAATTTTTAAAAAGGCTGGGCTGTGGCTGAGTGGTAAAGCATCCCTGGGTTCATACACCTGTTTTTTTTTTTTTTTTTTTTTTTTTTTTTAAAAAAAAAAAAAAAAAAAAAAAAAAAA
>NW_025999863.1:819532-827420 GCF_001458135.2 Marmota marmota marmota
TTTTTTTTTTTTTTTTTTTTTTTTTTTTTTTTTTTTTTTGATTTTTTTGTTTGTTTGTTTGTTTTAGGTGGACACAATATATTTATTTATTTTTATGTGGTGCTGAGGATCGAACCCAGTGCCTCTCGCATGACAGGCCAGCGCGCTACCACTTGAGCCACATCTCCAGCCCCAAACTTTAGTTCTTAATTGATTTTCCATATACTTGGCGTTTTAAATCAAAGATGTAGGTGTAAAATCAGTTACCATGCCTAGAATGTTAGAGCACTTTGCTCATGTTCTCTAGGTATGGGGACTTGGCACCTTCCAAAGAAGGGCACTCAGGCCCCCTAGACAACTGGATTTTCTAGCACCTATTTCTCAGATTACGTCACCTTATCTGACCCTGTCATCCAGCATGAATGTTCTATGATCTGATTTTTGTGTTGTCCTTTATACGGTGTGTTACATACTTGGGATATATTAGTTTGGACCAGTCACATCTTGTGGGGAATCAGAGGCCACATGTGGCCAGGTCCCAGGTTGGATAGTTCAATGTTACAGTTTAGCCGTTGGAAAAAGATTTGTCAATTCTTGATATAGAGTAATCTAACTTATTTTTAATGACAGGAATTGGGTAGTCTAAACTGGGCATGGTAGCACATTCCTGTAATCCCAGTGGCTTGGGAAGCTCAGGCAGGAAGATCTCAAGTTCAAGGCCAGTCTCAGCAAATTAGCGAGACCCTGCACAACTTAAGTGAGGGTTTGTCTCAACATAAAAAGGGCTGGGGAGGGCTGGGGATATAGCTCAGTTGGTAGAGTTCTTGCCTTGTATGCACAAGGCCCTGGGTTCAATCCTCAGCACCACAAAAAAAAAAAAAAAGAAAAAGAAAAGAAGGAAAAAAAGGCTAGGGCTGTGGCTCAGTGGTTGAACACCTCTGCGTTCAATTCCTGGTACCAAGAAATTAAAAAAAGGAAGTATTGGGTGGTCTGAAGCCCAGCATCAGGGTGTGGGATGGTAGTCCTCTCTAGTACCCTTCCCCCTTTTTTTCTTGGTGCTCTGAGGGTTGGACCTAGGCCCTTGTCCATGTGAGGCAGGCACTATACCTACCACTGAGCCACATTTCCACCCCTTTGCTCTGTTCTGAAAACTTGCCATTGGCCCCTACCTTTGAGACAGCTCAGATGACTTACCTTCCCAAAGCTGTGTCCAGCTGTTTGTAAAGAAAGATCTGCAGTGGAATTCCTCGCTGCTTGGATTCCTGCCTAGTACTCTCTCCTGTGGTCACACCATTATCACCTCGACAGTCATTGTTTCCTTAGGGTCATGTCCCAGGAGCAAGGATCCATAGTCCCTTCTGTAGGTTTTAGATGGAAATCCCATCTTGCAGCTCCTGTGGGGCTGGTCTGTGGGTCTCCATCCAGCTGACCCTGTGGCCTTACCCCGTGTCTTGTGCCTTGCTCTCCTCTGTCTGCAGGTTTTGGCTATGGGCCTCCACCTCCACCGCCGGATCAGTTTGCCCCTCCTGGGGTCCCTCCTCCTCCTGCCACTCCTGGGGCAGCTCCACTGGCCTTCCCACCACCTCCATCTCAGGCCGCCCCAGACATGAGCAAACCCCCAGCAGCCCAGCCAGACTTCCCCTACAGTCAGTATGGTGAGTGGTCTGCGCGTCCCCCCAGCCCTGTGCCGGTCTTCTTCCCTCCATGTGTTTCCCACCAGCACACTCTGGAGGAAGCAGCAGCAGGGCAGATAGCCAGTGTGCAGAGGCTGCTGGAAAACTGGTGGCAGCAACGGGGGCCTAGCGGAACTTAGGGGGGAACCTGTCAAGAAAGGTGGTGGTCCCACAGCAGGTGGCCAGGGCCTGTACTTTTGGCAACCAGAGGCTGTGACCGGGTCAGGGGGAGGTGCCTCCTGGGGTCACAGAAAGATGGTGTGGATGTTGTGATCATTGTCTGGGCTTGATGCTCTCCTGTGTCCTCGCTAGAGGTCATTAGTCAGGGCTATCCAGGCCCTCTGCCCCATGATTATTTGTTTCTGCTGTGTCATTAGGTACCCTGCAGGCCAGACCCCATTCCAGGAGCAGGCTTGAGTCAATAGCAAGCCCTGGCTTAGACAGAGGCATTGTGGTGGACTCCACGGCTTGTCACTCCTGTGGGTGGCTTCAGGGGAGGACACTGGGTCAAGACAGGACTTGGTCTGTGCTTTTCTCACTCTCACCCTGCATGAGCTCAGTGCCAAGACCAGCCTTGTTTGGTACCGTGACCCCCGTGGAGGGAGCTCTGCTCATCATTGGCTCCTCAAGGGACATTTGCACAGTTGGATCCCAAGAATGTGGGCCTCCGTGTCCCAAGGTGTCTAAGCTCATGTCCTGAGGAAGGCAGGCCCTGGCTTCCAGGGCACCTGAAAAGGTGCTCTCTCAGCCTGGACTGAGCCAGAGCCATCTGAGGCACTGGCCCATCTTGAATGACTCTGGAGGGCCCAGGCCCTGGCTGCATTCACCCCCCCCACCCCCGCCAGCGCTGGTTCTTGGCCCACCACAAGGCCCTGATGTGTCAAAGCTGCAGGGGGAAGCACGAAGCGCCCGCGGGGTGTGCAAGTGTGCGTGTCTGCCGCTCGCTCCTTGCCTGGCCGCAGTGGGTTAGTCACCCTGGTCTCGTCTCTCGCCAGGCCTGGGTACCTATTCTCGAGACCCGTCGGGCTTCGGGCCCATTCTTTGTTTACACTCTTATGGTCAGGCTGAGCAGTGATGTGGCCTAGGTAGGTGCCGCCTCTTTCTACACGGTCCTCCCACCTGCCTGCACCTGGGAAGCAGACATGGCTTCCTTTGCCATCCTGGGCGGGGGTGGATACTTGGAGGTGCCCTCTGGGACGGGCCCCTTGCCAGTTTGAGGATCTCAACTGACCATAGCTGGCCCCAGGAGCACCCAGAGCCAGAGGGCCCACCTGTGTCCATGTGCACCCCTGTTTGGGAACCCAGAGGGCCTGGATGGGTCTTCAAAGTTTGTGGTGGGGTGGGCAGGCGCAGGGCCCATCTCTGTCCACTTGAGGATGGTGTGTATCCCTTTTCCCAGAAGAACCTCCTACACCCCTGAGGCCAGTAGTGTAGGTGTGTCTGGCTTTTGTTGAGGCTTAAACACTGCCAAGTTAGTCTGTAGCTTGGAGCTCCTGGCCGCCCTGAAGGGAGGACCATGTGGGCGTGGGATGTGGGGACAGCCTCACAGGTGTGGTGAGGGTTACCATGAGGGAGGTGAGGGCTATGCTCTGCACCATAGGCCTATCCTGTGTAAGCAAATTGTAGTAGTCCTGGGTCTCCAGGTGTGTCCCAAACCAGTTAGACACACACCTGCCCCCTGACTTCCAGGTATGTGGGGATGGGGCCAAGGTAGAAATGGGGCGGATCACCAGACCCACAAAGGATCTGAAAGCTGCTTTTCTCTCTTGTGTGGGTCCTGCTCACATGGTCTTGAAAGATAAAAATTCCCAGGTTTTGGGTCCCTGCCGGGGTGGCCCCACCTGGGTCAAGTCCCCACTGGTGCCCCCACCCTGTGGGACCCGTGGGCTCCAAGGCCCAGACATCATCACCCTTCCTCAGAAAATGGAGCAGAGTTGCTCAGAAACAGAGCCAGCAGGCTGGGCTGTGCATCTTGAGCTGACACCCTCTCTCCCCCAGCAGGTTACGGGCAGGACTTGAGCGGCTTTGGACAGGGCTTCTCCGACCCCAGCCAGCAGCCCCCTTCCTACGGGGGCCCCTCAGTGCCAGGGTCAGGGGGCCCCCCCGCCGGTGGCAGTGGCTTTGGACGAGGTCAGAACCACAACGTGCAAGGATTCCACCCCTACCGACGCTAACCGCAGCGCCACACAACCCGCCCCGGCCGAGACCAGGATTGGAGACTCGTGGACTGTGACAATCACAACCTGGGGGGGAGGGGGGAGGGCAGAGGCTTCGGAGCTGGCTGTGGGTGACTGGACTGAAGTTTTTAAATATATTTCTTTCTCTGACCCATCAGCACAATAAAAAAAAAGTCACTGGTTCAACAACAGGGTTTAAAAAAATGTCTTCAGCTTTAATTAAAAACTTCAGGTTTCTTTTTCTTCTTTTTCTTCTTCTTCTTCTTCTTCATTTTTTTTTTTGTTTTTTTTTTTTTTTTCGAAATTATTTTCCTGAGCCTTTTGTTTTACCGTATATTGTAAACTTTTATGTTAAAGAAAAAATATACATTTACAAATTGTGAGATTTTTAAGAGAAAATTTTCTACGATGTATACTGGCTTATTTTTTAATTTAAAAACAGGGTTCGGTCAGCACTGGTGGGAGGGGGGGTGTTTTTAGGTCCCCTCGATCCTGGCTTGGGGGTTGGGACTTGTTGGTCCAGAAACTCTGGGAGCTAAAGAAATCTACTGAGTGTGTTTTGTTTTTTGTTTACTCCTTGCTTTTGTCGGCCGGCCTGCCTGGTAGCATCTGCAGTGCTCTGTGGAGGTGGGTCACTCTTGGCTGGCCGCGTGGCAGCACTGACTTCCGCAGCCTGGACCCTGTGCAGCAGGCACGGTCTTGCTGGAAGCCCACCTCCTTGGCACATGGCTTTAGGGCGTTTCCCACTGACCAGTTTGACCCTGGTTTGAATAAAGAGAAGTGCGTTTGGATTAGAAACCCAGGTCGTGTGCTTTCTTTCTCCATCGCCTGCGCCTCCTTCCCCGTCTGGGAAAGATCTGGAGCCCAGACGAGCCCTTGGCCTGGGCCCCAGCTTCCGGCCTCCTTGTGGACTTAGGGGGCAGAGAGGCCTGACACAGGGATCTATTATTCTGGTGTGGTCCTTGGGCCCTGTGGGTTCTGGCAGATGTGACTACAGATGTCCCTGGGCTGTGGGTTGTGAGGCACACACCAGGAGCCTGGGGCTGCAGTTAGGTCAGGAGCCATCTCCCTGCCTTGAGTTTTGTTGTATCCTGTCTCTGGCCATGGCAATTGACGTCCATTAGTTCTGGCTAAGGATGAGATTGCCTTTGGGGGCCTATGTAACAAGGCTAGCTGGGATATGATGGCCCATGCCTGTCATCCCAGTGACTCAGGAGACTGAAGCAGGAGGGTCGGAAGTTCAGAGCCAGCCTTGTCTCAGTAAAACAAAGGGCTGGGGATGTGGCTCAGCTGTACAGTGTCCCTGTGTTCAATCCCCCGTATCAGTGGGGAAAAAAATCCAAATACGCTGGGTACCGACAAAAATGACTGAGACTGCCAGAAGCCCTCATCCCCAACTCGGTTTTTGCGGGCAGGGAAAGCTCAGCTTGCCTTGGAGTAACCCTGAGCCCTCTAGGGCAGGTGCCCACTGAGCCAGCCCCTACATGAACATGAACCTGGGGACCAGCTCCTGAATGGCCCTCCGTCTACACCCCTTGTAATCACATGTGCGAGCGCCTTCCATTGAATTCCTGCAAAATTCAAGTCCCTTAGCAAGGAAATGATATGCAGAAAGTCAAGAGGTTTCAGGCAGGGTCATGGCTCAGTGGCAAAGCGCACGCAAGCCTAAGGCATTGGGTTCAATCCTCAGCACCACATAGAAATAAAGGCATTCTGTCCATCTACAACTGCAAAAAAAAAAGTCAACAGGTTTCTACCCAGCCAAAAGAGCTCCACGGTGGCACAAAAAAAAAAAACAAAAAAACCTGACAGTGCAGCTTCGGCTGTCCCCAGACAGGCCCTGTGCTCCCATGTAGTTGCATCCCCTGCCCCCACGGGCAGAGCTGCAGGCTCACCCAGCCAGGGCTCTGGAGGCTTGTGTAGGCAGAGAACCCAGCCACAGGCCTGGAGCGGGCACCTTCCTCCACACACGTGATGCTGTGGCTGAAGTTGGAGACTGCTGGACTCCCGGCTCCTTGCTTTGACTGTTGTAGGCAGTGCCTTCTGTCAAGCCCAACCTGTATCCTGACCTTTGCTGGGCTGCTGGCCACAAAAACCAGTACTGAGTGGACAGAGGGTCCAGCTTGCCCCAACCTCAGGTGAAGGCAGGGAAACAGGCACCATGGAGTCAGATGGGGGAGACCAGCCTTTCATTTGAGCTATAGCCAGGTTGTTCCGACTGCCTGCCTCCGGCATTGTCATGGATGGATTCACACCTGCCATTTCCCTTGGCCTTTTGTTTTCCTCAGTTAATGCTTCCTCTCACATGGTTTTGACTGAGTGGATGCTCAGGGCTTACCACTGAGGTATATAGGTAGATACATACACATACACATACGTGCTGTCATCCCAGCAACTTGGGAGGCTGATGCAGAAGGATCACAAGTTCAAGACAAGCCTGGGCAACTCAGCAAGACCCTGTCTCAAAAGTTTAAAAAATTTAGGGGATGTGTCTCACAGAGTGTCCGTGGATCAAACCCCAGTACCCCCCGCACCTGCCCCATCAGTAAAATGCACACATAACACTTACCATCTTTGTGTGTGTGTGTGGTGCTAGAGATCAGACAGAGCCTCATGCTACACTTCCAGCCCATCACCTTAACTATGTTGGGGGCACAGTTCTGTTGCATTGACCACATTCCTGTCATTGTACACCTGTCACCACCACACCCCAGAATTTCTCACCTTCTCAAACTGAAACCTTCTTCATGAACACCAACTTCCCAGCACCTCCCCAGCCCTGTACCCACGGATCCACCTCCCATCTCAGAACTCTCCTGTCCTGGAGCCATACCCTGTGTCCTTTAGTCTCTGGTTCTCACAGAGCACAAGGTTCTCGAGGTCCATCCACGCTGCAGCGTGTCACCTCGCTTCTGCTCCTGGCCAAGTGACCCTCTAGGTGAGCATATCCCATGCTGTGTGTCCATCCATCCACTTACCGCTTACAGGAGCTTGGGTCTTTCCCACATCCAGGCTGTGGTGTGGTGTGCTGCTGTGAACAAGGGCGTATAAGTACCTGTTCAAATCTGATACTTCTGGGAATATACCCAGCCTCCAAAGGCACATTAACAAGCCAGGTCTGGTGGCCATACCTGTAATCTCAGCAACCCGGCAGGCTGAGGAAGGAGAATCACATTCAAGGCCAGGCTTATTTTTGCAAGACCCTGTTTCAAAAAGTAAAAAGAACTGGAGATGTAGCCCAGTGGTTAAGTACCCCTGGGTTCAAACCCAAGTACCAAAATAACATAACACATACATACAAGGGGCTGGCGATGTGGCTAATGGTCAGAGCACCTTTGGGTTCAATCCCAGTACCAGAAAATTCACAACAGCAATTCCAGTGAAAGCCAGGGATGGTGGTACACACCTGTAATCCCAGGTGTTTGGGGGGGCCGAGGCAGGAGGATTGGGAGTTCGAAGCCAGCCTCAGCAGTTTAAGGAGGCCTTAAGCAACTCCGCGAGACTCTGTCTCTAGATAAAATATTTTAAAAGTGGCTAGGGGTATGGCTCAATGGTTAAGCACACCTGGGTTTAACCCCCGGTTTAAAAAAAAAAAAAAATCCAGCAAGACAGAAACATCGTTCCTGCTTATCTCTATTCTCTCCTCCCCTTATTTTGTGCCTTTCTCCCTCCATCCCCTCTTCCTTTCTTCAGTCTCCAATTCCTGGGCCTCAAGCCTGGACCTCCCCAGTAGTGGGGACAACAGGCATCCAAGAACGTGTTAATTAAAGCCTGAGTGGTTTCTTTCAGGGAGGCCAGAGCCAATCTCTTCTTCTCTCAGCTGACAGGTACAATGTCCATCCATGCCTGTGCCTCCTGCCACCGGGCCCTGAACCTCTAAATCACACCTGTTCACAAACAGTAGGCGCTGCATTCTTTTGAGATGGATTCTATGGCGTTGGTTACAGAGCACGCACCTGAGGTTCAAACAAGACCAGCGTTTTGGAAAGGGCAACTCGGCCCAAGGCGGCGGCCCCTTTGATACCCAAAGCCGGTGTTCTGCCCTCCGGACGGCAGGGG
>NW_025999863.1:829361-833725 GCF_001458135.2 Marmota marmota marmota
TAAAGGACTGGGTGGGTATGGGCAGCGTGGGCCCCTGGTTCCCTTCAGTGGCTCCTGAGGGTGGTAGCCCTGCTCACTCCACCTGGGCCATCACCTCAGGGCCAAGGAGGGTAGGAGTGCTGATTGGCAGCTGTCCCAGCCAGACTCAGGCCCTCCACTTGGGGGGTGGCTCTGCAGGTGGAGAACATGAGTAGCAGGACCTCATACCCTCCTAATCTAAATTTGCCCAGAGTCCTCAGATGGCTCTTGGTGGGTGCTCATCGTGCTATTGTCTGCCCCTCTGATGGGCCAGGTCAGACTAGGATCACGCCATCCCTTGTCAGGCCCCAGCCATGCTCAAAAAAAATGCATTGTAGGACTCTTGGGGGGGAGGGGGGACAGGCAGGGCTGTGGCGGGGCCTCTAAACTGGGCTGATGGGTGGTATGAGAGTGAAGGATGCTCAGACCTTACCCTACGCAAGCAGGAGGTAAGAAAGTAGGTAGGAGGATATAGTGGCCTTGATTCCTCGAAAGTGTCCTGCAGAACAGTTCAGGTGGCCAGTTAGCCAGGCCTACGACTTGGGCAGACTCCAAAGGGCAGTGGGTAGGAGGCCAGAACCATCCAGGTGGCGAGGGCCGCTCAGCCAGCTACACCTCCGCCTCATCCGCCTTTCCTCTGGCAGCCTGAGGTGGATAAGGCTTCAAGACTCGGCCCTGGGTGGCCTCTGGTGTCCACTGGCTTCTAGTGGGCCAGGTCCCTGGAAAGGTGGTGGCCCCAGAGGGTGGTACTGAGGAAGGATGGCCTGGAGGGAGCCGGAGCTCACAGGTGATCAGCTGAGGGGGTTGTGGTTGGCAGTCTCCTAGACAGACTGAACATTTGAAAATGCTCTTGCACTCCCCCCCCACTGGGCTTCATGGGGACCCAGAGCACAGTCCCACCTGCCAGCACACTGGCCACAAGCAAGGAAGGCCTTGCTGAAGTGGAAACTGTCATGTGACCCAGCTTCACTCACCTACTGGGGGGCTCCCTAAGAAAAGGGATGTGTGGAGGGTTTTTTAAATTATTATTTCAGTATTTAGTTTTTTGGTACTGGGATTGAACCCAGGGGTGCTTTATCACTGCACCAGTCTTTTTTTTTTCCAAGAGATTTTTTTTTAATGTTTTTCAGTTTTCGGCGGACACAACATTTTTATGTGGTGCTGCCTGCGCATGCCACGCGAGTGTGTTACCGCTTGAGCCACATCCCCAGCCCTGCACCAGTCTTTTGAGACAGGGTCTCATCTTGGGCTTGTGATACCTCCTGCCTAAGCCTCCTAAATTTCTGTGACTACAGGCTACCACACCTAGCACTGATTTTTTAAATGAAATGGCTAAAGTGTTAGAAATAACCCATTTTTTTAAACATTTATTTTTTAGTTGGAGTTGGGCACATTATCTTTTTTTTTTTTTTTTAAATATTTATTTATTTATTTATTTTTAGTTCTCGGCGGACACAACATCTTTGTTGGTATGTGGTGCTGAGGATCGAACCCGGGCCGCACGCATGCCAGGCGAGCGTGCTACCGCTTGAGCCACATCCCCAGCCCTGGGCACATTATCTTTATTTCATTCTTATGTGGTGCTGAGGATTGAAACCAGGGCCCCCCACGTGCTAGGTGAGCACTCTGCCACTGAGCCCAGCCCCCATTTTCACACCAGAGTGGTAGGGTAGGTAGGAGATCCTGCTCCAGCACATTTTGTGGCAGCTGGTTGGTGTTGTGTGCTTCTGGGGATCCAGCCCAGGTCCTGTACCTGCTGGGCAAATGTCCTACCACTCAGCCACTCTCCTAGAAGGCTTTTTTGGGGCCAGAGCTTTTGAGCCACCAGGCTGCAGGAACAAAGGTGTCTGCCACGTGGACGGGCTGCTTGTGTATTTTGCCCCTAAAGGGGGGGGCAGCAAGGTGGCAACAGGTCCAGGGGCTCCCTGTGGAGTCGGTGGGCCATGGGCACATTCAGCACCTTCACTGCAACAGGAGACAGGGATGGTGAGGAGTTGATGAAAGGGAGCGGAGAAACAACACAGACAAGAGTGAAGGTGCTGAATCCCCATCTTGTGAAGTTAATCATATATACTTTTCATTTTGGCAGGCTCAGAATATTTTGTGGTTACAAAACAGGAGTCATGATTCAAAGAAACAAAGTCTCACGTAGCTACAATTAGATAAGAATGTATCTTGGCTTATGCATAAGCAAACGTTTTTACTTTAAGTTCGCGTTTTGCTTTGAGCTGTTTCTGCTTAGTTAGCTTTTAATAATAGTTAGAAATGTCCCAGGCTATTGGCCTACACCTTGACTATTCTTTCTTGACTTACTAAAAGCGGCGCCACAGTTATGGCAAGTGGTTAGCTTGAAAAGAGAGGCTTCTAATTTTAATCAAGAGTAAGAGCATCAAACCATTGTGCACAGGTACAAGAAAAAGTTGCCCAGTACCAAGCACTAATTTCTCTTCTTTAATTTTTTCTTTTCTAGATTTCGATTTCTCTAAAACTTCCCTGTTTTTTCAGCAGGGGTTTCTCATTAAACATTAACAATTTATGTTCCAGCTGAATCCTTGCATTTAGAGCAGATTTATTCTTTAGAAGTAGTTGCATCAATTGGAAAATTCATGTTTTTTCCTTCATACTTAATGGTTGTATGACAAGTCGCAACTATACTTATTAGCAGGAATACAAAAAACAAACCAGCCTGTTCCCAGAAACATTGCGCTCCTCCAGAGGATGGACGCCTTGTGCCCTCCACCTCAGTAGGGCCTTGCCTTTTCGGGAGTCAGGGGAGGGGCGCAGCACCACCCCACCCCCGTCCAACCCACACTACTGAAGACTGACAGTATATTGGGTCCCTACAGGCCCTCCGTGGCCCAGGTACCCTGCACACTGACCTGGAGGCACTCTAGCTGGTGAGCACGTGGTCCCTGGGCTGGTTTGGGATGGCTTGTGAAGGTCACTTTCCAAGAAGGAATCACATGGTCAGCTGCTCTGGGACGTGACTCTGCCATCCTTACTGCCCAAAGCTCCATGCTGGGAGCAGAGAGTCCTGGGGCCAGCTTGTGCCCCTGTAAGTGGTGTTCCTGCTGCAGGAGTACTTTCAAGGTTCCTGGGGGTGGGAAGGAGCTTTTGTTAGTTTCAAGGAGGCATTTTACTGCCCAGAGCCCTCCACCTGCACACCTCAGCCACGGGTAGTGCGTCTTCATGCAGGTGAGGCCTCGCAGCCCTGCCCTGGGTCCCAGTCAGGCACTGCTCCTGTGGGGCTTGGATGTTGAGTCCCATGAAGCTTCTCACCTGGTTCCATGCATGGCCTTGGAAGGCTGTTCCCAGGGCTCCTTGCTCATGTCCTGCTTGTCCAGCACTTGTTGCTTTCCTAAGAGTGCTGTTCTGAGATGTGCCCTCTGTGCCCATCCTCCCTGCCTTCCTTCCCTTCATGGGAGCCTGGCTTGTGCAGCGCCCTGCTCCTGCTTCCCTCCACTCGGTGGGAGGCCTGGTGAGGCCTGGGTTCCGTTCCCAGCCCTGCCGCCCAGGCGTGCTCCTCCCCCCCCCTAGACATCCGGGCCCTTCCCTCCCGCCCCACTCCTGCTCTGCTGTGGGCGCTCCCCTTGTCCGTTGCCAGCTTCCCTGGGCAGGTGTCTACCCTTCTGTTCATCGTACTTAGGGGAACTGCGCACAGCAGCTGGGGTGGTTCTGTTTCCTTTTGGTACTGGGGACCAGACCTCCGGGGCACTTTACCTGGTTTGTCCCGGCACGCTGCGATTACAGGCGTGGGCCACTCACCTGGCACAGTGGGTGCCTAACAGTTAAGTTTCTCCACTTGTGGTGTCGCCCCCGTCCGGCGGGCTTTCTCCATACCAAGCGCCGGTTTTCCCAGCCTGGCAGAGTTGGCATACAGCAACTGTTTGCTGAATGACTAATGAGCTTGCGCGCTGGTCAGGGCCTGGGCGAATTTCTGGACTGCCCAAGCTTTTGTGCGGCGATTGTGCACGGCTGGACAGAGTAAAGCCACTGGGCGGCTCCTTCTTCTGCCCCTTCCAAGACCTCCAGGCGCCATAGAAGCCCTCCTCCCTGAACCCTCCAGGTCCCTGGCCCCCCTCAACACTGAAGGGCTCCTCGGCCCCATTGGACCCTGCCCCTCAGCCCTCTGCCCACGAGGGTCTCCATCCTCTCATCTTCCATTGGGAGGATCTCAGACAACCCTCACCAGGTATCCCCAGAGCTCACTGGACCCCCTCCTTCGCCGCCTTTCGGAGGAGCCCCGCCCTGTCCCCTCCGAGTGACCCCTCCCAGGCCCTTCCTCGCGCAGGCGCAGGGCTCCCGGCCGCGGCCCCCGCCCCCACCTTGCAGCCGCCGAGGGGCGG
>NW_025999863.1:843480-851134 GCF_001458135.2 Marmota marmota marmota
CAACTGGCGGGGGCCCTTCTTTACGCATGCTCTGCCTTAAGGGGCCTGTTACTATTTGGGAAAGAAGACTCGGACTCTGGACGGAGACGCCGAGCGGGCGGAGGGTGGATAATCCCCCAGGTCAGGGGCACATTTTGATTGCTATTTTCTGCAGCCGATGGCAAAGCTAGCATAGGACAAAGGCGCAGCTAAAACAGTGTGGCGAGCGCCAGGCATATCCATCTTCCTATGCAAGGCCTGGTGAGACGGGCGACCTCCTGGGCATTTGAGAGTGGATGCCAAAGGGACTGCCGCTCTGGCAGCGCCCAGCATGTCCAGTTTGCCAAGCTCCCAGGATTCTTGCAGGCACGCGGGGACCTTCAGGAGTCACCTGGGGGCGTTTCTCTGACCCCATCCCTCCTCTCCAGCTCCTGTCCCCATCGAGCCTCAGATCTGCCAGGCCACCTGTGCGGTGATGAAGCTGTCTTTTGATGAGGAATACCGCCGTGCCATGAATGAGCTGGGTGAGTGTCCCCTAAGCCTTGTCTGGGAGCCTTCGTCCAGCCCCGGCATAGCTGTTGGACCAAGGCTGGGTCATCTATGTTTGTCTACTTTGAGCTGGACAGTGAGGTCCAGAGAGGGACAGAACTCCCTGGACTCACAAAGCACCTGCTGTGATTGAGCAGTCATCCTGGGTCCTTGTCCCCATGAGGTTGCACACTGTCACGCTGTTCTTCCCGTTTAGCCGGTGGCCTCTCAGCCTCCTGCCCAGAGCAGGGTCTCAGTGGGAACTGTCCTGGGGTTCACATCCGGGGTCTGGAGGAAGTCCAAAGGTGAAAGACCCCAGTTAGTGCACATAGTGGGAGCTGTCGGGGCAGGTGTGCTCTGGGACCCAGTGGGGTCTTGACCGTGTGCAGTTTTAGCTTGCTTTCTTCTCTGTCCTGACTTGTCATGCTGGGGACCAAACCCGGGGCCTCACATGTGCCAGGCAAGTGCTCTACCACTGACCACGTCCCCAGCCCGCGCGTCAGCTCTGGGGCATGACAGCTTTCTCTGTCAACAGCAAAGGAATTGGGGGGGCTGGGGCTCAGCTGGACAGCATGTGCCCAGCCTGCAGGTGCCCTGGGTCCATCCCCAGCATTGGGGGGACAGGGACGGAGAAACAAAGAAAAGAAAGTAAGAAAAAAGGAGGAAAGAAAAAAGAAAAAGTCATGTAGGTGGGTGTGACAGCTCAGGCCTGTCATCGCAGCCACTCGGGAGACTGGCAGGAGTGCGGAAAGTTCAAGACCACCCATACAACTCAGTGAGACCCTGTTTCCAAATAACATGAGAGCTCAGTGGTAGAGCATCCCTGGATTCAGTCCCCAGAGCTGCAAAAAAAAAAAAAAGAGAGAAAAGAAAGAAAAAAATTAAGATTGATGGAAACAGAACAGAAAATATCAAAGGTCAGAAATCCCTAGGGCCTTCTCAGTTATACTCTATGTTTTACAAAGTGAGATACAACTTTACACCTGCAGATGGTTCAGACATTCAAGTGTTTCATAAAATCTCATGGTTAAAGGAAATTGGGGTGAGCTTTTTGGAGGGGTATTTGGCAACATTAGACACATGATAAAGTCTGTTCACCCTTTGAATCACCATCCCTTTCCCAGCCAGGATGTACAAGTTGCCGAAAAACAAAGGCAACACCCAAGTTAAATAAAATCAGAAAACCAGAAATAACTGAGTGTCTAATGGTAGGAGATTGGCTAAATACATGGCACATAATTCAGCTGTTAAAATTCTCGCCAGGTACAGTGGCACACACCTGTACTCCCAGCAGCTCGGAAGGTTGGAACAGGAGATTCAAAGCCAGCCTCAGGAACTCAGTGAGGTCCTTAGCAACTCAGCCAGACCCTGTCTCAAAATAAAAATAAAAAGGGCTGAGGATGTGGCTCAGTGGTTAAGCACCCTTGGGTTCAATCCCTGATACAAAAAAGGGGGGGCATTTCTCAAAGTGGGGTTCTTTGAGGTTCCTGAGACCATTCTGGGAGGTCCATAGGCCTCATTATTTGGGAAGTAACATGGAGATAGGACTTTTCCTTTACACTCTTCTCTTTCGCTGCGACGGTGTTCAGCAAGGCTCTCTGGGAGCTCCTGTCCTGATAACCACTGGGCTGTGAGTTCTGGGGTTTATTAAAATCCACTTTAATATTTAGTACCGTAAATATTGAGGGTTATAAACCACATAACAAATTTGTTTGGATCCTCAAAAAATATCATGAGTCATAGGGGTACTGAGACCAAGATACTGGCCTGCCGCTGGGGTAAGGCAATGAGAACCTAGCCTCTTGTTCTGTTTAGGACTCCATGTATGAGGCTAATCCCCAACAGCTGGATGTTTAGGTTAGCACCAGCAATAACACTGCCACCCACAGCCCAGATCAGAGGCTTTTTCCATATTTGTATTTTCTTTCCTTCATATGAGTTCCTTGGAGTGAGATTTCCAGATTAAGTATCATAAAGGCTTAAGAAGAAGCTTCCCCCTTCCCAATTTCGAATACATAGATCTTCTTTTGTAAGTTGTGATACATAACATAAAATGTACCATTTTCCCCATTTCTAAGCAAACAACTCAGCTTGTCTGTCACACGCACATCCACAGGGCTGCAGAGCCACCACCCCCACTGCTCCCTCCCCAATGGAATGCAGTCCCTTTCAACTCCAAGGGCCCCTCCCAGCCGGCCCCCAGCAAGCTATTCCGTCTGTGGGTCTGAGGGTGCGCAGTTCCCCTGTGCATGGCGGCCTGGTGCTGCCGCCTGTCATTGCATTTGGACAATGCTGCCGTGTACACGGGGCACACCTTTCACTTGAAGAGTTTCTATTTAACTTATTCCCTCAAAGGCTGTCCCCGAAGGCTGGAGAATGCCCAGAGCTGCCTGTCACACCTGCCGGGCACTGGGGAAGGCTCTGGGTTTCATTGCAAGGCTTTCTCCCTACTTCCCAGGGACTGCCCCCCATGCCCAGTTAGTCTCCTGTGAAGCGGAACCTGCTTTCCTGGTGAGGGGCAGTGGGGCTGGACAGTCACCCCACAGGAGTTCTGGGACGCAGCTCCCCACCTGTGGTCTGGGTCTTCTCTGGGAGAGGGAGGCTCCCTTCCTTCCAGGAGGAGCTGGGGACCTTGGCAAGCAGGCAGGAAGGAGTGGTCCCCGCAGAGGGTGGCTCTGTCTCAGGGGCCAGCCACTGGGTCATCTGTGCCCCGAGCTGGGGGCAGACAGGCAGGTGTGGCACTGAGGCCCCAGGGACCCACCAGCCTGTCAGCAGGGACGGGAGGGGGTGGGGGTGCTGGACTTCCAGCCAGGTGGCCTCACTGGCCAGCCTCGCTGGGTCCCTGCAGGTGGGCTGCAGGCAGTAGCAGAGCTGCTGCAGGTGGACTATGAGATGCACAAGATGACCCGGGACCCGCTCAACCTCGCCCTGCGCCGCTATGCCGGCATGACCCTCACCAACCTCACCTTCGGGGACGTGGCCAACAAGGTACCCAGGGATGGTGGGCGGTGGGGTCCTTGCTGTCCCAGCCAGGGTTCCAGGGACTATCTTGGCCTCTTCCCACCTCTGGCCAGCCTTAAGAAGGGTAAGGATGGTCACTCCCAACTTACAGACGGGAGACAGAGGCCAGAGAGGGCCAGGGCTGAGGGGCATGCTGGGCTAGGCAGTGTCCTCTCCAGTCCAGCCTCGACGCCTGCCGGAGGCCTGAGCTCATGGCACAGCAGGGGCCTCTGGCTCTGCGAGGCCTGTGCCTGCCCCTGTCTGGGCCCCAATTTCCTGGTCCCAACAGCTGGGTAAATCGTCCCTACAGTGGGGTGCAGCTAGGAAGGGGGGGTCTTCCTCATGCCTCTGCCCAGTCGCTGTGATGGTGACTGTCCTATGTCACCCCCAACAGGCCACTCTGTGTGCCCGTCGGGGCTGCATGGAGGCCATCGTGGCCCAGCTGGACTCGGACAGTGAGGATCTGCACCAGGTGGGTGGAGCCTGGAGGAGCCGGGGCTGGGGCTCTCTGCCGGCCCCCCGGGGCAGGCTCTGACCTGGCTTGGGGTGTGGGGCTGCTTGGGTTCCACCCCTGCCTTCATCTGCCCCAGGTGGTGTCCAGCATCCTGCGCAACCTGTCCTGGAGGGCGGACATCAACAGCAAGAAGGTGCTGCGGGAGGTTGGCAGCATGACCGCACTGACGCAGTGTGTCCTGCGGGCCTCCAAGGTGGGCGCTGGGGAGGGCCCCTGCGGGGCAGGGAGACCCTGGCCTGGGCGGGGTGGGTCAAGCCAGACCTGCTCAGCAGGTGGTCCAGCCGCAGCTGGACCTGGAGTGGCCAGCCCTGTGGTTCGCAGGCCCATGGAGCTGAGTTTAGGAATCTGACTGTGGCTGGAAACCGGCCCCTTCTCGGGGCCCTGGCCGTGCTGACCCCGCTCCCTGTGCCCAGGAGTCCACCCTGAAGAGCGTGCTCAGCGCCCTGTGGAACCTGTCGGCCCACAGCACCGAGAACAAGGCGGCCATCTGCCAGGTGGACGGCGCCCTGGGCTTCCTGGTGAGCACGCTCACCTACCGGTGCCAGGGCAACTCCCTGGCGGTCATCGAGAGCGGCGGCGGCATCCTGCGCAACGTGTCCAGCCTCATCGCCACCCGCGAGGACTACAGGTCAGCCCCGCCCCGCGGTCCGGGGGTGCCGGCCGGGGCGGGTGGACAGAACCAGGGCAGGTGATCGGCGCCCCCACGACGCCCCAGGGACTCAGGGCGCAGGGCAGGTGAGCCCCGGCGTGACCTGGGTGTCCTCCCGCTGCGACGCACTGAGCTGGGGGAGCCCGGGCGCTGGCGCGACCCTCGGCACCGCGCAAACATGAACCGACGACAAAATGAACGTTTGAAATCTCCTGTTAGAGTTAAGGGTGGCATTCCTCATTAAGGAGGGACGACATTCCTTTGGTACCGGGGATTTCGACCAGCCTTACCACCGAGCCACGGCCTCAGCTCCTTTCATTGTTTAGGATTTTTCCTTTTATGGGGCTGGGCGGTGGCGCAGCGGTAGAGCTCGCCCTGGTTCCATCCTCGGCACCTCATGAGAATAAATAAAGATAATGTGTCCGACTGAAAAATAATAAATACTAAATTCTCACTGAATTGCTGAGGCTGGCCTCAAACTTGCGTCCTCCTGTCTCAGCCTTCGGGTCACTGGAGTTACAGGCCTGCACCACTATGCCAGCCCGAAATATTTAATTATTTCAAAATATTTATTTCTGGTGCTGGGAATCAATCCCAGGGCTTCTCACATGCTAGGAAAGCCCTCTATCAGTAAGCTTTACCCCACCCCAAATATTCTTTGTTTAATAAATAATATCTATTATTTATGAAAATAGAATACATATTTAGTTATGTTAGTATATCACAAATACTGCATGGGATATACTTGTACTAAAATGCTAAAATATTCATTAAACTAAAAAGTATTACTTGTTAAGTCATATTAATAAGTGACATCTCCATAACATCAGTATTTAATAAATAATATTAATAAAATACCTATTATTTATGAAAATCAAATTTAATTTTAGCGACATTAGTACATCCTAAATACTGGACGGTACATACTTACACTATTACTAAAACCAAAATGTATTATTTGGAAGCTTGGGGGGCGCTGAGGTGGGCAGATTGCGAGTTCAAAGCCAGCCTCAGCAACAGCAAGGCACTCACTGATACCCGTCTCTAAATGAAATACAAAATAGGGCTGGGGTGTGGCTCAGTGGTCCAGTGTCCCGAGTTCAATCCCCATACCAAAATAATAATAATAAATAACAAAATATTTACATTTTAATTACTCAGTACCGATAATATTTACTTCAGAGATGAGGTTGTACTCAGGGTGAGCTCTCGCCTGGTACATGTGAGACCCGGGGTCGATCCTCAGCACCACATAAAAATAAATACACAAAATAAAGATATTTTAAAAATTGAACTATTTAAAAAATAATAGTATTTACTTCAGAAGATTCATAAAATCTATGTTTTGAAATTTTTTTTTAGTTGTAGATGAACACAATGTCTTCATTCTATTTACTTTTACATGGTGCCAAGGATCGAACCCAGTGCCTAATGCATGAGAGGCCAGCGCTCAACCACTGGGCTACAACCCAGCCCCCAGATTTATTTTTAATATAGGAATTTTCCAAATATTACATGGGATATTTGTGCTAAAGTTATATTAAGATAAATACTTGTTAAATGTGACCCCCCTAATAGATAATACACACACACAGATGTATGTTTTGGTGGTTCTGGGGATTGAACCCAGGGCCTTATCCATGGGGAGCAAGCGCTCTACCAGCTGGACTGCACCCCAGACCCACACATTTATGTTTAAAAAATTCTTTTTGGTACCGAGGATTGAGCCCAGGGGTGCTGTACCACTGAGCCACATTCCCCAGCCCTTTATTTTTATTTTTGACACAGGGAGGGTCTTACTAAATTGCTGAGGCTGCCCACGAACTACTGATCCTCCTGCATCAGTCTCCCGAGTCGTAGGATCACAGAGGTCACACCCAGCTCTAGGTTTTATTTTATATATATGATATATTGATAATTAATATGTTAATATAATGTATATATTATTTGCAGGGTGTGGTGGTACCTACTTGTTAAAAATGACTCATTTTGCCAGGCGTGGTGGTGCATCCCAGTGGCTGGGGAGGCTGAGGCAGGAGGATGGCAAGTTCAAGGCCAGCCTCAGCAGTGAGGCTCTAAGCAATATAGTCAGAACCTGTTTCAAAATAAAATATAAAAAGGGCTGGGGGTTGTGGCTCAGTGGTTGAGCGCTTGCCCAGCACATGTGGGTCACTGGGTTCGATTCTCAGCACCACATTAAAAAAAAAAGGTATCTTGTCTATCTACAACTAAAATTATTAAAGGAAAAAACGGGCTGGGATGTGGCTCAGTGGTTGAGTGCCCCGGGGTTCAATCTCCAGCACTCCCTCCCCCAAAAAGTCGCTCCTTCAGTGCCCTCTGGTCCCGAGGACCGGGCGGGGCCTGCGGGGCTGACCTCCCTCCCTCCCGCTCAGGCAGGTGCTGCGGGACCACAACTGCCTGCAGACGCTGCTGCAGCACCTCACCTCGCACAGCCTGACCATCGTGAGCAACGCCTGCGGCACGCTCTGGAACCTCTCGGCTCGCAGCCCCCGTGACCAGGAGCTCCTGTGGGACCTGGGGGCCGTGGGCATGCTGCGGAACCTGGTGCACTCCAAGCACAAGATGATCGCCATGGGCAGCGCGGCTGCCCTGCGCAACCTGCTGGCCCACCGGCCTGCCAAGTACCAGGCAGCGGCCACGGCCGTCTCCCCCGGCACCTGTGTGCCCAGCCTGTACGTGCGGAAGCAGCGGGCGCTGGAGGCTGAGCTGGACACCAGGCACCTGGCACAGGCCCTTGGTCACCTGGAGAAGCAGGGCCTGCCTGAGCCTGAGCCTGAGCCCACCTCCACGAAGCCGCTGCCGTCCCTGCGTCACTTGGACGGCCTGGCCCAGGACTATGCCTCGGACTCGGGCTGCTTTGACGACGACGATGCGCCCTCCCTGGCGGCCACGGCCGCTGCCGCCGAGCCTGCCAGCCCAGCCATACTGTCCTCTGTTCCCTGGGGCAGCCCCCCTCCTTCAGG
>NW_025999863.1:851661-881339 GCF_001458135.2 Marmota marmota marmota
CCCATCCTGCTCGCCTGGCAGGGTCCCCGAGGGTGGGAGGAGGGAGGCCAGCAGCCGGGCCCACCCGCTGCTGCGGCTCAAGGCAGCCCACGCCAGCCTCTCCAACGATAGCCTCAACAGCGGCAGCACCAGTGACGGGTACTGCCCTCGGGAGCACCTGCAGCCCTGTCCACTGGCTGCACTGGCTGAGCACCGTGAGGACCCCCTGAACGGGCAGGCGCGGCCCAGCCGGCTGGACCTCAACCTGCCAGGGAGCCAGGCTGAGCCACCTGCCAGGGACATCGCAGCTGCTGATGCCCGCATCAGAACCATCAAGCTGTCGCCCACCTATCAGCATGTGCCACTGCTTGAAGGGGCAGCCGGGACGGGGTCACGGCCCCTGGCTCAGCCTGGGGCCTCCCCGGGGGCTCGAAAGCAAGCCTGGGTGCCGGCAGATGGCCTGAGCACAGTGCCCGAGAAGCTGGCGGCTGCCCCGGTGCCCATGGCCAGCAAGGTGCTGCAGAGGCTGGTGGCCCAGGAGGGGCCACTGTCCCTCTCGCGCTGCAGCTCACTGTCCTCACTGTCCTCAGCCGGCCACCTGGCCCCAGTGAGGGTGGCCACCTGGATGACAGTGACTCTTCCCTGGAGGGGCTGGAGGAAGCTGGCCCTGGGCAGGCTGAGCTGGATGGGTCATGGAGGGGGCCTGGGTCTACCTCGCTGCCAGTGGCCATTCCCGCACCCCGCCACAGCCGCGGCCGGGGCCTGGGGGTGGAAGATGCCACACCCTCCAGCTCTTCAGAGAACTGCGTGCAAGAGACACCCCTGGTGCTGAGCCGCTGCAGCTCAGTGAGCTCTCTGGGCAGCTTTGAGAGCCCTTCCATCGCCAGCTCCATCCCTAGTGACCCCTGCAGTGGTCTGGGCAGCGGCACGGTCAGCCCCAGTGAGCTGCCCGACAGCCCCGGGCAGACCATGCCACCCAGCCGTAGCAAGACACCGCCGGTGCCGTCGGGCCAGCCCGAGGCCAGCCAGTTCAGCCTGCAGTGGGAGAGCTACGTCAAGCGCTTTCTGGACATTGCCGACTGCCGCGAGCGCTGCCGGCCGCCCTCTGAGCTGGACGCGGGCAGTGTGCGCTTCACCGTGGAGAAGCCAGACGAGAACTTCTCCTGTGCGTCCAGCCTCAGCGCCCTGGCTCTGCATGAGCTCTACGTGCAGCAGGACGTGGAGCTTCGGCTGAGGCCGCCCGCCTGCCCTGACCGGAGTGGGGGCGGGGGCCATCGCCGCCGAGATGAGGCCAGTGGCCGCCCAGAAGGACCAGCACCAGGAGGCTCTCGAGCCCGTGCAGCTGCTGACCAGGAGTTGGAGCTGCTTCGAGAGTGCCTGGGGGCCGCTGTGCCAGCTCGGCTCCGCAAGGTAGCCTCGGCTCTGGTGCCTGGCCGCCGGGCGCTGCCAGTGCCCGTCTATATGCTGCTGCCTGCCCCAGCCCGGGACGATGACTCTGGCACCGACTCAGCTGAGGGCACACCTGTCAACTTCTCCAGTGCTGCCTCCCTAAGCGATGAGACCCTGCAGGGTCCCCCCAGGGCCCAGTCCCGGGAGGCGGCAGACAGGCAGAAACCCACAGGTCCTGCAGCCCCTACCAGGCAGGCAGCCGGGCACCAGACCAAGGCAGGGGGCATTGGCAAGAGCATGGAGCAGTCCTGGGGCACAGGCAGGAATCGGGCAGGGCTGGAGCTACCCCTCAGCAGGCCCCTGAGTGCGCACTCCGACAGAGAGGCCTCGCGCCAGGGCCGGTCCAGCGGGGACGGAGGGTTGCAGTCGCTGTGCCTCACGACGCCCACCCAGGAGGCTGTGTACTGCTTCTGCGACTCTGATGAGGACCTGGAGCCGGCAGCCACAGCTCCAGCCCCCCAGAGGGCATCTGCTATACCCCGCGCTCTAAAACGGGAGGGCCTGATGGGTAGGAAGGAGGCCCGGGCCCCATCCAAGCTCCCCTCAACTGTCCCGCCACCTGCAAGGGCCCAACCCAGGCTGATTGCGGATGAGACTCCCCCCTGCTACTCCTTGAGCTCCTCGGCCAGCTCCCTCAGTGAGCCCGAGCTCTCCGAGCGGCCAGCCAGTGGTCCACGAGGTCAGGAGCCAGCAGTCACCAAGGACCCAGGCCCGAGCAGTGGACAAGAGAGCTCCCCAAGCCCACGGGCTGAGGAGGAGCTACTGCGGAGGTGCATCGGCTCAGCCATGCCTAGGCGGCGGCCCCAAGCCTTGGGCCCTCGGCGTCGCAAGCCCCGAGTCACACGGCTGGACATCCGGCCAGCAGAGGTACCTCAGGGGTGCAGTGAGGAGGTGGCAGGCTCAGACCCAGCCTCGGACCTGGACAGCGTGGAGTGGCAAGCCATCCAGGACGGGGCCAACTCCATTGTCACGTGGCTGCACCAGGCGGCGGCAGCGGCCACCATGGAGGCCTCCTCAGAATCTGACTCCCTCCTGTCCTTGGTGTCTGGGCTGTCAGGGGGCCCCACCCTGCCGCCCTCGAAGCACAGGAAGGGGAGACAGCCCGGAGCAGGGGCCAAGGTGGGCAGTGCCCAGCGGCCAGAGAAACGGGGCCTGGCCATAAGCAAGAGCAGTGGGAGCCCCCGCTCACCTGCAGGCCCTGAGAAGGGGCACCTCGCTCAGAAGACTGTGCCTGAGGGGCCTGCTGTCCTTCGGGGTCGCACCGTGATCTATGTGCCCAGTCCTGCCCATCGAGCCCAGCCCAAAGGCATCCCTGGCCCCCGTGCCACACCCAGGAAAATGGGGAACCCTGGCCCCACACAGCCAGAGGCCAAGGCCAGAGCCTCCAACCCTGGGCAGCAGCGGTCCCGGAGCCTGCACCGGCCTGGCAAGAATTCAGAGCTGGCAGAACTGAGCCGCCCACCTAGGAGCGCCACACCACCTGCCCGCCTGGCCAAGACCCCATCCTCCAGCTCCTCCCAGACCTCTCCCGCTTCCCAGCCCCTGCCCAGGAAGTCCCCTCTGGCCACCTCGGCTGCAGGTCCCCTGCCTGGCCCCGAGGCGACCCCGCTACCCAAGACGCCTGCTCGGGCCCTTCTGGCCAAGCAACACAAGACACAGAAGTCACCCGTGCGGATCCCGTTCATGCAGAGGCCGGCTAGACGGGGGCCGCCGCCGCTAGCCAGGGCAACCCCAGAGCCGGGTCCCAGGAGCCGGGCGGCAGCCGAGGGAGTCCCGGGGACGCGCGGGGGCCGCCTGGGCCTGGTGCGCGTGGCCTCGGCCCGCTCCAGCGGCAGCGAGTCCTCCGACCGCTCGGGATTCCGGCGGCAGCTGACCTTCATCAAGGAGTCGCCGGGCTTGCTGCGTCGACGCCGCTCCGAGCTGTCCTCAACAGAGTCCGCAGCCTCCGTCCCCCAAGGCGCTTCACCCCGCGCGGCCGGCCCGCGCTCCCGGCGGTGTTCCTCTGCTCCTCGCGCTGCGACGAGCTGCGGGCGGCCCGGCGGCAGCCCCCAGCCCTCAGCGCTCCCCGCCGCTCGCCCCGGGCCCAGCCCGGACCGGCCCGCGCGCGCCCCGACGCACTAGCTCCGAGAGCCCGTCGCGCCTGCCCGTGCGCGCGCCCGTCCCGCGGCCCGAGGCGGTCAAGCGCTACGCCTCCTTGCCCCACATCAGCGTGGCCCGAAGGTCCGACGGCGGCGTCGCCGGGTGCCCGGCCCCCGCCGACGCCACTCGCCGCAGCAGCGACGGGGAGGCCAGGCCGCTGCCCAGGGTGGCGGCGCCGGGCACCACGTGGCGGCGCATCCGGGACGAGGACGTCCCGCACATCTTGCGTAGCACCCTGCCCGCCACCGCCTTGCCGCTCCGGGGCGCCTCGCCCGAGGAGGGCCCGGTCGGGACCCCGCAGCGCAAGACCAGCGACGCTGTGGTGCAGACGGAAGAGGTGGCCGCCCCCAAGACCAACTCCAGCACCTCTCCGAGTCTGGAGAGCAGAGACCCACCGCAGGTCCCCGCGGGAGGTGCCGCTGGCCTGGGCAGCGAGGTGGACGGGCCCGGCTCCGCCAAGGCATCTGCCTCCGTCCCCTTCGTCCACGAGGGCCCGGGGGTCGCTGTCGGGGGCTTCCCCGCCAGCCGGCACGGCTCCCCCAGCCGCGCCGCCCGGGTCCCACCCTTCAACTACGTGCCCAGCCCCATGGCCTCGGCAGCTTCCAACGACTCGGCTGTAGAGAAAGCGGCGGCCACCGCCCCTGCCAGCCTCCTGGAATAACGGCCTGGGCCGGCGTCCAGAAATCTCTCCTGGCCCTGCGGCCGGTCTGGCTGCCCCGCGGCCCGCTCCGTAGATGCTCTGAGCAGGCTGTGCAGGGCCACCGCCTCGCCCTCAGAGCTTCCGCCCGAGTTCACATCAGCCTCGCTTAGGGCAGGACCTTGCTTGTGCACCGCGGGGCTCCATGGGAAAGGCTCGGCCCTGACCGCCGAGCGCACGCTGGGCCCTTCAGCCCAGGTCGGGCGGGACGGGAAGCGGGTCACTAGCACAGACCTCAAGCTGCCTCTGCGGAGCCACCGTGCGGAGGCTCACCTGGGGGCTAGGTGGGACAGCCTCTGGGTCGCCTTGTTCTGTGCACCTGGGCAATCCTCAGGAGAGTAGGCAGTGTCCCCCAAGGTGTGGGGACCAGCTGGGGGAGGGTGGCTTGACTGCCTACCAGTTGGGGCCCAGGCATCTGCCGTGCAGGGTGAGGCCTGTAATTACTGCTTCTGGTAATTTGTTAATGACGGCTTGGCTGGTTTGTTTGCCTTCCGAGCCCAGCTGTGAGGGAGCCCGGGTGAGGGTGCGGCTGAGCCCCACAGACTGCAGCTCTGGAAGCTGGGAGCAGCCATCCTGGGGGCTGCCACGAGAGGACAGCCAGGTCAGCCTGGCCCTTGCACCGGGTGGGGGATGACAATGGGGGCCAGGCAGGTCTCTGTAGATAGAAAAGGTGCCAGGGAGGGCTGACCTCTTGTCTCCACCACTGCCAACTGTCAGGGGTCCTTTCCACTCCTCCGAGCGGCCCTGGTGGTCAGTGGAGTCAGAACCAGCCCTAATGGATGAGGATGGGAGAGTCCCTGGAGGAGGCTGTGGCTTACAACCTGTGCTTTAAAGGGGTGGTCACTGGGAGCTCTTCCTCCAGGATGGCCGCTGCCCCTGCTGGTTCTGCCTTCCATTTCCTCTCCTTCATTACGCATGCAGGGGTAGCCCTAGGCTGGGCCCGACGTCCAGGTGGGCTTTGCGGTGGGGTATGGAGCCTGGGTACCAAGGTGCCAGATGCGTCGGGGGGTACAGGGAGCCTGGGGGGCCCCAGCTGCCTGGTGGTCAGAGAAGCTAACAGGGTGCCCCAGGAGCCAGGCCTCGGGGGACCTGGGCCAGTGTGTGCAGAGGCACCAGGGAGGCCTGTGGGGGCCGGTGTTCCACCAGCTTGGGCATCTTCCTGCAGAGAGAGCCAGCGACCTCTTTCCTGCAGGACCTGACTCTGCCAGAGGACCTGCTGCTGAGCCATCTGTGGTGGCAGGTCCCAAGGGGCAGGTGCTGTTCCGCAGGCTGGTTTTAAGTCCCTCGGGTGGGAGGAGGGAAGCAGGTTGGGCAGCTGGGTGGGAGGCACTCTGAAGGAACCCCCTGCCCACCATGGGCACCATGGTCCCTCCTTGGCAGGTCCTCAGCACAGCTGGCTGAGGTCAGGGAGGAGGCAGACATCAGTCTCCCCGGATGCCCCTCTGTGGGAGTTGACAGACCCCACCATGGAGATGAGGCACCCCGTCCTCCCCACACACCAGCGCCTTCTCCAAAACACGGCACCCTGCACGGCCCACCTACCCAGGACGCTGGGCAGGATGGCCGTGCTCCCACACCCCCAAACTGCAGTCCCAGCGGCAGGTGCTGGGGACATGCAATTCCCACCCCTAGAACACTGCCTGCCAGGCCAGGCTTCTGAGTCTCTGGAGCAAAGGCCCCGGGGTGGCTGGGAGAGGGGACTTCGGCCTGCTGCGTCGGAAACCTTGTCCCCAGCTGTAGCCTACCTGTCCTCTCATACTTGCCACAAGCAGCTGGGCCCTGGTGTGGCCTGTTGGTGAGGGGACAGCAGCAGATGGACTGCAGCCTTCCCAGCTCAAAGGCCAGGTGCCCACAGGGCCACCTGGGCCTCAGTCTCTCCATGTGGGCCCTGGGGGGGCTCCCGGAGCTACCTCTCAGGCAAGCAGTGGCCACTGTGATGGGAGGCTCCCGGGGGCTGTCCTCAGCCCTGGACACAGCTCCCACCACAGCTGGTACACAAGGGGCCATGTGCTGCCAGCTGCTACCTCCTGCTGGGCCCCCTACCAAGCGGCCACTGTTGCTTTCTGTGTCCCCTTCAGAGGCAGGAACAGCCACAGGGCATCCTTCTGCCCAGGCAGGAGGTGAAGGCAAGAGCCAGAAGGGCAGCTGGTGGCGTGGACAATCAACCCCAGGCCTCTGGAGCATTCTGGGGCCAGCCCCAGAGAACTGAAGACGGGGTCCACAGTTGGAGGGGATGACCACCACCTGGGTGCTTACCCCACCCCAGGCCTCTGGAGCATTCTGGGGCCAGCCCCAGAGAACTGAAGACGGGGTCCACAGTTGGAGGGGATGACCACCACCTGGGTGCTTACCCCACCCCCCACCCCCCTCCCCAACCTGCAGCTGGTCGCCGGCTCTTGCTGCTGCCAGCAGGGTTCTAGCAGCAGGCCTGTTACACACTTGTAAATAGCTCCGGCCCGGCCCTGCCCACCCCACAGGTGAAGCCATCTGTCTGGCAGGACAATGCCCACCAGGCGTCCGCCCGCTTCTCTGCGTCTTGAATAAACTGCGCTGTGAACTGCCCTCAACTGCCCTGGTTCCTGTGCCGAGGATGTGGGGGAGGGGGCTGTCTGTGCCGACCACAGGCCCCACGATGGGTCCCTGTGCTGAGCCAGGAGCCATGAGCTGAGTGGACATCTCAGGTCAGGTCCCGGAAGCTGGACCAAAGCGTGGTGATGTTTATTCAGAGACAGGGAAGGGCTGGCTGAGTGCCTTGGTCCCCTGGGGACAGTTCCCCAGGCAGGTGGCCCACCTGGGGCTTTGTTTCTGGTTCTCAGTCCTTGCTGCCAGCTCCAGTGTGCCGCAGGGCAGAGGTCTGGGCAGGCCCAGGTGAGCTGGGGTCCATGAAGGTGAACAGAACTGTCCTCAGCTGTCCAGGTAGCAAGCTTTGGGGTGGGTGATCCACAAGAAAGCCCAAAGGTTCAGTGTGGGCCCAAGACGGCTTCCGGTCAGGGAGTCTCTGGCTTCAGCAGTGACCCTTCACAGGGAGAGGTTCAGGAGACAGCCTGCCGCTGGGGAACGGCGGGGAGGAGGGGCACGAGGCCAGGCTCCAGCCACCCAGCAGTGTCCCCCGCGGGACTGTGGCGGTGCCACACTCAGAGCTCCACACAGGCCCCTCTGAGGATGGCCCCTGAACAAGGGCAGCCCAGTCGCTGCAGAGGGGATTTTATCCCTGGGGCCTGGCCGTGGACCACCTCTCACAGCCCGTGGCTCCTCTGGTCTCTGCCGGTTTGTTGAGGACGAAGACTCCTTTCAAGACCCTCCCACCCAGCCTCCACCTGCCCCCAGAGGACAGGGCCAGAAGGGACGGGGCACAGGGCCGAAGGACCCAGCCAGGCTCTGGGCAGGAGTGGCCAGCACATCCCCTGATCGCAGGGACATAGTCCAAGTGTGGCTAGAGTCTCAGGCTTCTCTCTGGGAGCCAGTGACCTCAGCAGCCCAGAGCAGTTGTGAGACCACCGAGATCTGTGGCAGGAGCTTGAACATGGGAAGGAGGTGGGCCACAAACTCAGGCTGGCCCCTGGGCCACATGAGGCAGGGTGGGGGCCCACCTGGCCGAACCAACACAGTCAACGGGTCAGTCCTGCACCCCGACCCCTGGCCAGCACCTGGACCCAGGTGAACAGACAGACCAGCCCTTCCTGGGGAGCACGCATTCCTGCAACCAGGTTCACAGTGCCCTGAGCAGTGACCTGAAGGAGGAAGGAGGTGGCCCTGCCCCAGAGGCTCATGTCCAACCAGAGGCCATTGTGAGTGGAGGAGGGGACAGAACCCCAGAGAGCATCCAACCTCTCCACCCTATATCCAGGTAGAGCCGAGACCACGGTGTGGGTCCTGCCAGCCCAGTGTCATGGGAAGACACCACGACCTGTAGCTGCCAATGGAGGAGAGAAGCACGGGTGGCCCCCGGTGCTGGAACCCAGATGGAATGCCAGCCTGGGGCACTCAGGTCCCCAGGGAGGAGCCAGAGGTGGTGGCATTAGGTGCCGCCTTAGACCTGCAGGCCCAGGTCAGCCTGAGGAGGTAGCTGAGGTCCCTGGCAGCGCTGCCTGGGTCACCTGGCTGATGTCCCGCTCCAGCTCCTGTCCGGCTAACTGGAGGTGCTCGCGCTTCTGCCGCAGCTCCTCCCTAGCCTGCCGCAGCCGCTTGTTTGTGATCACATAGGCCCGGCTCTGCTGGTAGAGCTGCTCCTGCTGATCCTCAGAGTCCTCGGTCCTCCTGGAGGGGCCTGGCAGGTCTGTGGATGGACACAGAAGCCTCACTCACCAAGGAGCCCCAAATCACAGAATGTGATACCTATGGGCCTCCACGCACAGGGCAGCCACAGGTGGGCGTCTGCATCTCACCAAGCTAACTGCACGGCAGATGCAGACGCTGTGGGCAGGAGGGAGCTGAGCTGGCTCCCTCCCTGGCTAGGAGAGACCTCTTGGTTTTCACCTTGGCAACAGACTGGTTGCAGAAAGGCCCACAGGAAAGCTCAACCCAGGCCACTGGGTGGGCCTCCCTGGGTGGGCCTCCCTGGGTGGGCTCCGATTTCTGTCTTCAGACTGGGCTCTTGGGCCTGCTCTCTCTGGAAGCCTGAGCTGCAACATGCCAGCTCCTGCAGATGCCTTGTGTGGTTCTGCAGCCACAGGACCCAGTGCTTCCAGAACTGCGGGTGTGGAGACACATTTCCCAGGGCACCTCGCACAAGCAGCACATAAAACTCCCCTGCTCCCAGAAGGTACAAGACCATGGCTGCAGGACTGCAAAGGTCAGGTTTTGGGTACCATGCGACACGTCAGGACTCCCTCCAATCCTTCCTGTCCCTCACCTGCCCATAACCGTCTGGATTCCAGCTCCAACACCCACCGCAGGCCAGGAACACTAGCGTTTGGTTACAGATCACTTTTTCACCATTGTTTTAGATAAAAAGGGGGAAGGTCACATGCAAACAGGATGGGACAAGGAGAAGATGCCCTTTCCCTCCAGTGAGCCCCAGAGCGCCCCTTCTCTCTCCCTTGAACATGATGCACCTCAGCTCCTGTGTGTGCTAGGTGGAACCTAGGGCCTCACACGTGCTCCTACTGGATTGCACGCCGGCCCTTTTTATTTTGAGGCAGTCTTGCTAAATTGCCAAGGTTGGCTGGAACCTGTGACCTTCTGCCTCAGCCTCCGGAGCTACTGGGATAGGCTAACAGGTGTGCAGGCACAGGGGAGTGCCCCACAGTTCTGTAGGTCTGTTCCCACCCCTGTCTACAGTGAGAGCAGCTACTGGCCCAGGAGTGGAAAAACTGGCTGCGTACCCAAAAACTTTTATTTACGGACACTGAAGATGACTTCACGTTACTTCCACATATCTCAAAATATGCTCACCCCCACTGAAACCCGTGGTCTGCGATGTGGCTCAGTGGTAGAGCGACTGCCTAGGTGCAAAAAGGCCCTGGGGTCCATCCCCAGCATGAAAAATAAATAAATAAATAAATAAAGTGGAGATCCTTTCCTCGCTCCCGGCCTTAGCGGACAGGCGGCGCGGGCGGTGTGGTGCAGGCCTGGTTTGCACACAGACTTAGACGACCGCAAAATGCACCCACTCTACCTCGAACGAGGAAAGGGAGGCTCGGCGAGGAGGAGCTCGTGCAGACCCGGCCTCTCCCGCTGGGGCCCGGGACCGTCCCTCCCTCTCGGGCCGGACTCTTTCTACCTTCCGGGGCCAGCGCGGTGAAGACGGGGTCCTGGGCCAGCGCTCCTCGCACGTCCTCCAGGATCTGCGCCACCGTGGGGGGCGCCGGGCGGGTGGGCAGCACCACGCGCTTCTTGGCCTTGGAGCCCATCCCTGGAGGCGGAGAAGGGAGCACTGGCCGGGCGTCCACCTCTCGCTTGGCGCGGACCGTTCCTCCCGCCCTGACAGCTCGCACGCACCCGCCGCCCGCCCTGCCGCGCCCTCCGGGGCCGCCCAGCTCTGGCCTCCCCTTCGCGCGACACCGCGGCTCGGCACCGCGGGGTTCCGCTCCACCTCGACCTCCGTCTCCCCGCGGAACCTGGCCGCCCACCTCCACCGCCCGGGAACGCTCCTGCCGGCGCCGGAGCCGCCGCTACCACAGCACTTCCGCTTCCGGTCGGAGCTCCGGCCGACCCCGCTCGTGATGCGCGCTTCCGGCCTCCTCGGACTCGGGCTCTCGGCAAGAGCCCACCCCTTCTTAAAGGGGCGGCACCCTTGAGGATGCCGGTGTGATCTGAGACCCAGAGCGACCGGACGGGATGGGAGTGACTGGAGTTTCCTCTGCCGGGTGACAAATCATCTGGACTCGGGTTTATGTTCGTATCACTGGGGGTAGAGCCCAGGGCCAAAGTATCCCGGAGCCACAGCCCAGCCCTTTAGGAGACAGGGTCTCCTCCTGCCCAGCCTCCCGAGTCACTGGGACGACAGGCCTGTGCCTACAGGCTGCTGGCCTCAAATTTCTACAGCCTCCTCCCTACCTGGGCCGGTGAGGGCTGGGGTGGAGAACGAGGGCAGCAGAGGGAGGATGTTGTGTTAAATAGCTTTATGAAGACGTGATTTACACACCACAAAGTTCACTCACCTAGTGTCTGTAGTGGTTCTGATTCAGGGTTCGGGTGCTGGGTTTTTTGTTGTATATTCAGAGTCATGCAGTCACCCCCACAGTCTGGTTCCAGAACATTCTCATCATCCCAGAAGAAAGCCTGTCCCCATGAGCAGTCACCCACTCCCCAGCCTGGCTCCTGCACCCATGATTCACATCCGGTCTCTGGACTCGCCTGTCACTGTCACACACTGTGGCCTTGTGTGTCTGGCTCTCAATGAGCATGAGGTCCTCAGGTCCATCCATACTGCAGCGTGTGTCCCCTGGCTCCTGCCCTGGCTGAGGGACAGTCCAGGTGGATGGACATTGTGTCTGTCTGTGCATCGTGGAGCTGGCCGCAGTCTGGCTGTGGGAACCATGCTGCTGTGAGCCCGAGGGGTTTCTGTGGGGTGTTTGGTGTTTACACCTCGGAGTGAAACTGCTGGGTCAGAGGCCAACTCGTATTCGTCGGTGGACTTGCCAGACTGATTTCCAAGGTGATGCCCAGCTGGCTGGCATAGGGGCTCACCGCGTGGGGCAAGAGAAGGCTCAGGAGGAGTGTGGGCTGGAGAGGCCTTGGCCCGGGATGGGCCGCTCAGCATCCACAGCCTGTGAGCATCACTTGCCACCTTGAACCCCGCCCCAGGTCCCCAGAGCCAGGGGCTGATTCCTCCTTTGTCATCCGCTGATCCTCAGGGCTGATGTCAGGAAGGCAATTTCCCTATGCAGTGCAGGGCTGGGGGGACCCCAACCAGGCCCACCCTGCCCCAAAGGACACCCAGGCTTGGCACCTTTGACTCAACCTTTATTTGTGAACTCTGAGGTCGAACGTGGTGCTCGGGGCTGCTTGGACCCAACAGGGAAGGACCCGTGGCTGTGGTCTGACTTCTGCTCATCCCACCTCATCCCACCCCACCCCTGCACCAAGACTTCTCTCTCTCTTTCTCACTCGGAGCTGCTGGGTCCAGGCCACAGGGTTCCATGCAGCCCACACCCTGGCCAGTGACTGTGGGTGGCCAGCCAAGGCTTTCTGAGGCAGGGCAGTAGTGCCCACTTGGGCCCAGGCGGAGGTGGCTTTCCGTGCTCCAAGATGGACATCCCCAGATTCCAGCAGCAGCTGGGGCTGGGGTGGTGGTGGGCAAGGCCCCCAGCACTGGGAGCCCAGCCCACAGTGGGCAGCTCTTGGACGCTGCAGAGGAGGAGACTTTTGCTCAAAGGCCACAGTCAACAGTACCATGGCTTGGGCCTGGCAGCGGCAGCAACAGCTGGAGCAGGCGGTGTCCAAGGGCTGCTGGTGGCCACTGGGGATGGCGGCCCTGAGCAGGAGCCCTGGTGCTCGTCCAGAGTGTGGGGCGGGGGGCAGGCGGTGCAGTCATGCGCAGAGCCGCCCCGGCAGGTGTAGCACGAGGCGTGGCAGCCGGAGCACACGCGGAGGGCAGGCGCGGCCGCGCGCCCAGGCCCTGCGGTCACTGCCGGCTGGGTGCTGCTGAAGTACCTGGGCGGGCAGTAGGAGAGGCAGAGGTGGCCCAGGATGTAGGCAGGGCCGTCACATTCTGCACGAGGGACACAGACGCGGAGGGTGTGAGGTGCTGCCTGCCTCGTGGGCCCACCTGCCGCCAGCCTGCCCTGGGCCGCACACGCACACTGACCACCCCTGCGGCCGACGCCTCCCAGCAAGTGGACCATGCGGCGCTGACCACTCACCTTGGCACAGCCCCTCTGTGTCCCGCTGCACACATGTGCTGCTGGTCACCTGGGGGTCTGAGGGCCGCTCCATCATGTCCTCAGCTGTCCCGTAGAGCAGCAGCGTGTAGCGGTACAGCATCCCTGGGCAGGGGTCACGGTGGCATGGGGAGGGGAGAGGGTGTTGGGGCCTAGTACTCCAGGCCCTGGCCCCCTCTGCTCAGCCACTGCCACCCAGAGCCCAGACCAGATGGCTTGATCAGCACCCCTGTGTGCAGGGCCTGGACTCGGCCTCCCCAGGAAGGGGACCCCTGCTGGCCCTGACAGGCCTGTGCACATGGTCTCTCCAGGGAGACCCGGGGCCGCTGTGGCAATGGGGTACCGAGGTGGGGCTGGACGGTGGAGCCCCCGACCTCAGCCCCGGCTCTTACCGGTGTTGAAATAGTAGCCCTTGTTCTCCAGGCCCAGGGTCCACATGCCCTGCGGGTCCTCGTCCCAGAAGTGGGTGGACATGAAGATCCAGTTGTTGTAGCCTTGGCCGCTGACATCCAGGGGCCTGGGCAGGTGGCGGCAGGGGGAGAAGGGCCCCTCTCAGGCGGGCTTGGGGCCACGCGGCCAGAGCCCCCTGGGAGGGCCTCCAGAGGGCGGCAGTGACTACCGGGGCCCGGTGGGTGGGGGTGGGCGCACACCTGATGGCCACCAGCGTGGAGCGGGTGCCCATGGGGCTGGTGAGAGAGATCTCCAGGTCCCCGCGACGGCTGTAGGACAAGGACAGCTGCACCTGCACGTGCTCCAGGGAGCGGATGTAGTTGTGGCGGCCGGCACAGGCGGACACCTCCTTCTTCACGTGCATCCGGGGCAGAATGGGGCTGCAGGGGCAAGGACCCTCCAGTTGGCCCCCTGTGGGGTGGGCGCCAGCAGGAGGGTCTGGTATCCAAGATGAGGGGGCCACCCTCTCCTTTACAAATGGGTGAAGCCTTAGGGCTTGCCTCCCTGGGGCTCCCGCTCTCTGGGTGGTGGTGGCTGGTGTGGGGGCGGGGAAGGGGGAGGTGTGCACAGTGTGCAGGGCCTTGGAGGGGCCTCCCTCACGTGGGGACATGCACAACCAGGATGGCACATTTCTTCTGGGGCTGTGTGGGCAGCCAGGTGCGAGCCATGTCCACCAGTAGCCCAGCGTCCAGCAGCCCGTAGCCGTAGTGGTGGCTCACTGTGTGGAGAGGCGGCTGTCACTTTCCTGGTGGGCACAGCATTCCCGCCCCGTCGGGCCCCATCGCACCTTGGCGCCCCACGCCATTGACCCTCCAGTCTTCAGCCTGCAGCTGCGCGGGCCTGGATGCGCGGACCACCAGGTGCTGCATGTCCCTCCAGCTCAGAAACGGGCTGCAGGGGGAGGGCAGGGGCAGTGAGCAGGGGGCTGGGCCTGCGGGCCAGGTGGTGGGCAGGGCCCCCACTGTCACCTACTTGGCCTCCAGAGCCAGGGCGATCATGCCTGCGGCCAGCGGGGCCGAGGCGGAGGTGCCGGTGTGCTTGTCTGTGCACTGGTGGTGCAGATCCGTGGTGACCTGGGGGCAGGGGGTGGACTGGGCCAGTGCACAGGGAGGACGCAGCCCTTGTTCACAGGCACCAAGAACTGCACTCAAAAAGCGCTAAAAAGCACACCAGGTGGCCACATCTGTCATCCCAGCCTGGGCAACTTGACGAGACCCTGACTCGAGATTCACGTCTCAGACGTGGCTCGGGGCAGAGTGCTCCCTGGCTGCGGGGCCTGCCTTCCATCCCAGGCCACCAAAGATAAAGGGGCAGATGGCCAAGGTCTGGAGGCACAGGTCAGAGGGCACGCCAGGCTCAGGTACGGGCGGGCACCTGGGTAGCTGTCCTGCCTGGGTCACAGGGAGGGTGGCCAAGCGGCCAGAGCAGGAGGGCTGGGTGCCCGCCTCAGGAGCCTGGGAAAGTGGAGAGGGAAGTCCTGCAGAGGCGCTGGGAGGCAGCCTGGTGGCCCGAGGCGGGGTTGGAGCGGCTGCCTCAGAGCCGGGGGCCTCTGCGGTTGGGTCAGGGAAGGGTCACGGGCACTCACGATCTGCGGGTCGGTGACCACCCCGCTGCTGTAGGTGGTGGTGAGCGTGGAGGCGCAGGCCTCGCTGTACCAGGGCACGCGGCCCTGCTTGGTGGTGCTGCCCACGGACAGCGTGTGGATGCTGTTGGTGTAGCCGTCGCAGTTGCAGTTGTCATAGTGCAGGCCACCGTTGCCTGAGGCCCAGACGAAGAGTGTGCCCAACCCGCCGCGGCCCTGTGGGGAGGGACGGGGCAGGGCATTGGCCTGGCGCCCAGGCCTGGCCCTCACAGGGTGGACCCCTGCTCACCTTGGTCACACCCAGCCGGAAGGCCTCCCGAGTGAGGATGCCTGGGCCGTCTACCGTGCGGCCGTCGTCCTCGGGGCCCCAGCTGGCGCTGTAGATGTGGATGTGCTGAGGCTGCAGGCTCAGCGACTGGGCCTCCACGACGTCGGTGATGGTGCCGTCCAGCATGCGCACGCCTGCGCGGGGGGCATGGGACTCTCCACCAGCTGCCCGCCAGGCCTGCCGCCCACCGTCCCTTTCCCTGGGGGCTCCACCCATGCATGCACTGCACTCTGGGGTCGGCACTGCGCAGCTGTCAAGGCCTGTGGGCCCACATGTCCCAGCCTGACCCTCCCCTCTGTCCCGGGCTGTGCTCTAGGGGACCCTGCGTACCTCCAATCCGGGCGTTGAAGGCGACACCCGCCCCGCAGAAGTGGTTGTTTGCTATGGCGGCCACCTCCCCAGCACAGCGTGTCCCATGCCTGGTGCCAGGGCCAAGAAGTGCACCCATGAGAGCCCACCTGGCCCTGTGGACAGTGGGTCCCCTTACCCACAGGACCAGGACTCACCGGTTCTCATCACTGGGCGTGTAGCGAGGCTGGGGATCCGGGTCGTAGTCGTTGAAGTCGTAGCTGGCCAGGGGGTCCTGGAGGCAGGTGGGGACAGGAGAGGGTCTGAGGCATCCCTGGGGCGGGGCCAGCCTTGAATCTGGGGCAGCCCCCATGAGCCACCCAGGGTCTCACGTAATTGGCCCAGAGATCCGGGTGGTCCTTCTCGATGCCATCGTCCAGGATGGAGACCACGACCCCCTGCCCCGTCAGGCCCTGGCTCCAGACCTGCAGGATACTCAGGTCCGGCTGCACCTGGCTATTCTGCATAAGGCAGGGGTCTGGTCAGTGGGGCTCTGGCTGGCCCTGCCTGTCCGCCTGCCCTAGCCCAGCTGCTCACCATGTACCACTGCTTGGAGAACCAGGGGTCCGAGGGCTCTGCAAAGGAGCGCTTGAAACGCCGCCGCAGCGTCTGCTGCTCAAACCACTGCACCTGGGGACACAGCCGGACCGTCCAGGGCTTATCTCTGAGGCCTTACAGGTGTGGGAGGTGGACTAGAGGACTGAGGACCTCTGGGGAGGTTCTGTGTCTGTTGGGGCTGCTGCTCCTCAGGCCCATCTCCTCTGTCCTCTGTCTGCCCAAAGCTCTCAGAACACCTACTCTTAGGTCCCACAGACCCAGGGCCAAAGCTGAGGATGAGTGGGGCCCCTCTGATCCCAGCTGCCTCTTACTCCCTTCCAGATTTAGATCCTTGTGTCAAGGTCCCCCTGGGTCCCTCAGCATCACTTCAAAAACCAGCCACTTTTACCTCCCCATCCAAAATGTCCACACCCATTTCTTTTCTGGTTCTCCATTTCCCTGTCCACTGCCCACAAGCCCTACCTGTCTAGCCAACTACCAGCCTCCTTACTGCTCACTGACAATGGTTGCCTTCTGGTTCCAAGAGCCTGTGAATCCATTTCCACCCCAGGACCTTTGCACATACTATTATGCTCTTCTTCTGGCTTTTGCCATCCCTGCTTCTTACCATCTTGGTACCCCCCAACTCAGCTCATATTCCCAGCCCCCATCTCAGTGGTCTGGGCCATCTTTTTCTGGTTGCTTAGCTCCAGATTTGGGAACTGGCCCTGATTTCTCTCTCTCCTCCTGATTTCTTCCAATCCATCTGCCAGCCCTGGCTGCTCTCCTGCAAACTATGTATATGTCACATCTTTCAGTTCCCAATGCTATGGGCAAGCAGCCCTCCAGTGCAGCCCACCCCACTTCACAGCACCCAGGGCTCCCCAGAATCCATCCTAATTCTGCATCTGGGCATCTGAGACCTTTTCTTGATAGGATAGGGACTGATTGGGAGCAGACACCCCTCTGAGCCCCCAGATCACTGGGCAGCTTTGGCTTCCTACTCTGCAACTGTTTTCATGCTGGTCAAATGGGCCATTTCCCATCTCTCCATCCTGAGGTGGGGAGAAAGGAAGGACCATTCATCCCTTCTTACCAGAGTGTTTGGGGCCCCTCATTTTTTAGGAAGGAAGAGGGAGTGGCAATAAGTGCCTACTCTGTACCAGGTCCTGGGGGTGGCATGCTCACACAGACCTCCTCATCTGGTCCCCACTGTGGGGACCAAGTGGAAAGCGAACTGCTGAGTTGGTGACTTGCTGGAGGCCACACGGCCACCATAGCAATCACAAGAATAACAGAAGGCAGCTGGTTGGCCCCAGGTGGCTGAGACCCAGACAAGTAGCCTCCCAGACCAGACTCACCTTGGGGTCTTTCTTCAGGCGGAGGCGGTGGCCCCAGTGGGGAGTCAGGGACTGCTGGGCCACGCCCCGGTGCCGGAGGTGGAAGTACTGCCCGTCAGGGAAGATCTGGAAGCGTGCCGAGCCGCTCTGCTGGGACCGGCTCCCTGATGGAGGCACTCCCACCCCAACCAGGCCGGCCCCCTTGCTTGCATGCTCCCAATCAGGGGCCCAGGTGGAAGCTTCTGGGAGTCCCAGAATCTAAGGTGGCCGTGGCAGGGGTATGCTGGGGGTTCTTGATATTTGGGGGGCCTTGGGGACCCGGGTCCTTTTTGTTGGGGTCTGGGGGTCGCCCAGCCCCACACTTCCCATCCAGCCGGGTCCCACCTACCTGCCCCAGGTTGACGAAGCCAAATTTGCGTGCCAGGCGCTCGACCTCCTGGTAACCCTGTGTCACCCGCACGGCCCAGCTGCCGACGTAGATGGGGGCCGGGGCCGTGGCCCAGGCCACAGCCAGGGGGCGGACGAAGCCCAGGCTCAGGGCAAGGGCCAAGGACAGGCGCAGACAGAGCGCAGTCGGGGCTGGCCGCATGGCGGGGGCGGGACCGGGGGCGGGGCCTCCGGAAGCCCTCCCTCTGGCCAAACCGCCTAGTCGGCCCGGCGCCCGCCGGACTGCCGGCGCCATAGCAACCCGAGGGCTTCAACTCCCAGGGGGCCTTGCGGTTCCCCCAAGTGGGGCGGGAAGGCCCGACAGAAGCCGTAGGAGGGTACGCGTGTCCACAGACCTAAGCCCTCTGGAGCCTCCGTTTCCTCATTTGTACGCGGACCCAACTCCGGCCCACAGGAGCAGGTTCATTGTTGCATAGGGGAAGGGGAAGCTGCCTTTATTTGGCCCCACCCACTTTCTTCACACCCCTTTCTCGAAAATCAGCTCCGTCTCCTGTCCTCTCCAACCAGAAGTGTTGCTCTGGGTAAGTCCCGCCTCCTCTCTTAACCCCGCCCTATCCCGAGCTTACCCCGCCTCCCCTCTACTCAGCCCCGCCCCTGTCTCTGGCCCTAACACCCGCGCTGCCCTAATCAGCACGCTCCTCTCCTCTCTTAGCTCCACCCTCCTCAGCAATGCAGCCAATAATCCCCGGCCCTGACGCCACACCTTCCAACCAGTTACGTCCCACTCCTGCTCGGCCAATCAGCGCCCGCGGTCTCCGCGCCCCGCCCCACTCGCGGCCGCCTCCTTTCCACTCCGCCCGCCTCCGGCCAGAGGGCAATGCGGCGGGGGAGAGGGGGCAGGCCCCTCCTCCTTTGTCCGCCCTGCCCTCCCATTGGCCGGAGCGGGGGAACAGGGGCGGAGCCCGGAACAGGGGAGGAAACCAGCAGCCTGGGGGCGGAGCCGGGCAGCCCTAGCGGGGGCAAGGCTGCTCGCGCTCGGCGGGGCCGGTGCGTGGGGCAGCAGGCAAGCTCCAGCTCGAGCTGCCAGCCCCGGGCCCGCCGGTGCCATGGACGGCCTGCGCCAGCGCTTCGAGCGCTTTCTGGAACAGAAGAACTTTGTCACCGAAGCGCTCGGAGCGCTCGAAGCCAAGACCGGTGTCGAGAAGCGGTATCTGGCCGCGGGTGAGCCGTCGGGGCGCTTGCCCCATTGCACTGACGGGCACACTGAAGCGCTGGGCACCGAGACCTGACGCTTCTCCGACTGGCCCCGGCTGCGGGGTCCGGTCCGGGAGAGGCGCGCGTCCTGCTGCTCAGCATAGAGACCCAGATCCTGGGGAGGGAGAGGATCTAGGATACGGATCTGGAGGGTCTGCCTGCAGCCCCTGCCCTGTGCCCGCCCGGCGACCTGAGTGAGGGCAACTCTCGGCTCCTGCCGGGCTCCCCTGTAGCCGTGGTCCCAACAGTTCTTTGCCCCTTCAGTCGGGGCCTTGGGCACTTGCCAGGCTGAGTCCAGTTCTTCCAGTTGCCTAACTAGGTGTGGGGGCAGTCTTGATGCCAACGACCTGTGTGTCTGCCCCAACCCCTTCCTGAGTGGACCTGAACCTGGCAGTGGGTACAGACATTTTCCCGTTTGTCCGAGGGGAAGCCCAGGTCCTCCTCCTGGAGCCCTCTTCCTGTACCCCCGTTCCTGACTTACTCTAGTGTCCTTATTATGTGTTGAGTTGGGTTGTGGAGAGCTGTGTTGGTTCCCTGGGCAGGAAGAAGCCGCCCACACGACTGTAGCTCCATTCCATTTCCATTGCCCCTTTTCAAACCTGTGCAGTAGGTCTATGGTCAGTGCTCAAGTGCCCTTCTCCCCCTTTTGTAGTACTCAGAGGTCCACTGCCTTTTCCAGGAGACCCTCCCCCTGGACCACAAGGACACTTGTCTGGGTCTTGAGGCCTCCGCAGGGAGGGCTGTGCCACATTCTTTGATCACCTTTTGTGGGCAGATTCTGGGAGACCACCTTCCTCCCATTTTCCCACCAGCTGGGGGATTCCCATGCAGGCAGCTCAAGGAGGGTCTGAAATCCTTGTCCAGACCCTGGATGCCCGCCAGTGCCCAGCCCCACACCCCAGCAATTCAGCCAGGTGGCACGTGTGTGCTGTGCCTGCCCAGTGCAGGTCCCGGCCTCTGCCCTGGCTTTCCACAGGCCTTGTCCCAGTGGGTGGGGAATGTAGGTCATAGAGCACTTGAGGGGAGGGGGCTGGGTATCTTCAGGGAGAAAACTGAGGCACAGGGAGGCAGGGACTGGGGGAGGCTGCCTCTGTCTGGAGCATGGCCCCCCTCCCTGCCCCAACCCCATCTGTTGATCTCTGGGTCCCTTCCCCCACAACCCTGATGTCCAAGGTCATCCTTTCATTGCTGAGACTGCAGGTTTAAAGGGATTTAGGAGCAAGAGCCCCTCCTTCCCCACTAGCAAACCCAAGGAAGGAGTGCTATCCCCCTTGAACCTCACCTAGATATAGGGAACATTGAGCCTCACCGACCCCAGATTGCCAAATTCCATGCCCCCAGGTGACAGATAAGACAACTCAGAGGAGGCAGTGACCTAGAGGTCACATGGCCTTTTGGGGCCACCTGGGTCCCTGTCTGACTGCTCTGACTTCTGGACCTGGAGGACAGAGGCTAATGCAGGTGGAGGAAAGGGTGGGGTGATCTGGCGCTCTGCCCTTTGGTCCAGAAGTGGCCTCTATCTCTTTCTGCCGATAACAACCTCAGGGAAGGAGGGGGAAGCTGTCCAGGGGCTCCAAGGTTCCTGTGTGCCCTTGGGAAGCTGCTCCCCTGGCCTCAGAGCCGAATGAGATAAGGCAGAGGAGGCCCTGAGGCTGGCACAGTGGGCGCTTGGCAGATGCCACAGTCATCACTGTTTTGTGGCTGAGCTCCTGTCCCCCTCCCTCATTTGTCTTTGAACCTCCATTGCTGGGAGTATGTTCTAGTGGCCAGAAGGTGTAGGAAGTAAGGGTCCCCTGACCCACAGCCACCTAGGTGGGAGCCACCACCCCCATTTGCAGGTGGGAGTGAGACTCCACAGGAAAGGCTTGCCGCAGGTGGCAGGGAAAGGAACACGCTCCTCCAGCTCTGGGAAGACCTGGGTTCTCAGAGGGGCCGACACTGCCCCATGCATACATATTTAGCCTTGTCTGGGGACATTTGTGGTTGTCCCACTGGAAGCCCCTGGCCTGGAGTGAGTGGAGGCCAGAGGTGCTGCTCAGCACTGTGCAGGGCCCAGGACAACCACTCCAGTGAATGGATTGTGCCCGCATCAGCAGGGTGGAGCCTTTACAAAGGTCATTGCCACTCAGCTCTCCCAGCTCCCCAGGGATCAAGTCCTGGTGACAGAGGGTCTTACTTTCACATTTTTTTGCATCACTCAGATTCAAGCACTGCCTTCCTATTCCCAGCACCTCCCACAGGACCTGGAATGAAGTTCTTATAATTGCAGATGGTCACTTATTCACTCAACAAATGCTCTCTGGGCAACTGCTTTGTGCTCACTGCACAACTGAGCCCTGGTTCAGAGCCCAGGTCCCTGCCTGCCCTTGGGGTGCTCACAGCCCATGAGGAAGAAGGACATGCCCACCATCTGCACACAGACACCTCAGGGCTAGTGGCCCTGGGGCTGAGCGCCCCAGTGGCGGCTCGGGCATCCTGGAGGCATTGCTGGGGCTCTGGCAGGAGGTGCTGGCCTCTGGGTGCTACTGGATGGTCCCTGTCTCCTGTAGGAGTCGTCATTCTGCTAAGCTTGTACCTTCTGTTCGGCTACGGGGCATCTCTACTGTGCAACCTGATCGGATTTGTATACCCCGCATATGCTTCGTGAGTGCCCTGGCTGCCCCGTGGGAGGGGAGCCTGGGGGTGCACGTGGCCCCTGAGCCTCCTGCGCCTCCCGCAGAGTCAAAGCCATCGAGAGCCCAAGCAGAGACGACGATACCGTGTGGCTCACCTACTGGGTGGTGTACGCGGTGTTCGGGCTGATGGAGTTTTTCAGCGACCTACTCCTGTTTTGGTTCCCTTTCTACTACGCGGGCAAGGTGGGGGGCCGGCCCCTCCTGGGGACCCCAGGACAAGCAGGTCACCCACCCTGGGGAAGAGGGGGCAGCCAAGAGTCCAGGGTGTGTGGGGTCTAGGGCCTGCCTCCAGGCTGGACAGGGACATGGACCGTCCCAGGGGCTGTCTGAGGGTGGAGGCCCAGTTCCTGCCCAGGTGGGTGTCTGGCAGGGACACTGAGAGACAGGCCCCAGTGTGACGGCTGTGCCCTGCAGTGCGCCTTCCTGTTGTTCTGCATGACGCCGGGGCCCTGGAACGGGGCTCTAGTCCTCTATCATCGCGTGGTGCGTCCAGTGTTCCTAAAACACCACGCGGCCGTGGACAGCGCCGTGAGCCAACTCAGCGGCCGAGTCCTGGACGCGGCAGGCGGAATAGCCAGGGACGGTAGGTGCTGGGGCCGGGGTCTCCGCCGGCCTGCCGGCCTGCTGCCTCCCAGCCTGCCTCCCCTGGGCCTCGGCCACTCTCTGGGGTCCCCACCACGCCTCTGGGGCTCCCCTCACACACCTCTCTCTTGCATGCTCTCGGGAACCAGTGCTTCAGGCCCTGGCCCGCGGCCGGGCGCACGTCACCCCAGTGCCGGCAGCGGAGCCTCCGGTGGCCCTGGAAGCCCCCCGTAGGTACCCGGGGCGGGCAAGGCCGGTGCATGCCGGTGGCACTCATGTACATTGGACGCACGTGTGCCTGCGTGTGAGTGTGCGCACCCTGTGTGCCAGCGTGCTGTGAGCAGGCGCTGTGCGTAGGACATGGGTCCTCACCTGTCCCTGTGCCCACACGGGAGTCAGCGGGCACAGGGTGGATGTGTGTGCCCGACTGCCTGGGTGACCACCTGGCCCCTGAAGGAGCTGACTCCATCACTAACGGCCTAAGTCCTGCTCCCAGCAGCTGGGCAGAGCCCTGGGGGTGGTGGATGGAATCACCCAACTGCCCCTCCCTGCCCTCTCCACAGCCAAGGCAAGCCAGAGCCCGCAGCTGAAGGACAAGTGAAGCCGCCCTCCAGCTCTGGCACGGACCAGTCCAGCAGGAAGGGGCGCACACCAGGCACCCAGCTCCCCACACCAGGCACCCAGCTCCCCACACCAGGCACCCAGCACCCCAATTCAGGCACCCAGCACCCCAATTCAGGCACCCAGCACCCCACATCAGGCACCTACCACTCCACAGCAGGCACCCACCACCCCACGGAGCCCTCCACAGATTCCCAGGCAGAGCCTCGCGCGGGGCACTCAAGTCCCATCCGGCCCACCGGGAGCCCCCTGTCTGCTGCCTCCACAGAGTCTCACTCGCTGACCAACCCCAGCTCCATGTCCCAGGGCCAGGCAGTCTCTGGCTCTACCAGTGGCTCCCAGGTGGCCAGAAAGACACAGATTCAGCCCCAGCCGCGCACTGGCTTCTCCAACTCGGCCCCGGTGCCCTCCCCACAGGCCCCGGGGTCCTCAGGGACCGGGCGGGGCCCCAGCACTACCTCCAACCAGGACCCGTCCCGTGGCCAGTCTCCTAGTACCACCACCACCCCCTCGCAGCCCCCCAGCAAGCTGCCCAGTGGGCCCCGGGACACAGCCTCCAAGGGCAGCTTCCGGCAGCAGAAGGAGGCCGCCACCAGCACATCGGGACCCAGGTCGCCCGTCCCCTCCCACTCCGAGTCCTCGCTGGAGTGCTCCTCGGAGTCCACCACCGAGATCACCTACAGCTGGCCTCACTGCCGACACCAGCTGCCCTGCCGCCGGCCCTGCTGGCTCCTGAAACACCTGGCCTACTAGGCACCAGCTGGACGTGCCCAATAAAGTTCCGGCCCCAGCTCGCGAGTGTCTGCTGCGCCGGGTGCCGGGCGCGAGTGCCCGCTGTGCAGAGCAGCCCTTCACCGGGCGCAGGTGGCAGGACAGCCAGGGCCCCACCAGGAAGGTGCAAGCCCGGACCCCTCCTGCGTCCCCGTGTCGCGGGCCTGTGGTCAGCTGCATCCACGTGCCCACTCTTCATTTAAAAACAAAACAAGATTCCTCCAGAGCAAACAAGCGGCGGGCATGCCCCTGGCCTGGCCGCGGTCCCCCAAGAGATGTGGGAAGGGGACGCCAGGAGACGCCCACACAGTGAGGACCAGAGGGCAGGGGAGGGGAGCAGCTGCTGAGTGCACACCTGGGACTCTCCTGCCCAGGTGGCCCGAGTGCTGGGCATGACCACCTGGCCTGTGGGCTGGGTGGGGGGCGTGAACTCCAGCCACCGCCCACTGCAGTTGTGCAGGGCCAGGGAGAGGGCGAAGCCCCCAGCAGGGAGCCCAGGGCCTGGCACTCAAGGGCAGTGTGAGGATATCAGTGGGCCCTGGCCAGGGCTGTCTTGTTGGTGTCTGAGTTCTGGGGACAAGAAGAAGTCCCAGGGCACTTGACCACTCTGAACTCGCACCCCAGCCTCCGGGCCCCTGGGTCGCTGGGGGGACAGGCAGCGGCAGGCAGGGGACAGACGTGTTGCAGAAAGCTGAGCGCAGAACAGCGAGGGTGACACTGGTGCCCTGGGGGACGCCCGCCTCCCCCGGGGACCCTCCTGGCCACAGGGCGGTGGCCAGCTCGGTGCTCGCCCGCAGGTGGAAGCAGGGCTGTAGGCCCACCCGACCTTACCGTGCTCCAGGCTGTGACTGCAGTGCTCGGTGGGCCATGTGTCCCGGGGACCCTGCTGTCTGTCCAGCACAGCAGTGGACTCCTGCAGTCCTTACCATGTGACCGGCTAGGGCTCTGGCGGCCCCACACACCCAGACAGTTTTCCAGAGAACAGGGCGACTTTGAGCCGCCAACCAACAGCCGCACGTCCTCTGTCTGCGCATTCAGTGGGGGCTTGGTGGGGACAGTGGCCGGGCTTCGTGGGGACGGTGGCCAGGCATTCATCTCCTCAACACACCTGAGGAGCACCTTCTGAACTCGGCCCTGTCCCAGGAGCCCAGGGGCCAGCAAAGACCCAAAGAAATGTTCCTGCGCCTGCGAATTTGGCCAGGGGACCAAGGTGACAAGCGCATCACGGGGAGAAGACAGCAGGGAAGGGTGGGGCAGCGGCTGTGTGAGGCGGTTAGGTGGGCGCTCAGCCAGAAAGGCCCACGGCAGCCCCGGAGTGGACGGGAGACCTGCGGACACTGCAGAGCGTCCCAGGTCCTGCAGCAGGACCAGCCTGGCAGGCGGCCAGCAGCAAGGAGCCCTGTGGCTGGACGGGTGCCCTGGAGTGGACTCTAGGCTTCTCAGGGGAGGTAGGGTTCACCAGGATGGAGGGTCCAGGGCAGTCGTGAGTTGACCCTCGTCCACGTGGGCACTGGGGACAGGACCACAGGTGTACTCATCTGTGGCTGGGGGGGTTTCCAGATGAGGTGTGGCACCACTTGGGAGGACAGGAGCTGAGCCCCTTGGCACCCCTCAGCCCAGGCCTCGAAAGGGCCCTAGCTCTGCCCCTCAGAGGATGGCCAGGTGTGTCCACCTGGGCAGGCACACAGGTGGCGAGGAGGTGGCCTTCCCTCTAGGTGGAAGTGGTGAGCTTCACTGTCTAATTCAACATGGGGTGCCACCGGCCACCCCCGTGGGACCAGCCCCCAGGTCTCGCCTCTCCCTCCATCCCTGCAGACCACGTTCCCCGGAGCCCAAAGCCGTCCCTGTCCTCCTCTGTGGTTCCCCAGCAGCACCCCTGGCACTCGACACAGTGAGGAGACGGCCAGTTGCCCTGGGCTTTTCATGTCCCTGCTATAGTCCAGCCATGTCCATTCATCCTGGGCCACTTTGAGGGTCACCCGAGTCACGCCTCACTTTTGGCCACTGTGACCACGCTACCAGGAATGTTCTAGAAATGTCCTTTGGTGGACTGAGGGCTTGTTTCCTTTGGGCGCACACCTGTCAGGGGCTGTTGCGTCTGAGTCTTCTTTGGCCACGATGACCACAAGGGGTATTTACCCTCCCCTCATCCTGGAGGCCAGCTTTGGAGGTCCAGCTGTGCTCAGGGCGTCCCTCCCGAGGCTCCAAGCAGGATCCTGAGCTCTGGGGCTCCAGGCGTCCCTGGCTTGCAGCCACGTGGCTCCAGTGTCCATCTCCATCTTCATGGATGGTCCATGTCTGGGTCTACTTACGTATTGTCAGTGTAGAGACTGACCCAGGTGCTCACCACCGAGCCCAGCCTCCCCTTTTTAATTAATTGGTGTCCTTAGTTGTGTCCTTGTCTTGTTTCAAGTTTGTAGCTGCAGGTGGACACAACACCTTGATTTCATTTATCTTAGGTGCTGCTGAGGACCCAACCCAGGGCCTCGCACGTGCTGGGCAAGCGCTCTGCCCCAGCCCAGCCCGGGTCTCACTAAGTTGCTGGGGCTGGCCTTGAACTGCCATCCTCCTGCCTCAGCGTTCAGAGTAGCTGGAAGCCTAGGTGAATGGCTGGATCCCAGGTGTGGCCACCACGCTCTGCCACCAAATTCTTTTTTACAGCAAAGATACCAACCTTCCCTCCCTCCCTGCAGCAAGTGGGCGTCCTGGGGCCCCACCTCCGACCTTCAGCCCATGGGCGGTCTGTGACTGGGCCGGCCACCGTGCTGGGAGGGCACTGCAGTGCCCCGGGACAGGAGGCCAGGGTTTGGGGAGTGACCAGCCCCATGCAGGCTACAGGTTGTGCTGTCTGTAGAGAACAACAGCAGCAACACATGTGCCCAGGGCCCCTCTGCTGGACCCGGCAGAAAAACCGCTGTCCTTGGTCTCGGCCGCTTCAGGGCGCAGGCTGCACACAGGGTGCACGGTACAACTGCAGCTGTCACCTCCAGGTGGGCAGTAACTCCCGGTCCTGGGCTGCCCTGAGCCGGGCTTCTGGGCAGGTTCCCTTCTGTGTGATGTCTGTGGTCCCCGGTGGGCTCTGCGCTCTCTCCCCAGGGGGAGTCGGGCAGATGGGAGGCACCAGGCAGATGGGTGTCGCAGGGCACCGCGGGGAGTGGGCCTCATCCTGCAGCCAGGCCGCAGCTCCTCCCGAACCCCTGTACTCTCCGGGCAGTGCGGACCCTGGGCTGCCCGCCATCACTGAAGGCCATAGGCAGTGAAGCCACTGCTCCCCGGCCTGGGCCTGTCCAGGGACTGTTGGGTCCTGGAATACAGTAGGTGCTCAATAAATAATGCAGGAATGCAGGAACAAACGGAGGGACTGGGGAAGGACTCCTGGAGAATGCGGCTCCCGTGGCCAGGTCCAGGAGGGGTTTACAGGGTATCCACAGAGGGGCAGGGCCTCCGGAGGTCGCCCGTGAGGTCAGGGCTGAGTCCAGCACCCTGCCCTCCCCTCCCCTGCCCTGCTGCAGCGGCTTGGAAGGGGCTCTTGTGCGGCAGGGGAGAGCGGACCATTCCTCACCCCAGGCCCCCAGTGTCCCCAAAGGACACTGGGGGCTTCCATCAGGGTGAGACAGTGGGACTGTCTCTCAGGCACACCCCAAGAGGAGGGCCTGCTGAGTGACCATGTGACCCCACAGACACCTGCCCATACATGCCTGGGCATGGCCCCTGGTTGGAGAAGCTACGAGAACACAGGGGCAGGGGCTCTGACCTGTCCCTCCCCCCCAGAGAGAGCTCAGGCCTCCACAGGCTCAGGGCCGGTCACAGCCCCTTTGTCCCCTGCCTCCCTCCTTCCCTCCTTGTGTATGTCCTGTCCTTGCCCCAAAGGCTGGGGCACAGGACAGGGAGGAGGGTGTGACCCTGTCAGCACAAACTGAGATTCTTCCAAGGCGTCCCTGAGTTCCTGTGGCAGAATATGTGCACCGGAGAGTCTTGTTTTTTTTTCTTTTTAAGTGTTTATAAAAATTAATAAATAAGAATAAGAAAGGGGTTGAGTGGGGCACAGTAAGGCACACCTGTAATCCCCATGACTCCAGGGGCTGAGGCAGAAAGATGGCAAGCTCAAGGCCAGCAGCCTGTGTCAAAATGAAACTTTTTTTAAAAAAGGTGGACACTAGTCTGTTGACTGGAGGAAACCCAGGCCAAAAGGGAAATCAGTAGATTATGGTGCCTGGTTAGGCATGTCTTCTAAGGGGCATGCAGGCTTGTGATTGTGTCTTTGAATATAGAAGCACGTGTATGTGAATGGCTGAGAGAGATGTGAGCACAGGCGTTAGGGAGTTAAACAGGGAGGAGCTTCCTGGTACTCAGCAGGGAAATGGATACATTACAATGTCATGTTATGCCTGTTATCCTCTGTGACACGTTTGTTGGTGACTGTCTCTAAGCTAGTGTGAAGCCAGGAAGATGAAAACAAGCACAAAATTTCTGAGTGTAAAATAGCTATGAGCTTCCTGGAAGACAAGGTGAGGGGGGAAATGAGTCTTCTCAGTCTCGTTTCGTCCTCCCTAGTGCCTGCCTGCTTATGACTGGATCTGACTTCACACAAAGGTTGTCTATTTGTGACAGGGAATCACACCGCTGCAAGTGGTAGGTGTTTCTGAGCACCCTTGAAGCCAAGGTAAGAGGGGAAACAGGCTGAGTTTGAGCTTCCTCATGGGGTCCTTCTTGCTGTCAGTCGTGTAGGTCTCCTCCAAGGGCTCAGACAGGACAGCGCCGGGCAGCCAGCCGGATGCGGCTGTCCTCAGCAGGGCTCCAGGGCCGGGCGTAGCCAGCATGGGGCAGCAGCAGCCTGTCCTGTGTGCCATCAGGGCTGATGAGACGCCGGATAGCCATCAGGTACTCCTGCTGGGAGGCCAGTGGTGGGCAGGGGCAGTGGGCAGGCGCCCACACATACTCTCGAGTCCGCAGTGGCCAGCGGCTCTTGTAAATGAGCTGTATGTGCACCTCATAGCGGGTCTCCTGGGCCTGGCGGTGGCGGCCCACCACACGGGCCTGGAACACTGTGTGCAGGGTGGGTTGAGAGTCAGCTGGACGTCCACCCCCCACACCCATCCACAGGCCATTGCCGGAAGAGGGGGCTGAGGGTCAGGTGGGGCCTCAGAGAGCCCTGGGGCCTCGGGTCCAGGCAGGTCAGGGATCCATGAAGAGTTAGTGATCACACCAAGGAGTCAAATTAGGGTCAGAAGGGGCTGGGGCTGGGCTGGGCTGGGTGGCAGAGCGCTCGCCTAGCACGTGTGAGCCACTGGGTCCAATCCTCAGCACCACATAAAAACAAAGTAAAGGCACCCGTCCACCGACAACTAAAAAATAATCTAAAAAAAATCAGGGTCAGAAGAAGCCATCAAGGGTAGGCAGGGCAGGGTCAGAGGTCAGCAGGGAGGAATGGGTCAGGTCAGGTTAACTGGGGCCTGGTGAGCGTTGGGGTAGGGTTCTCACCAAAGTCGCTGCCGCAATAGTGGAGCCGCCGGTGGGCACGACCACGGGTGTCAGGGCAGGGTGGGCAGGGGTCTGTGGGGGGCGGGGCTGTGAGGGGCACAGGCCACACCCCTTGCCTGCCCCACCCTGCCCGCCCCACCTCACCTGGGGCCAGGGTGGGCATCAGAGGTGGCGGAGCAATGGGGGCCCGAGCCTCCACCTCCCGCGGCTGTGGCTGCCGCACGGGCCAGCCCAGGGCCTGCGTCTGCACCTGGAAGGGCCCGAAGCGCTCTCGAGGGAGCCAGAACTCAAACTGGATGCCGGGGTTGGGCTCCTGCAGGAGGATCTGGAGTGGGGCACGCAGGGCAGGGAGCTGCCCTTAGGCCCCGTAGCCCAGGCTCCTCCTGAGAGCCTGCCTCCCGCTCCGCCCTGCGCGCACCTGCAAGAGCAGGTCTTGGGAGGTGGGCCCTGCTGCGTGCAGTGTCTCCTGCGGCGCTGCGGCGCGGGCGTAGACCACGGGGGTGCCCGCAGCCTCGTAGGTCCCGGGCGGACTGACCTCCCAGTTCCCGTTGAGCACGTAGTGCCCGTCGACCCCCATCAGCGCTGCAAGGAAAGAGTCGGCCAGGCTCCCGGGGTCCGGCCCCACCGTCTCCGCGACCCCGTCCCCTCTCGGGCCCTGCGGTACCCAGGTGGTTGCGACTCCGGTGCGCCACGCGGATGTGTCTGGCGCCCTCGGGGATCAGGGTCACGTTCCA
>NW_025999863.1:881364-883265 GCF_001458135.2 Marmota marmota marmota
GGACAGGGCCCGGGGCGGGGCCTTGGGGCAAAAGGGCGGAGCCTGGGACCTGATACAGGAGGCGGGGGTGGGGCTGAGAGGAGGTGGGCGGGGCCAGGCGAATCCTTACCAGGCAGCGGCCAGCCACGCAGAGGCCTTGCGCACCTGGGCTGCAGGGGGTGCCGTCCAGGACACGGCCAAAGCTGTGATAGAAGGCGTGTCCCTCCGCCAGGCAGTTGAGATCGCACTGGTTGGGTGCTGGGGGCAGAAGTGAGTGGGACAGTGACCTCCATCGGACTTCCAGTCCCCCTGACCCGAGCTCCATCCGGCAAACATATGGGCAGATGAGGACCAGAGATTCAGCCAAAGCCACATAGGAAGCTGCAGCAGAGCCTGGACTGGACCAAAGGCCACCTGGGGCTCCCCCGGGGTGCACTGATTCATGAGTGGCCTCAACATCAGGGGTCCATTTGTACTGTCCATCAGTACCTTCCTTCCTTCCTTCCACAAGCACTCATTGAGCACCTACTGCGTCCACTTGTGGGTTCTGAGATACAGCACCGGGCAGAACTCAGTCAGCACTGGGGCCCCGCATCCAGCAGGTGACCAATTAAGTGTCTGTCCAGTACTAAGTCACGTGTAGCCTGGGTGTGTCCCTGCACTCCTGGCCTCAGTTTCCCCATCTGCCTAACAGCATGGTGAAACGGGCTGTCCCATTACACCCACAAACACACAACCCTGCCGGGAGTGGAGGCGCACACCTGTCATCCCAGCGGCTCAGGAGGCCGGGGCAGGAGGATTGTGAGTTCAAAGCAGCCTCAGCAATTTAGTGAGGTGCTAAGCAACTCAGCGAGACCCTGTCTCTAAACGAAATATGTATATAAAAGGGCTGGGGATGTGGCTTGGTGGTTAAGTGCCCCTGGGTCCAATCCATGGTACCAACACACACACAGTCCCAATCCCTGCCCAGGCTCCCTCTCCCTCTCACCCGTCTGAGCCAGGCTGGCAGACCCTGCCTGCAACGGATTTCGACCTGGCTGGGGTAGGGCACTGTGTGCGTGGGAACATGGCAGGGTCCTCCAGCTCTCGGTAGGGGGGAGCAGGGAGAAGAGAAAGAAAATCAGCCCGTGAGGCTGCACCTTCTCCCTCCTAGGCCTTCCTGTGTCCTGCCACTGTGGAGGCTGAGGCTGCCTGTCTCCCTTGAGTCTGGAGGCGTGCTGCCCTGGGCACAGTTATAGAACCCACTATTTTCAGCTCGATGCTGCAACATTTCCTGTGACTGCGATGAGTGTGAGTACGGCCAGCCTCTGCAGATCTGGCACTTGACCCTGTGCAGAACGGATCTGCTCTCTGGTGCTGCTTCACACTTCACTTTGCCAACTCCTACGTAGTCCTCAAAGCCCCAACACTAATGCCCCTTCTCTGTGCAACCCTTCTTCAAGTTCCTCTCTGGCTGTCAGCAATGAGTCGTTCACTCTGGACCACCCCTAACCACAGGAGGCCAGGCTACTCACCGCCGTGGAAAGGGATCCATTGATAGGTTTTCTGGGTGCCCAGGACAGGGTGGCCATTGTAGAGGGCACACTGTAGGTCTCGGAATGGCACAGCCCCTGGGGGACAGTCCTGGGAGCAAAGATAGGGGTCAGCCCCCAGGGGAGCCCAGTAGCAGGGCTGTCTGAGAAGCAAGAGGGCTTCTGGGCAGTTCCGAACTCACCGGCAACTGGCAAACGCGGTACTCATGGCCGCTCTCCCAGCACGGTTCCTCCCCGGGAAGCCTGCGGACGGGCCTGCGTGTGGTCAGAGCCCAGGGACCCACCCCGGCCAGGCCGGTGCACCCTTCGCCCCCAGCAACCCCACCCGCATTCCGGCGGGATCAGCAGGATTAAAGGGCACAGCATGCGTGGGCAGGTCCTGGGCGCGGC
>NW_025999863.1:883325-892254 GCF_001458135.2 Marmota marmota marmota
CAGTCCCACAGCTCCCCGCCACACCCGCGGCGCCCCCTGGCGGGCGGCCCGAGGGACTGTCCTGACCCCTGGGCTCAACCGGGCTCAGCCTGAGTGACCTCTCCTCCAGGCCCCCATCCTGCAGCCCCCCGCCCTCACCACAGAGTAGGGGCTGGCGAGGCTGGGGCCACGGAGCCGCGCTGGTCCTGCGGTCTACCCTCCATCCTGGAGCACCTCAGAACAGTCACACTGCCATGTATTAAGCACCACCTGTGTGCAGCCGGCTCCAACACTGGCCCATCACAGGCCCACGGGGGCAGGCGTGACCCCAACTTCTGATCCCACCCTTGGAGGAGGGAGCCCAGGCTCAAGCAGGCAGGGGAGGGGTCAGGAAGGCCCTTGCTGAGGAGGCCTAGCCACAGAGAGGTCAGAGGAAGGGACTCAGAGGCCCTGGGCCCAGGGAATGAGGACAGGGTCTGCCCAGTGGCCTGGGGCTACAGGAGGCTGCCCTGATTTGGGCGGCCAGGGCATGGGCAGGTGGTGCCAGCCCTGCTGGGGAGTTGCTGGCAGGTCCACCTGAGGCCAGGTAGAGTAGGGAGCTCGGCCTGAGGGACAGGGAGCCCCAGGGTGAGCCTTGTGGTGGGGCTCTGCAGTGGGGTCCCCGTGTCCCCGTGCTCAGGGGCCTGAGTGACAGAGGCTGGGGTGGGGGAGGAGAATGGCCACAGCTCAGGTCCCTGAGGCCGCAGCACGGGGCTTCTGAGGGGCAGGTGCCAGGCCAATGAGAGGAGGGCAGAGGATGGACCAGACCAGCACCAGAGCAGGCCCTCGGGGACCTTGAGGGACATGGGACATTAGGCCTGATGCAGAGGTCTAGAGAGGAGGGGAGAGAAAGCAGGACAGGGAGAGTGGGAGCCCCAGGGGCACTCTGCGCACAGGCCTGGGGTGAGGGCTGAGGAGTAAGTGAGGCCCTGGGCAGTTAGTGGGCAGCCAGACCCCCCAGAGGCTCCCTGATCATGGAGTCCAGTCCACCGGGCTCTAGCCACTGCACACAGCAGGCACTGCAGCTGCCTGGGGAGGCCTGGGCTGTGAGGTCGGCCAGGCTGCCCCTCTGGCCCAGGGTCCTCTGTCCCCTGGCCCCTGTCTGTCCCGGCAGCCAATTCCCCAGGAGGCTCAGAGCTGGGCTTGGCACCAGGCGCAGGAGCAGAGGCAGCTTCTGGGCTCAGCAGTGTCCCAGCAGCGGGCTGGGGCTGGCCGGCACACGAGGGGTATCCCAGCAGGGTCCTACCAGCCTGCCTGGCCCCGCCCCTGCCTGGACCCCAGCTCAGGACGCCTGGTGAGCCCAGCTGGGACCCCCTCCTTGAGGCAGGGTCAGGACAGGACGGGGATCAGGCTGCTGGGCTCTGCTGCCTCTGTGGTCTCGCGGCCTTGGGGCTTAAGAACCTCAGGCCTCTAGTTACGCACGACTTTGTGCACTGGAAATGTGTCAGGAGTGTGGATTTTATAGTGGACGTTCTGACCCTGGGTGTGGCCCGGTGGTTAGTGCTCGTCTCCCTGGTGAGGCCCTGGTTCATCCCAACACTGATAAACAGATCAACAACAGCAGAGGGACACAGGCAACTTTGGGAGGTGACAGGCGCGTGCAGGACCTGGGTGGGGCCGGTGGCGTTTGCATGTGTTGAACTCACCCCTGGGGTCCTGCTCGAGGGCACTGTCCCTCAGTGTACCAGAACCACGTGCTGTTAAAAGCAGCTTGCGTTTTCCCAAAGAAAGGCCCTGGAGATCTTGGGGTCTCTCCGTGGCCTCCCTGTGCCCCCTACAACACTCCATGGTCTCCCATGACCTGGGCCTGACCACCGGGTCCCGGGACACTTTGACCTCCTGAGTGGACTGGGGGTCCAACTCTGTACAGAACCAGGTCCCCCTAGGCGCAGAGGTGCGTGCCTGTCGTCCCGCGACTTAGGAGGCTGAGGCAGTTCCGGCAAGTTCGAGGTCGGCCTGGGCCACGAGGCCAGAAAGCCTGGGGTGTGCCCAGCGGGGAACCGAGGCCCACCAAGGCCAGGGAGGACCGGGTCTGGCCCTGCCTCCTGCTCTGGGCCTCCGCGCCCACTCACAGTCTGCCCCCTGTCGACACCCGAGTCCCAGCCGAGTGTCCGGAATTCGTCGAGCAGGTCTGCCCCTACCCCTGTGTCCGCCGCTGTCACAGCTGTCCCCTTCACATGTGAAACCTTCCTGGGGACCCCATTTCAGGAGGGGTCTTCCCGTGGGCGGGACCCCCACCCATAGGTATCACAGGGCCCTGCTCAGCCGGTCAGAGACTCCGAACGCCCAGCCACTGGTTGGCTGGAGACTGGGCCTGGGACCCCTGTGGCCGATGAGAGCCTGCTCTGGACTGGACCTGGAGGCAGGGCTCCCTGTGGGGGGAGACCTGCGCCTCTCTGCCACCCTGAGAGGCGCTCCCAGGGAGATGCGGGAGAAGGGCAGGAGGTGGCAAGGGCTGGTATTGAGGCTCGAGTCTAGACTGACCCTCACCTGAAGCCGTCCCCTGTTGGCTCTGCCCACTGTAGCCACTTTAGTTTCTGCTACTTGTAATTGAAAGGTCCCAGTCTCATGGGACCGGCATCCCGCGGCTCCTCTGCTCCTGGGACAGTTCTTGCTTCTCAGGCCTCCGATGAGGCGCTGACACCGGCAGCCCCCTTGGCCGAGGGCCTGCTGGCCTTGCACTGTGTCTGAAGGTGGGCGCCTTGCTCTACGTCCAGGCCACCCTGCCTGGCAGGGCGGGTCAGCGCACAGGTGGGGCCTCCTGCAGCTGGGGCCCTGCAGGGCATCCGGGCCTCCGCCTCCCGACCTGAACCCTGAGCGCCTCTCAAGGTGCCTTTCCCATGTGTCTTTGAGCCTGACCCAGAAACGAAGTGACTTCCTCGACGGATTGAGTGTGTCTGTCGGGCAGGAGCCCTTGGGGACGAGGTGTGGCCGGCTCTGGTGGGCGGCTCCTCCCAGCACGCAGCAGTTCTGCTCGATTCCCACCCAGAGGCCGGCCCCCACGCGCACAGCAGTGCCATCTCGCAGCCCAAGGTGCACCACAGGTGAAGGCACACACCTGGCCCACAGCCACCCCGAGCGCTCGGCCAGGGCAGGAGTGAGGGGACACAGAGCAGCATGGATGGACCTGAGGACCTTGTGCTCGGTGAGAACCAGACACACAAGGCCACAGCGTGTGACCCAGCGATAGGGGCGTCCAGAGACGGGGGTGGGCCTGGGGTGCAGGGGGCGGGGGACTGCGAGTGGGTCGGGCTGCTCTGGGGTGGTGGAATGTGCGGATGGTGCGACGGCTACACAGCACGTGGGGGTCTTATGTGTGGCTCTTGAGTGGGGGTTACGTGCTCAGGGTCCTGAGTTCCTCTGGGGATGGGGTACAGGCTTCCCCTGAGGAGGGGACCCCGACAGGACCCAGGGATGAGAGAGCGGGTGTGGGAGATGGTCTTCCTGGTGGTGCCCAGCCCTGGGCCAGGCCGCCAGGAGGCCGGTCGGTGTGGGGCCACATGGAGGCCGGAAAGCTGAGGGGCCCTGCCGTTTGGGGTGCTGGGAACAGTGGGAAGGCTTTACAAAGTTCCTGAAAACCAGCGAGTCGTTGAAGGCACGCCGTAATGGCATTCACGAGGGAGGAAAGCTCTCCCCTGGTCGACCCAGGGCACGCCAGGAGGAGGTGGCGGAGCCCCACGGCACCCTGGGTCGTGGGACTTTGAGTACTACTTGTTTGGATTTTTTGGAACCATCTCCCAGTTCTTCCTTTTAAGTAGAAGGTTTATTTTGGGAATGATTTTAGATTCCCAGGGAATTTGCAAAGATACTCCAGTGTCCCTGTGCACCCTCAGTGGGCAGGACGATGAGGCCTCCACCCCAAAGACACTCACGTCCTGATCCCCAGAACCTGAGGCCACGGCACCTGCCCGGGCGGTGGGGAGAAGGGGCTCTGAGGGGGGATCAGGGGAGGTGACCCCTGAGCAGGGGTCACCCAGGGTCACCACAGGGTCCTCCTGAGAGGAGGCAGGAGGGTCAGGGTCAGAGGGCTGGAGGATGCTCTGCTGCTGGCCTTGGAGCTGGAGGAGGGGACGGGCCTCTCCCTGCCACACCTGGGCCTAGGACTTCTTCCCGGTACTGTAAGATAAAAAACGGGGGCTGTTTCTGTAGTAAGCAGATCTGGTGTGGCCCAGATCATCCGGGTTGTGACCCTTTGTGGTGACAACCACGGGAAATGAGCCTGATCTGACCCAACCAAGGCGCCGGCGCTGGGGCTTCTGCAGGGCTGACCGGCCGCAGCCGTGACCACCATCAGTGTCGTCTAAACCGGCACTTTATGTGGGTTTCACCAGTCATTTTTTTTTCTCCATTGAATGTCCTTTCTCTGTCCCAGGGTCCCTTATGACATTGGGCTCTTTCTCTGGTAATTAGTAGAAAGACCCACCCGGATGGAAACTGGATTATTCCTGTGGGAATCTGGCCAGTTCCAATGCCCACTCAGCACCCTGAATACAGCCAGAGTCCATCAATGTCCCTGAACGGAGGTGGATGCTGCGTCGGGTAGGAGCAAGGCTGCAGGGAGGGTGTCCCTCTGCAGGAGCCGGGCCTGCTGGAACATGGCAGGGCCAAGGTCAGACCGAGGACCTGCTGCTGGAGCTCCCAATCTGGTGGATAGAAACCAAAGCACATTTCAGGTTACAATGGAGCCCAGGCGTCTGTCAGGGCAAGAGAATGATATGGTGGCCACTTGGGCAAAGGTGGCCCCTGCCTGCTGGGTCCTAAAACGTGACCAGGCAAACATGTGGGGGTGGAGGAGCATGTGCAAAGGCCCTGCAAGAGAATGAGGTTGGTGTGGGTGGGAGGACCAACAGGGAGGTGGGTGGGAGGACACGAGGGCCACTCTGTCCCCCCAAGCAGGCACTGCAGCAGAGCCCTCCTGCACGAGCTTCTCAGCAATGGAGCGGCGCACAGGACAGTTCACATCGTTTGGGGAAGCCCAGCCCAGTGCGGGCAGCAGCCGGTGGACCTGTCTGCCTCTGTCTCCAGCGGTCAGTTCTCCAGGGTCCCCGGTGTGTTTGGGCCTCGGGGACCAACAGTGGTGACCAGGTCCTCCTCTGCACCCTTGCTTCAGGCTCTGCCGTGGGAGACTGAGACGGGGAGGGTCACCACAGCTGGCTTCAGGCTTCCTCCAGTCAAAATGAAGATGCTTGGGCACCACCGTTGCTGAGGCCACCCCTGGACAGTGTGGGGGGTGAAGGGAGGAGGGCGGCCGGGCCCAGGAGAGGAAGGGAGGCTCCCGGAGGACTGGAAGATCTAGAGCAAGGGTGGGGAAGAGCAGAAAGGGGGGTCCTGGGGTGCTCCAGAAGCCGCAGCAAGTCCAGGCGCCTCTCCAGGCCCACGCGGGCCTCGTCCCTGCAACACGGGCCGGGCTGGGTTCCGGAGCCTGGCGCAGGTGGGGCCCCTCCTGCCTCCTCTGCCGCTGGGGCTGCTGGTCCCCGGGGACCTTCCTGGCGGGGCTGAGGGCTCACGAGTCCAGGCATGTGGGACTCCAGGACACCAAAGGGGACCGGGATCTGGGCTGAGTCACGTCCCTGGGCGCTACGTCCCCAGATGCTCCCACCCTGGCAGCTTCCAGCAGGAGGGGGCTGGGAGGCTGGGCCGTGGTGGACCCGACCCCGTGCCAGCCCCGTGAGCGGAGCCAGAGGCCTCTGGGAGTCCAGCTCCCTGCCTGCTCAGGGCCCCTCCACCTGCCGCAGGTATTTTGAGAAAAGCTTCCGGGAGCTTCTCCTGAGAAATCTGCTGAGTCTGAAGGGTCATCTCAGGGCAGCGGGAGCGGAGACTGGGGGGGACCTGGGCGTGCATCCCGGATGGGTGCACAGGGTGGGTGCCAGGCAGGGCTCCGCACCCACCCCCTTGGCAGTGGGACCCCGGGGTGGGGATGCAGGCTCGGGCAGCCCGAGGCCACTTGGCCCCTAACAGCGGCCCACACACTGGGCCTGCTGGCTCCTCTGTACAGTGAGGGTGCAGGAAGCCCCCCAGGCTGGGCTCTGAGGGACACAAAATATCTGTTTTTCACTTTTTTATTGTGGCAAAAAATACATAACACAAAATGTACCGTCCTCACCTTCTTTAGTGCAAGTTTCAGAGGCATGAAGCCCGATCCCAGGGCCGAGCAGCCGTCCCCAACACCATCTCTAGAACTTTCCATCTTCCCACCCTAAAGCTCCGTCTGAACACGGGCTCCTGTCCCCTCCCAGCCCTGCTCCCACTGTGCTGCTTCCTGTCTCTGTGGATCTGAGTCCAAGGGCCTCCTGTGGGTGGACCCTGCAGTCTGAGTCTGGCACAGGTCACTGAGCAGTGTGTCTTCAGGGCCATCCACAGGATAGTGTGTGTCAGGGCCTGGCTCCTGTGGGTGGATGAGTGCTTGGTTATAGGGACAGGCCACCTGGGCTGTCCATTCTCCCCGATGGACACTGGGCTGCCCGCACCCTGGTGGGTGGGGCTCCACTCTTCATTGTGCGGCTCAGCTCACTTCACTCTCCAGGCTGGGTTTCAAGAGAGGAGTCTGAACGAGCCAGTTTCCCTCTGGTCCTGACCCTGCGGCCCGTCCTCTCCAGCCGTGCAGGGGCATGTCCCCCACTGCCAGGGCCACCCCGGGGCCTGTCCTGACACCACCCTGCTCCCTTTGCTCTGCGGTGGAGTAGGAAGGTTCGCGTCGGGAGGAACTTGCTCCCGTGAGGCGCACTCTCCCGTGGCGCTGAGCGCATCCAGGGCACGAAGCCCACAGCCCTCACCTCTAACTCTAGGACCCACTGCCCGTCCCCCTGGGCCCCAATGTCTGCGAGAGGCCCTGGGCAGGCCAAGGCTGTGCTGGGGATTCCTCCCAGGGGCCCCCAGAGCCCCCACCAGGCAAGGGTGGGCAGGGAGTCCACCAGGACTAGGGCAGCTGACAAGGAGGTGGGGAGGGGGTCCCTGCTCAGAGGGGCCAGGCTGGGACCAGGAAAGGTCCCCAGTTCTGAGGCGGAGAACCCCAGAGGCAGCCGGAGGGGGGGGGACTGGCCTGGGCCGAGCATCAGCTGACGGGCAGGCTGCGGGGCTCTGGGCCAGGAACTCTCATTTCTTCCCCCAGGAAACTTCTGGATTCCCACCAACTGGGCCTGGAGCAAGGGCTCTGCCTGGCACTGCTCCCCGGGCTGCTGGGGCAGGAGGCCTGAGGGGCAGTGCCGTGGGGCAGGGGCTGTGGATCCACTGCTGCCTGGACTCTGGGCAAGGTCTGGCCCCTTGCAGTGGGTGATCTGGGCTTGCACAAACCTCTCTGAGCTGGGGTTTCTGGTCTGTGTCCCTTGGGGCTAAGAACAGCACCTAAGTTAGGGACCAGCCATTTCCCAGACAGGACCTGGCTGCCTGTGATCCCCACAAAGCCTTCCCATCCCTCTGTGGCACTTGGTTAAATCTCAGACCATCTCCTGGCAGTTCCTTCTCCAGTCTAAGCTGCACAAGGGCCCATCTGGGTCTGTCTTGGGCAGCAAGGTCCGCACATGGTAGGTGCTGAGCACATACTGGGTTATCTCAGTGGAGGGGTGCGGAGAGAAGGAAGTGCCTCAGGGTACCAGTGACGTGATGGCTCAGACCCACGTGCCCCTGAGCTACACTGCTTCTCCCTGGCAGGGAACCTGGGCTCCCGGGCGCAGCCAGCTGGTCCTCACTGGGCCTTGAGTCCTCCGCCCTGGCACTGAGACTGGGACCCTGCAAAGGTAGCTGCACCTTGCTCCATCAAACATATTGGGTCCTTGGGTCCCTCACTCCCTGGACCTCATTGGACACACCAGGTGAGTGGGCGGCCATTCAGAGTGCTTCTCTCATCCCCCTGGAGTGGCCAGGCTGCTTCTGAAATCTGGTCTCTGGAAAATTCCAAGGCCTGGTTCCAGCCACAGGGAGCCCTGCTAACCCCTCCCCACTGTGTGTTACATAACATTTGGGGATTAATACCAAGGAGTCCAAGGCAGCTGCCTGGGTCCATGGCCACTGCTCCCTCGTGGCCCGCCAAGTGGCCTGAGCACCCTGGGGCTCTGGGTGTTCACCTGGAAAGGCACAGGGGGCCCTGGCAGAGGCTGTGAGGGGAAGTGGTGGTGCCCAGGAAAGGCCAGCAGCCAAGGCTGGGGCCTGGTCTGCCACCGACTCACCTTCCCCTCGCCATCCCAGAGACACCCGGCTAGGCTGCCCAGGACACAGGGTCTGCTCACATCCTCCTCAGTGCTGAATCTCCCTCCTATGTGACACAGCCCCTAGTGTGTCCTCCCTGTTCTCAGAACCCCAGTCCTGCCTCCTTTGTCCCCCTACTGGGTCTCACTCCCCCTGCCCACCAGCTCCAGCCTTGGAGACACTGGGCTTCTCTCCCGCTCTTAATCCTGTTGTGCCCCAGTGCCCCAAGCCATCAAGCCCGTGTCATGTGGGCCCCGGGATCACAATCAGACTCATTGCTAAGCGCTCCACCGCAGCCCGCACGTGGCAGCCGCCTTCCCTGGGAGGCCTTGAGCCTCAGCTTTCTGCGGCGGGGAATGGACATTGTGACAGTTCCCAGGACGCCTGGAGGTGCATTGTGACAGTTCCCAGGACGCTGGAAGAACAAAGGGGTCCAGGCAGCGCTCGGCTCCCACTCGCGCACAGGGCGCAGGCGCTGCCTGGTGGCAGGAACTTCCCCAGCCCCTGCGGCCCGGCATCTGCCGCCCGCGGGTCGGCGCGGCTGGGAGCGCCTGGCCCCGCCCCGGTCCCCATCCGCCGATAAAGGAGCCCCGGCTGCGCGCGGGCCGGGTGCAAGCTGGCTGCGCAGCGCCGGAGCATGGAGCCCCGGACCGAGGCGGCGGCGCCGGAGCCACCAGCCGGTGGCAGCCTTCTTGCGCGACCCCAGCTCCGGGCGCGTCTACCGGCGCGG
>NW_025999863.1:892700-910977 GCF_001458135.2 Marmota marmota marmota
GGGGCCGGGCTCCCGGGCAGTGCCGCCGACGAGGGTCCGGGCTCGGGATCCTGGCGGGGGCGAGGCAGGGCGGGGAGAGAGCACGCGATGTGTGGCGCGGCTTGTGGCTCCTGAGCCCAGCTTTTGTCTCGGCGTGTGGCGCGCATCCGTGCGAGTTTGGGGTCCTGAGCGGAGCTTGTGTGGGTTGGGCATCTGGGGCTTGGTGCACATCTGGGGCTTGGAGTGCGGATCCTGTGGCGGGAACCCGTACTCAGCGCGCGTCTGGGGTGTGCGCCTGGTGCCTTTTGTACGTCTGTGACTGTGCTGCACTTCTCGGTGCTCCTGGGTCTGCGCGGTTCTTCTCCCGCTGTGCGTTTGTGCGCCCAGGTCGTTTGGGTCCATGCATTATGTTGTGTGTCTGTGTGTGCTGGGTTGTATTGTGAATCGGGGTGTTGAGTTGTGTGCTCCTGTGTTGTGTCCAGTGTGGTGCATTAGGTGTTGTGTAGGGATGTTGTGTGTCTAGCTACTGTGTTGTGTTCTATGGGTTGTAGGCGTCTAGGTCTGGATGTGTCTGTGTATCTGGGTGTTTTGTGCCCCTGTGTGTTGTGTGTCCAGGTACTTTTGTGGTCTGTGGGCTGTGTTGAGGGCTGGTATGTGTTGGTCCTGTGTTGTGCTGTGTCTGTGTCTGGGTGCTGGGTCTCTGGTCACTGTTTCTAGGTGTGTGCATGTGCTGGGTGCTGGGTGTGGGGACCAGGTGCTGCACTGTGGTCTGTGGGTCACATGCACCCAGCACTGCGTGTGCCTGCACCTGTGTGCCTGTCCACGTGTCATGGGTCCAGCTTTGAGGGTGTGAGCTGTGTGCAATTTGTCTCCAGTGTGTGTGTGTGTGTGTGTGTGAAGAGCGCTGGCCACACCTGACCCCAGCAGCCCGGTGCCTCCATGGGTACTGCATCTGCACAGGTGTGGCCAGCGTGTCCACATGCCCTGTGCACCTGTCCAGTCCAGAGGCTAACCCCTCTCTCACTCAGGGCGCCTTCAGCCGCTGCTACAAGCTGACAGACATGTCCACCAGCGCTGTGTTTGCCCTTAAGGTGGTGCCGCGGGCGGGGAGGCTTCCCTCCAGAGGGAAGGTGAGCACCTCATCGGCCCTCCAGGGTCCCGCCAGCAGCGCGGCTGGGGAGGCTGCCCTTCCTCCCCAGGGGCAGGGTGATGCTGGTGGCCTGAATCCCCCGCACACCTCAGACCGGGGCATGTGGGGACGGCCCACAGGTGGAGCGCGAGATCGCCCTGCACAGCCGCCTGCGGCACCACAACATAGTGGCCTTCCATGGACACTTCGCTGACCGTGACCATGTGTACATGGTGCTGGAGTACTGCAGCCGACAGGTGCTGGGGGAGGGGGAGCCAGCTGCCCGCCCCTTGTCCATCTGTTCCCATCCGTGCCAATGTCATTTGCTGTTCTCTGTCCAGTCAGCCTGCTTCCTGTGCCCACGTATGGCCATCTGTGTCCATCCTTCACTCACCTGTGCCCACCAAGAACCCCCTGTGCCCACCTGTGCCCACCTGTGTTCAGTGCATGCTGTGGTCATCAGGCTCATCTCGTGCTCATGTGTGGCCACGGTGCCCACCTGAACCTAATTGTTTCTACTTGGCCCACTTAAACCCACTCATGCCCACCTGTGCTCATCTGCATGCACCTGTGCTCACCTGAGCTCTTCCTGCACCTAGCTCTGCCCACCTTGGCCCAGTTGAACTTAGTTCAAACTTCACCGACACACAGAAGCTCTCTCTGCCCACTTGAGCACACCTGCACTCACCTGGGTGCACCTGGGTGCCACTTTGTTCACCTCCGGTCACAGAGCCCTTCTCAAGCTCCTCTGGGCCATCTGGGCCCCTGTGAACTTGCCTGTTCCCACTTCTCGCCAAGCCCTCCCAAGGGCCCCGTATGCTCACCTGGGCCCCTCCCACCGTCCGCTATGCCTGCCTGGGCCAAGTTGGATTTCCCTTTGCCTTCTTGGGCCCCTTGATCTCAATGGCCACCTAACCTGTACCCGCCGGGTGCTGTGTGCTGCTTGCTGGCCACCTGCAGTCCTTGGCCCACGTGCTGAAGGCGCGGCAGACCCTGACGGAGCCCGAGGTGCGCTACTACCTGCGGGGCGTGATCGGTGGCCTGCGCTACCTCCATCAGCAGCGCATCGTGCACAGAGACCTGAAGCTCAGTGAGTCCCGGGCTGCAGGGGCGGGAGTGGCAGGGTGCCCCCCCCTCACGCCCCTGCAACCTCCCCACCGGCAGGTAATTTATTCCTTAACAAGAAGATGGAGGTGAAAATCGGAGACCTGGGACTGGCCACCAGGTTGGGGCCAGGGGGCCGCTGCCACAGGTGAGAGTGGGAGGCCCTGAGACCCTGTGGGTAGGTGAGGGAGGCCCCAAACCTGGCAAGGGGCCCCAGCCTCCCACCCCCGTCATTCCTTCCCAGGGTGCTCTGCGGGACTCCAAACCTCCTGGCCCCAGAGGTGGTGTCCAGAAAGGGGCACTCCTGCCCATCGGACATCTGGGCCCTGGGCTGCATCATGTGAGTGGGGCAGGGGGCAGGACTGCCCCAGCAGGACCAGGCAATGGGCAGGTGGGAGCATGCACATGGGCAAGGACAGGTGAAGGTAGGTACCGGGGAAGGTTAAGTGGAGAGAGGAGAGTTGTGGAGGTGCAGGCACAAGGGGACAGCACCTGTCATCATGTGAGTGTGCAGGAGTAAGTGGGGCACATGTGCACAGGTACCTCTGAGGGAGGAATGAGTGTGCACAGATGTTGAACAGGTGTGTGCAGGTGGGTGGCACAGAAGATCAGGGTGCAGATGCTTGTGCACACGCTGGGATTGGACAGGTGCTGGCAGGTAGAGCACAAAGTCCCTAAGCAGCGTGCACAGGAGAGGCCAGGGCACGTGGATCAGCTCAGGTCTGGGAGAGTGCACACCGAGTGTCAGAGGGGGGCGTGAGGTGGGTAGGAATGGCTGGGTGTGCACAGGTAGCTGTGAGCAAACTGAGGACACGGGTGCCTTTGCTCCTGCCCCCACCTGGCCCAGGTACACAGTGCTGACTGGCACCCCACCTTTTGCGGCAGCATCCCTGTCAGAGATGTACCAGAACATCTGTGATGGCCACTATCCAGAGCCTGCCCACCTGTCGCCCAATGCCCGCCGTCTCATTGCCCGCCTCCTGGCACCTGATCCAGCTGAGAGGCCCAACTTGGACCACCTGCTGCAGGACGACTTCTTCACACAGGTGAGGCAGAGATGGGGCACAGGTAAGGCACAGGTGGGCCACAGGTGAAGTACAGGTGGGGCACAGGTGAGGCATAGGTGAGGCCAGGGGGGCCACAGGTAGGGCACAGGTGAGGCACAGGTGGGGCACAGGTAGGGCACAGGTGAGGCACAGGTGGGGCACAGTGGGGTATAGGTGGGACCCAGGGGGAGAACAGGTGGGAGCTGAGGGTGCTCAGGCCCTGTGCAGGGAGGCCTGGCCCCAGGTGAGCCGGGTGCTGGGAGGCGGGCAGCCTGTGGTCAGGTGGAGAAGGAGAGCCGTGGAGGTGCAGGCACAAGGGGACAGCACCTGTTGTCATGTGAGTGCACTGACCTCCGCCCTGCTCTGAAGGGCTTCACTCTGGATCGGATGCCGCCCCACTCCCGCCACAGCCCCCCGGCCTTCACCTTCCCACAACCTGTGGGCAGCCTCTTCCGGAAAGTGGGCCAGCTACTGTCGACCCAGTGTGGACCTCCCTGTGAGTGCCTGGCTGCCCACCCCTGCCCATGTCCCCAGCACCGGCTCTCGCCTGCCCGCGGCCGTCTCACCTGCCGGTGCTGCCCCGGCCTCCCCCTCTGCCCGCGCTGCCCCGGCCTCCCCCTCTGCCCAGTGCTGCCCCGGCCTCCCCCTCTGCCCCACGCTGCCCAGGCCTCCCCCTCTGCCCGCGCTGCCCCGGCCTCCCCCTCTGCCCGCGCGGCTCTGCCAAAGCCTTGTGCTCCCTCAGGCCCCTGCACCTCCAAAGAGGCCTCGGGCCCAGGAGAAGAAGGGCCAGAACCTGACTCCCTGGACTGGGGCAGCGAGGTGAGGAGGGCGCAGGAGGGCACCGCACCCCCGAAGCCCTGCCCCACGCAGGCTTCCCGGGCCTCTGGGGACCCCCAGGCCCTTCATCTGGTCTGACTCACGGGGCCCCTCTGTACCCAGCTCCCCTCTGCCCGGTTCCCCCTGGGACCCACCCCACACCTGGTTCACCCCACCGTGCTTCTGAGTGCCTACTGTGTGCCCTGTGAGCTGCTCCCGAGGAAGCCATTCCCGTGGTGCTGAGCAAGGCGGCGGAGGGAGCTCTGGGGTCGGGGCTGGGGGCCGGGGTCCCTCACCTCTCCCACTTCCTCCAAAGGCCTCCCTGTCTGAGAGAGGGGCTCACTGTCCCCAGGCCCTCGTCCACTTGTTCACACAAGGGACCCTCCGGAGCGACCCGGCAGGTGAGCAGGCCCTTGGCCCTGGCAGTGAGCACCTGCAGGAGGCGCGTCCCCAGCCTGGCCACCGCCCTCTCCTGGTCCACACCTGAAACATGGGGAACTGTCCTTCTGGGTTAAAGATGAGACTTTCCTGGATGTGAGAGTCTGGAGGGCCCAGCCTGGCTGGCCCCACCTGCTCTGACTCCCCAGGGCCACAGGAGAGCCCAGAGACGGAGGTGGCAGCCGCCATCAGGAACCTACAGCTCTGCCTGGACGCTGGCCCTGTGGGTAGGAGCTGCCCCGCCCTGTCTGCCCAGCATGACCTGAGTGTCCAGGGTCCCCCTCCAGGGCCTCCCCATTTCAGGGGCTCCCTGGGGCTGAGCTGGGGACCGGGAGGCCTCAGGGTGCAGTGACTCCCAGCAAGCCCCTTGGCCTCGGGCTCAGCCCTGCTGGGGAGGGCTGGGGAGCTCTCTCCTTCAGGGTCGCCCCCTCAGCTTCTTACCCAGCCTGAGAGCCACGGAGGAGGCCAGGACCCAGGAGGGAACTGACTTCCAACCTCCGCCAGCACCACGCCTGGTCCATCCACCCCACCCCGGGAGGTGGGACCCGTCCTCCAGTGTCCCCCAGCCCCAAACCCTGCCTCCCCTCACCCGTCACCCGCCACAGCCTCCCACCTGCCTGGGGAGGCCCCAGCCCCAGGTGGCACAGGCCTCTTCCCTTCCCCAGGCTGAGTACGAGGAGGACCCCTCACTTTAGAGCCTCTAAGCCACCGGAGCCAACTTTTAGATTCTTAAAATTTTTAATAAATGGTAGAAAGTGGTTGGAGATTTACAGAAAGTCGAAAAGATAAGCAGGAACCTCCCGACCCCTCCCAGGTCGGCTCGCTGCCAGGACGTGGGCGGCTGAGATGCCCACCCAGGGCCAGACGGGAACCGAGTGCCCGCTGTGTCCATTTAGCTGTCAGCCACGTACTCGACGGGCCTCGCTGGTCCGGGCTGGGCTCCTGCGACCCCCTGCCTCGGCGTGAGCAGCCGGCTCCCTCTGTCAGATGCCACTGTCCCCACTGCCTCTCCTTTCTCTTCCTCCTCTTCTTGTGGAGCTGGGGACTGAACCCAGGGCCGAGCTCTCTGTGGCTGAGCTGTGTCCCAGGGTCTGATCCAGGGCCTGATCCAGGATCCCGCGTGGCATTGAGCAGTATTTTTTCAGTCGACAGAAAAATGTATTCACTTGTCTGTTTTTATTTTTGACTGGCATATGGTGACCCGGTGTGCAGATGGACCGGGGCCTCCGCATGCTGGGCAGGCACCTGCGGCCTCGTCACTTTCCCAGCCCCAGGGTGGCATTGCCACACAGCAAAGGAGGGGCAGATCGGAGGGACCGGCACACCCATCCCTCCTCCGTCACTGACCCTCTCTCTGTATCGAGCACATTCAAATACGGAGGAGACCAGAGGCTAAAGGGACCCTCCGCACCCCACGGTGGGAGACCTCCATTTTCAAACGCAAATTCTTTGAACAAAACAAAACCACGCTTTCTGGAGCTTTGTCCGTGGCAGTGGTGGAGAATGCCTCACTTCCTGAAGCACATCCTGGCCCCAGATTCTCCCTGTGAGCGGCAGGAATCAGGAGACCCGTCCCTGAACTTTTTTCAGTGTTTTTTCACTGATTCACTTTGGCGCTGGGGGCTGAACCCAGGTGCTCTGCCACTGAGCCACCCCGGCCCTCTTAGTCTTGTATGTGGAGACAGAGTCTTGCTAAGTTGCTGAGGCTGGCCTCAAACTTGCCACCCTCCTCCCTCGGCCTCCCCTGTACTACGATGCCCAGCCACTCTTCAACATCTCCTCTGCCGACTGGCCCTCTGTTCGAGCCCCCAACCCTCTGCCCAGCCCTGTGTGAAGCAGCTGGACTCCGCTCAGGCCCCACCCTGACCCCGGTCAGCACACCTCATCTTTGTGCTCAGCCCCACAGGACCCCCCAGGGGAGCAGCAGCCCCCCCTCTGGGCTCCCAAGTGGGTGGATCATTCCAGCAAGTATGGCTTTGGCTACCAGCTGTCGGATGGGGGCAGTGGAGTCCTGTTTCGGGATGGCACCCACATGGCCCTGCGCCCCCCAGGAAGGTAAGTTCTGGGGCTCCTTTCCCTGGAGACCACCCTCCTGCCTCCCTGAGTGGACTGGTCTTCACTCCTGGCAGGGCTCACTGCCCGGGGTCAGTGCTCAACAAGTGAGCGGGCTGCCATCTGCAGGAAGCTGCCCACGTGGGCAGCTCAGCAGGGAGGTGACTCGCCGTCGAGGGGGCGGGAAGAAGCCTCTGGCCCCGAGGTTCAGGGGAGTCATGGGGGGCCGGTGTGCCAGGCCCCCAGCTGGGGCACACCACAGCAGGAGGCTGGACTGGGGGGAGGGACAGGTCTCCCAGGCCACTGTCAGGCCCGGAGAGGGGGATGGGACAGAAGGCCTCCCCAGGCTCTGGGTGCCCCCACTCCCCCCAGCCCCCAGCTCACCCTTCAGCAGGTCTTTCTGGCGCAAGTGATGCAGAGACCAGCCAGGCAGGCGGGAGACGAGCCAGGCAGGCCGTGGCTGTGGCCGTGGCTGTGGCCGTGGAGGGCGGAGCGCCGCGGGCTGAGGGGCGGTCAGTGGGAGCATCTGGGGTTATGAGGACACTGGAGAGGCCAGGGCTGGGGGGACAGAGTGGCGGGTAGAGCCTTCTTCAGAGTCACCACTCAGGAGGCTGGGACAGGTGGCACGGTGCCCACAGGCACAGTGCCCAGGACCAAGGCCCCCTCCCCCTGCCCACAGCCACATCTGCTACCTGCCCGCCCGCGGGAGGCTGGAGACCTTCGCCCTGAGGGACGTGCCCCGGGCGCTGGGCGCCAAGCTGGCCGTCCTGCGGCTCCTCACCGGCTACATGCAGAGGCGCCTGCGGGAGGTGAGCTGGGGGGCAGGGAGAGGGGCCCCCGCCCTGACGCCCTGTCTGCCGGAGGGGGCCTCGCCTGCCCCCCAGCTGCCCGCCGCGCTGGGCCTCTGCCTGCTGCGCTTCCTGGGGACCTCGCAGGCGCTGCTGCTGCTGTTCAGCAACGGGACCCTGCAGGTGAGCCAGGGGCCAGGTGGGCCAGGGCCTCTCGGCACAGCTTGGGGTCCCAGGAGACCCCAAAAGCGCTGGCTCCTGAGTGTGAAGGGGCTGGGGGGCCACCCAGGGGTCATCCTCAGCCCCACAACGCACAGTGATGACGTTTAGGGACAGCAGAATGCCACGCTTGGGGATCTTCCTTGGCTAGAGTGCATGTCCTGGGAAGCTCATGGGTCGTTTTCCTGAGGACCCTCAGGTGAAGCTCCGGGCAGCTCTGACGGTGCTGCTCCTGTTACTGTTCAGTCTCAGGGGAGAAAGTGCCCTCTGCGTCCCTCGGGGCTGCAGAGCCCAGTGGCCGGCCCCTCTGCACCTGCGCTGGCTTCTACAGCCAGAAAAGATGTGCCTGGCTGGGGCCCGGAGACCGCACTCTACGAGGGCTGCGGGGCCAGGAGGGGCCCTCGGGGGGCCTCAGGGGGCCTTGGCAGCTGAGTCCCCAGCTAATCTCAGTGTCCCCATCTCTACTGTAGAATCCGTGGCTTCTGACTTTGGCATTCAGCAGGCTGGGGCTCCTCCCAGAAGGCAGGGACGGGCAGGGGCAGGAGGAGGCCCCCATCTTGACCCCTGCTCCTTGCCCCACAGGTCAGCTTCAGTGGGCTGCAGACCCAGCTTGTGCTGAGTGGCGAGGGCCAGGGGCTGCTGCTCACCTACTGGGTGCGGGGTCAGCCAGGTGCCTCCTACTCTCTGGGCACCCTGCAGCGCCGCGAGTGTGCCCCGGCTGCCCTGCAGCACCTGCGCCACACGCTCCACCTGCTGCAGAGCTTATAGCGACCAAGGATCAGAGTGGACCTCCGCGTGATGGGGCTGGGGACCCAGGCTCCATTCCTGTTCCTGCTGCTCCCCCAGAGGGATGTCGCTGGGAGAGCGGGGGCACACAGGAGGGTGGCAGGGTGGGCTTCTTGCCCTGTGGCCTGACTGTTCAACCAGACTCCCGTGGGCATCGACTGGGGCTGGGGCTCAGTGGTAGAGCACTTGGGGAGGCACCGGGTTCGACCCTCAGCACCGCATAAAATAAATGAATAAGATAAAGTCCATCAACGTCTAAAAATATATTGGAAAAAAAAAAAAAGTACTCGACTCTGCCGCATGCCGTCCGCCTCCCTCGGGGGCCTGAGGGGCCTCTCAAGGGGGCGCCCTTTGTGGCACAGACAATGAGACTTTTCACCAACGCAGAGATTAGCACCCGAAGTGGCGTCTTGCCTTCCCCAAAACCTGCACTCGGGGACATTTGCTTAATGAACAAGCAGTGGGGACATTGGTGTTGGCGCTGGAGAGACAGGGAGACATGAGATGCAGAGCGTTTGTCACCAGAGGCCACAAGGGGTGCAGGGTGCCTCCACAGGACACCACACCAGAGGCTCCCTCACCCCAAATGTGGGAGGAGCCTGCAGACACCAGGGTGTGATAGCGTGAGCCCTCTGTGTCCCCAGGTGGGAGCCCAGGCCACCTCGTCTCTGGATATCTGTCATTCTCCACCCAGGGTGGGGACACAGAACTCAGCCTGGCCTGTGGAAGAAGGGCCACCTGTGACCGTCAGAGACACTGAGGCCCGAGAGAGGCTGGCCTCCAAGGGGATAGCCAAAGCAAGGACATGCGACCCATATCCAGGGGCAGGAGGCTGTGCCTCATGGGGTGCCAAAGCGGGGGCCTGGGGGCTCCGGGTAGCAGATCTGCTCTGGTCACGTGGCCTTGGTCCCCGTGGGTGCTTTAAGGCACGATTCTCAGCTTGTGGCTCATGGGCCGTTCTGGGGTGGCGGCTCAGGTGTTCGGAAGTGGATTCCATGCTGGCCGGGAGACCCAGGCACCAGCCCTGTCCCTCAGCTGCCCCATCTGTTTAGGAGGGCTGTGAGCTGCCAGCAGCAGGGTTCCGGGTGAAGCTCAGCTCCTGAGGTTGGCGCCGGCACTCATCACGGGAAAGAGTAACTGACTTATTATGCAGGTGTCACCCTTAAAAGGTGACCCCAAACCCCAATATGTATGTACGTATCAGAGCCACGATGGAAATGTGCACCCAAGGACATTTGTTGATGTTGGGAACTGTTAATGTGTGAACAGTGTGACGTCATAGTCTGTTTTTAAGATGCCCTTCTCTGTCAGGGTAGTTGTTCTCCATGGGGAGGGCTGACTGCCCCCAGGGGATCCTGGGGGACATCTGGGACACTGGATCCTCCTGACTGGGGAGCTCTGCCCTGGGTGGGTGGAAGCTGCTCAGCACCCTGGACCCAGAGCGCCACCCGGACATTGATGCTGGAAGTATTTACAGACATAATGTCTAGTTCCTGAAGCACATTTTCTCTGTAATCAAAAAAAAAAAAAAAAAAAAAAAGCTATTAAGAGAAAGGAAAGCGATGCCCGGGAGCAGCAGCCTGTGCCACAGGGCACCGCACGCACCGCAGGAGAGAGGTCCCTGCCCACGACCCTGGGCCAGGCGCTGCATCGGGGAAGAGAGGTCAGCGGGCCAGGGTGGGGCACAGCCTGGGTGCCCGCCCTCCCGGCCAGGATTGTGTCCTGGACACCAGCTGCAGGTCAGGTGCCAACACGGCTCCCCCCAAGGCCAAAGACAGGCCAGAGCACAGACCCTCCCCGTCACACTCCCGAGGCCTCTTCCTACTCAGTCCCGGAGCCACCACGCACTGATCCCAGGCCCCTCCACTTCTGGAGAGGTCACGGAGTCACCTGGTTTTTTCCATCTGTTTCATACACTTAGGTTCTTGCAAAAAATAGTCCAAACATGCACCGCAGCCTGGCTTCTGCCCTGGCTTCTGCCCGGGTGCACTGTGCACCCATGTGTGTAGATCAGCTCCTGCTTTTAATGGAGTGGGGGATGGAGAGAGGCAGGCGTTTAAGGACGGCAGTGGGGGCAGTGACTGTGGCCAGCGTCAGGAGTGCAGGAAGCAGCAGAGGTGTGGGGAGCCCGGGGTGGGCCAGAGCTGGGTGAGGACCAGGTGCTGCACCTTGGGAGGGTCTGAGGAGCCCCTGGGGAGCCCGAGGAAGGGTGCGTGTGGAGAGAGGACCTGTGGGAAGCAGAGTGGACGTCGGGCACTTTTAGTGACTGAACTGACCTTTGCCACTTTTACAGCGCGACACAGCAACCCGTGGAGCAGCTCCTGCTCCTCGCTTTGCTCACTTCCCAGGGCCTGAGAGCCCACAGAGCCCGCCTCCAGCCCTGCACCCCGGGGCCACATCCGTCTCTGGACTCTCCTGTCACTGGGTCACAGGCTGCGACCTTGTGTGTCTGGCTCTCACTGAGCACGAGGTCCTCAGGTCCATCCACACTGCAGCTGTCACCTGGCTCTTGTCCTGGCTGAGGACACTCTGGAGTATGGACAGAGCACTCTGTCCCTTCGTCTGTCACTGGTTCCATAATCATCTGGTTTCACAGGACAGAACGCCCCTCCTAATCCTTATGAGCAGGGCTGGCCTGGGACCCAGAGGCCCCAGAAGAGCCCGGTTCAGCTCAGGTGAGGCCCGCGGCGCGGCCTCCCTCCTCTTTCCACCTCTACTCCGCCAGGCTCTGTCTTGGCTTCAGCTTTAGCGAACGCTCCAGGCAGTGCTGACCTTGTCCCAGCTCAGCAAACCCGAGGGGAAGTAGCTGACTGTGGTCCAGTGAGGTCCCAGGTGGAGCTCGCTGGTGGGCCTGGGACCTGACCTCCTGTGCTGGCCTGCACCAGAGGCGGGGGCTCCGGGCTGTGCTCCTGTGTGCAGATGCTGTGGGGGGCGGCCTCCAAGCTGGCCCCAGCCACCCTGCCTTCCGAATTCACGGCCTGGGGCAGCGCCCTCCCCACAACGGGCTGAGCTGTGGGGCCAACAGGACATCAGAAGTGAGACAGCCCGTGGCCTCCAGTCTGGGTTGCTGAGTGCGATGGGCTCTCTGCTTGCTCTGACTGCTCACCCTGGGGACAGCCAGTCTCCATGTCGGGAGGAAGCTCAAGCAGTGCTGAGGTCAAGGCTGCCGGCCAGGTGAGGGAGCCACCGTGACCGCAGCCCAGCCTGCCAGTGACAGCCCCCAGCTGCCCTCGACTGCGGCCACACGGCCACATCACTTCTGAACTCCCCAGGTGCACAGTGAAAAACACGTTTATTTGTCTGGGGTCCCTGAGCTTGGGAGTGACCTGTCCCAGGGCAATGGCCAGCCACACCCCGTGCCCCACAAAGGCCCAGCTCCCTTTCTGCCCACCACGCGTGTTCCTGGGGCGGGGTGGGGACTGGCCGGCGGGTTTAGCGGTGTCTTGAAGGGACCTGTCTAACGTGTTTACTGCCACCTGTCGTGGCGTCGAGCAGCGACACTCCCACGTTCCGCACGCCTGAGGCCGCCGGGGTGGTTTCTCAGACGTAAGCCAACAACAAGAACACGCCCACTTCCGGCCTCGCGGCGACCCCGCTTCCGTGTCAGAACGCCGCCCGGGAGCGCGCCCGCGGGCCAACCGGCGTGCCCTTTCCCGCCTCGAGGGCCACGTGACCCAGCCTCTGGCCCACCGCCTCCTTGGTCCGTCGGAGCACGTGACAGAGTGCCTCCTCCAATCACGGACAAGAAGGCCGGACCGCGGCCGGGCGTCTCCCTGGGCGCCCGGCCACCGCGTGACGTCACAGCGCGGGGTGGGGCAGGCCGGCTCCCTGCGCTGGCGAGGAACGGGCCGGGCGCGCTGGTGGTGGGCCCACCTGGCCCGCGGGGTCGCACTTAGTAGGATTCTGTTCATGTAATATTTTTCAAATGACCTGATGTCAGAGAGAGGACAGATTAGCGTTTCCGGGGCTTACTGTGTGGGGAGGGGGCAGTGGGAGCGACCCTGGATGCAGTGGGCAGTTCCACCTTGGGACATGGGAGCGAGGGCACAAACCTGTCCCGCTATAAAACTGTAGGGACCCCCCACAGCAGTACAAGAAGTAACACAGAGGACCCGGAATAGGACTGCTGGACCTTATCAGTGTCCACATCCGGGCTGCGGTTTGGCAAAAACGATCCCGTTGGGGGAGCCCAACTCAGGGCCACGGATCTCTCTCTGGTTTCTGGAGAGCTCCTTGAGAGGCTTCAGCAGAGCACCCACCACTTCTGCACCCTTGACCCCGAACAGCCCCCCTCTGTCGAGGCAGGTCCTCCGCTGCCACACAGCGCACAGCTTGTCTCCGCAAGTGGGGCGTCGGGGGTGGAGGAGGAAGGAGTCACCTGCCTAGCCCCCAGATGAGCCCTCACCACAGAGGGGGCATCAGATGCCACAGCCAGATCACTCTCACACCCTCTGTGGTCTTTCTTTCAAATGTGTGTGAATATACAATTATCTCAATAACATCTTTCAATTAAAAATCGTCTTGGGCTGGGGATACAGCTCAGTTGGTAGAGTGCTTGCCTCACATGCACAAGCACCACCAAAAAAAAAAAAAAAAAATCATCTTGGGTAGGTGTGAGGGCACAAACCTATAATTGCAGCGGCTCCAAAGGCTGAGACAGGAGGATCACAAGTACAAAGCCAGGCTCAGCAATGCAAGGTGCTATAGCAACTGAGACCCTGTCTCTAGATAAAACACAGAATAGGGCTGGGGATGTGGCTCAGGGTGTAGTGCAATCCCTGGTACCCCCCAAAAATCATTTTTAAAAGATAGAAAGGGAAAAAATATTGTTAGATAGTGAGTTCGGTGGTGTGTCCCTGTCACCCCCCTACTTGGGAGGCTGAGGCAGGTGGATGAGTGAAAGACCCAGTCTCAAAATAAAATTTAAAAGGACTGGGGTGGGTCACTGTCCTCCCTGAGAGGACCCACCCTCTCCCTGGAGCGCATCTTTTCCTTTCTCCTTTAATAGTCTTCGCTGTATTAAAAAATAAAAATCTGGGGATGTGACTCAGTGGTAGACATTGCCCAGAAGCCCTGGGTTCCACACCCAGTGCCACAAGAAATGAATGTGTAAAGTGATCTTCGGTCCCTTGTAGGGCTTAATAATATTAACTTAATGTAGAATCACCATGCAACGCCCCCCAGGCGCTTCCCATATACCCAAACAGTGAACATAGAGGGTGACCCGGGTGCTGCCCTCATGTGCACACGGCGCGGGGTTGACTTCCAGCACCAGAAAAGCCAAGGTAGTGATTTCTCTGCAGCCTTGGTCCATGGAGCTGTCCTGTCTGTGGTCAGAGCCAGTCTTCCTGCAGCCACCGAGGCCAACAGGGCTTCTGGTCCTCCAAGCCATGCCAGGAGTCAGAAATGCTCTCAGCAAGAAAAATGAGCTGTCTCAGATCAGGTTGATTCTTGATGGCACCTGGGTTTAGTGCTCTGGGTTTTTTCAAACAGTTTTACTTTGAAATATTGATGGCTGGGTGTGGTAACCACGCCATCATCCCAGCAACTGGGGAGCCCAAGACAGGAGGACGGCAAGGAGGTCAGACTGGGTCACTTAGCAAGACTCTGTATCTAAGCAAAATAAAAAGAGCTGGGAGTGCGGCTCAGTGGCAGAGAGCTTGCCCAGCAAGTGTGAGGACATGGGGCCATCTCTAGTGCCCTCCTCCACAAACTATACATTATATATTAATAAAATAATAAAATCAGAAGAAAAACAAGTATAACCTGGCATGGATTATATTCGCCTATAAACAGATGCATTTGTAGAATGTAATCTCTGCATATGGAGGTTGGGGTCCTAAAGTGACAGTGCTCAGGTATGAGCCAGCTCAGAGACCTTTGGCTGTGTTGAGGTACTGGGGCTGAAGCCCAGGGCCTTGCATGTGTTGGGCAAGTCCTCACCACTGACCTACACCCCTTTTTATTTTGAGACAGGACTTTGCTAAATTGTGGAGGCTGGCCTCAAGCTTGCATCCTCCTGCCTTGGCCTCCTGAGCAACTGGGATGGCAGGCAGGGCCACTGCACCAGCTGATACATTGCTGTTAAAGCCCAACCTCACGGGATCCTTGGGTTTCCCCAGGGCCCTCTTTCTACCCTGGGACCCCATTCAGGACCTTACATGGCTTTAGTTGTCATCTCTCCTTGGGCTCTTCTGGGCCATGAGTGTCTCAGCCCTTCCTGTCCCCAGTGATTGCTGGTTCTGAGGGGTCCTGCTCAGGAGTGCTCTGCACTGCCCCCTATTGGATGTCAATGCCTTTCTCTGGTTGGACTAGGGTGACCGCTGTGGGGACAGAGCCCACAGAGCCGGGGTGCCCTCTCATCACCTCATATCAGAGTACAAGCTGGGAACACGACAAAGCACCGGAGTGTTGACCTTGACCCGAGTTGTTCAAAGGGCTCTTGAAGCCCACTGTTCAGCTGGTGTTGGTGATGCCCGCCTGAGGGCCACTACCCTGGGCTCTCCTTTGTTCCACATAAATCAGTGAAACGTCCTCTCTGTTTGGACAAGTCCCAACTTCTGTTTGCAAACAGGGAAATAAATGCATCTGCCGAGACCCTTGTTGTCTGGCCCTCCCTCATGTCCCTTGTGAGGCACCTCTTCTTGTCTCCTTATTGTCGGGTGGCTCCAGTGCCCTGGCTGCAGGTGACAAGGCGGCGGGCGATGGCCAGTGTCCCAGCACGGCGGGGGCCCGGGCCTGCTCGGGGCAAAGGAGAAGCTGGGGCCCGTCCAGTCCAGCCACGGAGCCCCTGCCACAGGCCCCGGGGAGGGCGGCCAGGGGCCCACCCTGTGCCCACCGAGCTCCAGCTTCCACCTTAACAGACAGCCCTCTGCCCAGGGCCACGCAGGACAGGGTGTCATGTGCTGCGCTGGACACGCGGTGGCGGCAGAGGACAGGCCGCTGGGTCCACCGGCGGCTGACACCGTGCTGGGTGCGGGGCAGGTGGGTGAGGCCCGTGTGCCTGTGGAATCCGTTGTGGCCTGTGCTCCCCGAGCCCCTCCTCTGCGACTTGTGACTCAGGATGCGCCCTGGCCTAGAAGGCACCGAGAACCCAGGCTGACTCCCTCTTCCTGCCCATTCCTTGTCAAAATACACGTGGCAGCGGCCACCTCTGTCACCCCAATGACTCAGGAGGCTGAGGTGGGGGTCTCAAGTGCAAGGCCAACACTGTCTCTGAATAGAAAATAAAAGGGCTGGGGGTGGCTCAATCCCTGGGTCCCAAGCCAGAGAAACCAAAGGCCCCCCAGGCAGGATCCGGGAGGTGGGCTACGAAGCGCGTCCTTGTTGGTGAGTCCACTGAGCCGGACGTCCTGCACTCTCCAGGAGGGACCGGGCCAGCCTCTGCCCCTTGAGCCCTCGCTCCTGGTGGCTCCTGTGTCCCTCTGGCATGTCCCCGTCGTTGTGGGACTGAGCACTTTGTTGCTTTCTGGCCCAGCTTACCTCGACGCTCGTGTCCAGGCTGTAGAACCCGCTGCCCTCCAGGGCTGGTGGCTTTAACACAGCGGGGACTCTCCTGCGCTGCTGCAGCGACTCCCCCGGGTTCCCGGTGCACGTTCATCTTCTGTGGCCCTGGAGCTGGGAAGTCTTGAATGCAGATGCAGGCAGCTCCTGGGGCTCCGGGGACAATGCAGCTGATGACCCGGGTGACCCCCACCTCCACTTCCCCCACGTGGAGTCCCTCTTGCCGTGTGAAATGATGTGTCCTCAGGTCCTGGGGCTGGAAGGGGACGCTGCTGGAGCTGTTACTCCATGGCCTATCATGGCCCAAGGTCTCCCCTCTTCTAGGTGGCTGTGGGGCCCCAGGGCTTTTTGGGCTGCCCTGCTCTGGACCTTGCGCCACTCTGAGTCACTCAGCTTACCGTCACTACAGCAAGATACCTGAGTTAATCCACAGATAAGGAGAAAAGGGTTTTTCCGGCTTCAGTGGTCAGTTGCCTGTAGCTTTGGCCTGTGGCCAGTCAGGGCATCATGGTGGACAGACACCCTTCACCATAGGCCAGAGGCAAAAAAGAGCAGCAGGCCAAGGCCATCCCCTGTGAGAGTCATGGGGACCCAGGTGCTCCCAGGCTGTGCCACCTCCAGTAGCCCACCCGGGGACAGGCCTGTGGGGGGGGGCCTGGGATGGGGAGCACAGCCCTCTCGCCAGCACCCTGAGCACAGGGCCTTCCTGCTGCCCGGCTCCTGGTCAACCACGCTGACTCACACCTGGAGAAGATGTGTCTGCGGGGTGCCTCAAAGCGTCCGCAGGCCACGCCCCCCTGGCCTCTCACTGTCCATCCAGGGTGCCATAAGGGACTGCCAAGTCTGTGGCGAACTCCCTTTCCCCCTGCTCTCTCCGGTTGTGTCTCCTGTTGACGACGTCTCTGCTTAGTCAAACCAAGTGGGGGGGCGCCGCGGGGCGCGGGGGCACACCCCTGCAATTGGGAGGCTGAGGCCGGAGAATGCAAATTCAAGGCCAGACTCAGCAACTTAACAAGACCCTGTCTCAAAACATAATAATAATAAAAAGGCTGGGGTGGGGCCCCCGGTTAAGTGCCCCTGGGCTCAATCCCCAGAATCAGAAATAAGAAAGGATCGGCTTCTCCACTGAGCTTGCCTCCTGTGGCCCCGCGGCCTGTGCTGTGACTTGTGTCCTGCACAGTGTGGACTTGCAGTGTCACCATCATCGCAGTAAGTTCTGTTGGACCTGATGGACCGCAGCATTCTAGAAGATTCCACAAAGATCCAATATGGAAGTCACCAGACACATGTGGCTATTGCGTTTCAGCTGACGTGGACGTTCTGCTTGGCGGAGCGCAGTGTGTGCTGATGTGGACTTCCAGGGCAGGTGGACTCTGCAGGATGGGCTAGGACGAGTGTTGGTCCCTGTGACCAGATCCCCTCATGAGAAGAGAGCCGGGCCGGAGGCTGTGCCCCGAGGACCCACTTCTCCCAGCTATGCCCCACCTGCCAACAGGACCTCCTGGTACTCCCAACTGCTGAGGTCGCCCTGGGTCAGTCGCCTAAGCCCCTCTGAACCCTTCCACACTGTCTTCAAAGCACCAGCTCTCCAGGGCACCCCTGGATCTGAACCCCGTGTCCCACCGAGGATCTGGATATGGGGGTGAGGTTGGAGAGGATGCCCTGGGTGCGACCTTTGTCCCCTATTACGGCACCTGCTCCTCGGAAGGTGCCCTGTGACCCACGACAGGTCCCTGCCACATGGTCTCTGACTCTGCCCCCGGCCACCCCTCACCGGCTGCACCTGCGAGCACACCTCCCATCTGCCTCCTGAGCGCTGACCACCCCCACCGTCACAGCCCCTCCTTCTGCTTCCATCCCTCCCCCCTCAGGCCCACCCATNCCCGCCCCACTGTGGGGTGGGCGCCACACACACCCTGCTGCAGGGGAAGGCCTGCCTCTGCCGGTCCCTGGAAGCCAAAGCTGCCCCTCAAACCCCAGGGCCCTCAGCTGGACCAAGGCAGTGCTGGAGAGCCAGAGCCTGGGACCAGAGCTGGGAGGAGCCAGGGCCAAGGCCACCCGCCCACACTCCACACACGGGACAGCAGGGCTCAGTGTAGTAAAAAGACTTTATTAAGAAGGCTTTGAAGTCAAAAAATAAAACTCTTGATACAATGTTTTTAACCTTTAAATCAGCTCAGCAAATATATAATCAGTAATTTAGCTGTGTAAGATTAAAGGTCCATTACTTCATTTAAAATAAAATATATTTTTTAGTTCTTAAAATTTATTCCATAAAGTACATATTTCCCTATAAATTCCCTACATATACACAAGAGGTAAAAAGTAAAAGTTTAAAAAAAAAAACTTTTAAAAATTTAAAAAATGACAAGAATCACAGCAGGAAGGGGATTCATAATTAAAAAAAAAAAAAAAAA
>NW_025999863.1:911786-918151 GCF_001458135.2 Marmota marmota marmota
AAGGCGCCGGTGCGCAGCGTGATGTGCGCCTCGATCTCCTCGCGGGCGCGGTCCACGTTCTCGGGCATGCCCGTCACCGCGAACACTGGCTCCTTGTCGCGTCCCGGCGTCACGATGTACGTGTGCGTTCGCTGCTGGATGCGCTTGATCGTGGCGCCCTTGGGCCCCACCACCAGCCCTACCACACGGTAGGGCACGCGCACCTGTATGGTGGTCTGTCCTGGCAGGTTGGGTGGGCCGGGGGCAGTGCCGGGCAGCCCACCCGCCTTGCTGCGTGTGGCGCGGATCATGGAGAAGTGCTCAGCCGCTGACAGGATCTCCCGCTTGGCCATCTCCACGTCCTCCTTGCGGCCTGTCACAATGAAGACCGGCTCCTCCCCACGCACTGGCGTTTTGATGTACGTGTTCGTCTTGGCGCGCAGAGCCTTGATCTTGCACCCTGCAGGGGGACGGAGACCCAGTGACCCAGGGCCGTCTGCCCAGGACAGCCTGGTGGGAAACTGGATGCAGGGCCAGTGAGCATGCCCAACTCGGAGCCCCTCCCTGACTATCCTGATGCCCCATGTCCTTCCCACCCTGAGCCTCAGTTTCCCCTGGACTGGAAGGGTCAGCAAGACAGCAAAGAGGACCCCGTTGTAGGGGTCTCATAATCCACGTGGACCCTCTGTGGACTGTTGTGGTCTGAATGGCTGCCTCCAGAGAGACAGTGCTAAAGTGGGACCTTCACTAGGAATGGGGGCACCCTCCTGAATAGGACTGGTGCTCCCCTGGACCTTAGCTCTGTGAGGACACTCAGAGGGCATGACCTGTGAGGTTCCAGCCCTTGGGAGCCTTGCTCTTGGACTTCTCAGCTTCCGGGGCCTAAGCAGTAATTTCTGTCCTTCAGAGTTGCCCCACCTGAGGTGTCTGCTACAGCAGCAGGCACATACATACTATTGCAGTGACCTCAATTTGTAAGCAGGGTCTCTGCAGATGTAGTTGGTTAAACTGAGGTCACCCTGGTTAGAGCAGGGTGGGCTCTAATCCAACGTGACCGGTGTCCTTACAAGAGACAGCCAGTGAAGACAGAGATGGGGCGAGGGGTCTACCAGGCAGCAACTCCAGCAGGAACACACTGGACACCGGAGAGGTAGGAAGACCCCCCCCCCGAGCCTCAGGAGACGGCGCAGCCTGCCCACCTTGACCTCAGACTTCTGGCCCAGTTCATTTCAGTCACTGAGTTATGTCAGCATCAGGGAATGACCCAGAACCTTGACACCCACTCCCTGTTCAAAGTGTGGTAACAGTCTCAAAATGTGGAGACCACTTAGGATTGTCCTCCAAGAGCCCTCCCTAGGCTTCCAGTCCCCAGCCAAGGGGAGTGGCTCCTGGGCCATGATTCAGGACCCCTTGAAAGGCCCATGTGCCTTTGTCATTGCTGGGAGAACTAGGGAGACAAGACACTTTGATCATGGCATGCCACCCCACTGTCTGGGCAGCGCTGGGCATGTGGCCTGCCCAGGCCTGGACATCCCCACCAGGACCACGAGGCTCTGTCAGGCATCTCCTGCCTCAGCCCAGGACTGGGGCCAGGCCCTCTGTCCTGGGAGGCAGAGTCCACAGGGCATGCGGCTCTTGTATCAGCAGGGGCCTGCCGAGGGCAACAGTGTTGCTCACATCTCCAGGAGTGAGATACAAAATTAGCAGGATCATAGGGTTTGAAGGGGAAGAAGCCACCCAGACAGCATCTGGGTCAGAAGACGGGACAGCAGGGCCTAGGGCCAGTGGTCACAAATGTTCAGTGGGGGCCACTAGAAGGTGGCAGAGGCAGACCAATCTGAGGAGGACAATAGGCCCTCAACCCAGGGCTTTGAGCAAAGGCCGGACTGGAAGGGAAAGTCCCACACCTCCCAGGAAGGGTGGCCAGCTCCTGCTACCTCCTGAGTACAGGCCACTCCCTCTGCACCCAAGTCCTGCCTCACCTCGGGAGTCTCTGTGGAAAACTGGCCTCATGGGCACCCCAGCCTGCACTCGCCCTATGGCTGGCAGGCACTCCTCCCCCAGGACCACCAACCTGGCTCGTCCTATACCTCAACAGCCCTGCTCCTCATGCCCCACCCCTCTGTCCCCCCCTTCCCCTGCTCAGATCACAGCCCAGCACCCCCTCCTCCAGGAAGCCAGTCCTGTCTGGTGGGCGCCCCCCTCCCCATACCCGGTTTCCTGCGCTCCCCCGCGCTCCTGGCTGGGCACTGCGCAGCGAGGGCGCACTCTAGGAACCCTTCCCAGGCAGCAGGAGCATGCCTGGCCTCATGCATGGGCTCAGGGCATGGCTCGGAGGGCAGGGAGTGGTTTGCGGCCCCAGGTGTGCCCTTTAAGAGAGAGGGGAGGAGTAAAGGTGCAGAGAAAGGGTGCAGGATTCACCAGGGTGGGGCTTTGTGGCTCTGCAGGGACTTGGACTGAGCCTCCTCGGTCTCACTGGGATGGAGTCTGGTTCGGGGTCCTTCCATCCTGACCTCCCTCCTGCCCAGCTGGAGGGCACCTCACATGACCTCAGCCTGCCTTGGGCTGAATGAGATGACAAGGTGCAGGGTGGGAGCAGCTGTGGACGGATGGCAGAGAGGCCAGGTGAAGGGGGTGTGGCCAGGCTGGGAGCCAGCAGCTTCCCCGGCCTGCCCCACCTTGCCCTGTCCCAGATGGCAGGCTTGGGTGGAACCCTTACCCAAGCCCAGTTTGCCAACTGAGTGCCATCTGCTTCAAATCCCACCCTCTAAGACGCTGTGCAGTGGCAGGGTCGGACCAGGAGGCCCACGAGTGCCATGACATTGGGGCTACAGGGTGGGCAGCAGCACCTCTGCCCTCTGGCACAGTGAGGCAAAAGTGGGTGGTGGCAGGGGGTGAGCCTCAGGCCTGGGCGTCCTGGGAGCTACCAGGAGTCAGTGGGCAAGGCTGATGTGCAGATTCCTGGCCCTGCCCCAGATTCCAACTCTGGTGAGCATGCCAGAGGCTAACCCATGTTCTGTCCTGCCCCTGTAGCCCCCACCATCCTCTCTTTGCTGTGGCCAGTCCTATTCCCACAAAGGCAGGGCCAAGGTCCCACACAGGGCCTAGACCAGGGGCATGGCTGAACTGGCCCAGCTCTGGGCATGCTTGGCACAGCAGGCCTGACACAGGGGTCTGCAGGGTACAACAGGCATGAGGCAGCGTGCCCCCAACACCACAGCACCATCGCCAGCCCCCAGAGAAGCACACAGTATGAGGTGGGGGCCAGCCACGAGCCCTGGGGTGGGACGGGCACAGGTATGGGAAGGAGAAGAGTGGGCATGTGGACCTCCCCTCAGCTGAGGAGGCAGTCTGAGGCCACTGTCCTCTGCTTGGGACAACAGCAGAGAGGGAGGAATCTGGTGGCTTCTATCCAAGCCCTGCAGACCCTGGTGGTCTGAGCACCCACCCACAGCCAGGAGGGGTCTTGTCTGGGAACTGGCAGAGGGAGGCAGCCACAGGGCACAGACATGCAGAGGGCGGTCAGAAGGCAGCTGGGAGGGTCTCAGATGGAATCCGCAGGAAGTGCGCAGTGGTCCCTGGGTGGCCTTCGCTGACCCACTGGGCATCTCCACTCTCTCTGCAGGAAGGCTCCAGTTCCTCCCTGACCCAGCCCTGCTCACAGGGTTGGAATCCACCCCTTGTAGACCCTCACTCTGGCCTGCCCCTCTCCACCTGTGACCAGCGACTCCCTCCCCTCTAGACCTGGGAAGCAGCAAGGACCTTCTGTGGGACACATCGACAAGGCAGGACAAGTGGGGCCAGCAGAGGCGAGCCTCATGTTAACGATCTAGGCATGCCAGGTGTGACGGCCAGGCCTGTGATCCCACCTCTCTAGAGCCTGAGGCAGGAGGACCACAAGTTCGAGGCCAGCCTCAGCACTTAGTGAGGCCCTGTATCAAATAAGAAATGATAAGGGATGGGGCGTGGCTCAGTAGTAGGTGGCCCTGGGTTCAGCCTGCAGCATGCCCTGCCCCCATGGTAGAGATCTAGCAGAGGAAGAGGAGGAAAGTACCCTCTGCCCAGGACCTCAGCTCAGCAAGCAGGGAACTGGGGGAAGGGGTGATGACCGCTGTGTCCACAAAGCCCTGAAACCCATTCAGGGACTAAGCCCACAGGCTCAGGGAGAGCACCTGACAGGTGTTCCTCTCCTGCCCCCCACAGGAGGGTGGCATGAACTTGGGGTTTGACAGGAGCCCCAGGATGAAGAATGGGGTACAGAGTGGGCAGAACTGAGGCACAAAGGACTGATGGACACCCTGGAGAATGAATATGGGGGGAGTTGGGAGCCACAGATGGTTCTGAAGCTTGGGAGGGGCGGACTGCTGAAGCTGACATCCTGTCCCGGCACTAAGGGTTCCCTCCCTAGGGCCCTGTTCCCACTTATGAGGCAGCTACTGTGTGCACTCTGAGCTGGGATCAGAAGCAGCATCTTGTTGAGCACCTCAAGACAACCCCATGGGCAGTGCTATCTCTAGCTCAGAGAAGGCCTCTCTGCTCGGGATCAGGGGACCACTGCAGCATGCAGGGTGACTGCTCAGGGCCCTCTGTACCCCAGGGCCACCTTGCTCTCTGCTGCCTGCAAGATCCCAGCCTGGCACCATTCAGAGGGGTGCCAAGTTACATCCAGGAGATCAGGGCCAAACCTGGTGCTCCAGGGTGGGTTCCCCATGACCCTGCCTCTAAAGAATGTTCAGCCTGAGATCCTGGGCCAGATGCCCTCTGCCTGACTCAACCGGAGTGGACATTTAGGCAGCAGAACCCATGCTTTCACAGAGAACATTCCTCCCCTGTCCCCCAGGGCCTGCCTGGTGGGCTGGGCAGAAGACCCCAGACCTGGGCTGCATGTCTGTTCCCACAAGCTTTTAGACACCGGGCACAAAGGAGCTGGCTATGGGCCTGAGGGGAAAGGCAGCAGGGACGTGGAGACAGCAGTCCTGCCCAGGGTCTTGCCGTCTGGGACAGCAGGGCTCAGAGAACTACCTGACCCTCTCCCTCATGATGGCCCCTAGGCCCAGCACAATGCCTGACCCTCAGTGTGTCCCCACACAGGGTGGACAAATGAATGAGGGAAAGACAAAAGGGCTTGCTGGCCAACTAGTCTACCCACCTGGAACTAGGGAAGGGCAGTGCTAAGGTCGGGCATCCTTGGTCCCCTGCCTGCATCTAGGGTGACAGGTGACCTTGCAATTCAAATCCCCACACCCTTCTCTGGCTCTGTTACTGAGAGTCCAGAGGCTGCCCCCCTCCAGCCTGATGTCTGGCAGCCCCACCTGGCCCCACCCTGAGTTCTAGAACCTGGCTGATCACAGGCGGGCAGCAGGGAGCTAAGGGCGGGGCGGGGGCAGGTGGAAAGGAGAAGACAGTTGGGGCCATTGGGGTGGTGGGGGTGGTGGGGCAGGAGGACAAGGCCGTAACAGGGGCGGTGGGTGTGTGCTGGGGCTGGGCACTGCCCACCACCCGCCTGCCCGCCCCACAGCTAGAGGGCCAATGAGCATCGGCCAGCCTGATGTCACCCTGCAAATCTAGCCTGGCTCTCTAACAAAGAGAACAATGGGGCGGGCAACAGGGACGCTCTGACAATGCCGCTGCCCGGACCCCCACACCCTGGGCCTGCCCAGTGCCAGCCTGCCCAGGAGGGTTGTGGAGGTGCCCCCAAAGCAGCTTCTGCAGCTGTCCCGTCCACGAGCCAGGTTGCCTGACTGGGGGCAGAGAGCGGGTCAAAGCATCCTCTCACATCCCTTAGCAGCCCACCAGGAAGGGGTCCCCAGACTGCGGGTGTTGGGATGCTCCCTCTCTGCTTTACCAGATTTCCCTCCTTGACCCAGCAGGCCCTCCCTAAGCCACCTCCAAATCTGAGCCTGCCCCGCCCCACGGCTCTGGCGGGGATAAAGCGCCCACCACCCAGCCCGGGCCAGGTTCCCAGACCTGTCTTGGGGTGTCCCTGCGGGCTGCCGGGGCCCTGGACAGCCGCTGCAGGCATAACCCTGTACTGGCTACAGTCGCCCAGACAAAGGCGGCGTCGGGCCTGAGAGCGATGGGAGGAGCGCAGGCTGCGCCCAACTTTCTCCCAGGGCCGGCGGCTGGACAAAAGCAAAGACGGCCACTCAGGCCGGAGCCCACGCGGGGCGTGTCCAGTGCTCAGCCGGGAACTGGGCTGTGGAGACCCCCTCCCTGGGGCAGGCGGTGCCCCTGATGGCGGCCACTCACCCTGGCGACCTACGATCTCGGCGACATGCTCCGAACTGGGCACCGGCACGCACTCGGTCATGTTCACGCTCTTCTTGCGGCTGCCAATCACGCTCATCTGCTCCGCCAGCAGCGTCGGGGGGCCCAGAGCCGCGGGA